>NC_137770.1:210507949-210869816 GCF_963455305.1 Plecotus auritus | reverse complement strand
ATGCTGCAAGTTGTTCCAGAGGCTCCGTTTACTATCCTCATTTTTTTATTCTTTTTTCTTTTTGCTGTTTTGATTGGGTGTTTTGTTTCCTTGCCTTCCAAATCTATGATTTGACCCTCTGCTTAATCTACTCCATGTTGATTCCTGTAATATATTCTTCATTTAAGTTAATGTACTCTTCATTCTGACTGGTTCTTCTTTATGTTTTCTAGCTCTATTTTTATGTTTCTTTTTGCTGAAGTTCTCACTAAGTGCATCTATTCTTCCCCTAAGCCAGTGGTCTGCAAACTGTGTCTCATCAGCCACATGCGGCTCTTTGGCCCCTTGAGTATGGCTCTTCCACAAAATACCACGGCCTGGGCGAGTCTATTTTGAAGAAGTTATGTTAGAAGAAGTTTAAGTTTAAAAAATTTGGCTCTCAAAAGAAATTTCAATCGTTGTACTGTTGATATTTGGCTCTGTTGACTAATGAGTTTGCTGACCACTGCCCTAAGCTCATTGAGCATTCTTATTACCAGTGTTTTGAACTCTGCATCTGGTACATTGCTTGTTGCCATTTGTTTAGTTATTTTTTAGAGTTTTGTTCTGTTTCTTCATTTGGGACATGTTTCTTTGTCTTCTAAATTTGGCAGCCTCCTGTGTTTGTTTCCATGTACTAGGTAGAGCTTCTATGTCTCCTGGCCTTAGTAGAATGCCTTATTTGGTAGGTGTCCTGTAGAGTCCAGTGCCACAGCCTCCTGATTCACCAGAACTGGGAATTCCAGATGCCCTTCCCCACCGTGTGGGCTGTGTACACCCTCCTGTTGTAGTTAATTCTTGATTGCTGTTGGTACATCAATGGGAGGTATTTGCCATCAGGCCTAAGAACTAGCTGCAACTACTATGAAAGAACAGCTCACAGAGGCCCACCCTACAGCACAGGATTTATTTCAGTGGGGCAATGGTATCCACAGCATCTGTCCCTTGATTGTGTTGCTTGTGAGGTGTTTGGGAGGTGCTTTGATGAGATCTGAAACTGTCCACTGGTGTGCTGGCTCTAGGGCCTCCTGGGAGGTACAAGACAAGGTCATCTGCCACCTGTGTTTTTCCCAGGGCCACCCAGCATGAGATACAAAGTGATCTGCAGATGACTGTTACTTGTGTTGAGCTTGGAGATACACAGGAGAATCCAAGCTGTGAACCAAGGCCATCTGCTGTTATTTCTAGGCCTGGGACCACTTAGTAAGATGTTTGGAGCATGCTAGGTTAGATGCTGCTAGTTTGAGAGATTTTAGGAAGTCTGAAGCATGAGACAGGATAGGCCATTCATATGGAAAAGGCACTGCAAGCAGTTTGGGTGGGCCGGGTAAGTTAGGTGTGATGGAGTCTCAAGGAATCACCAAGGCAGAACAAACAATGATAGGCAGGTTAATGGAAACTCAGATATCATGCTCACCTCTGGTTGTGTGGAAGGAGGGCTCAATAAAGGGAAAATGTACTCTGTCAGCACTTTTCTCTGGGAGAAAGCTGCTCCTCCAGCTATAGTCCTGATGCCAGATAACTCACTTCCTCCTTGTATGTTCCTGGTGACTTTAGCTGCTACCCAGTGCTGGAGCTCAGAGTGAGTGATTCCAAGTAAGTCTGTGTACGGACCCTTTAAGAGGTACACCTGGGACTCCAGCAGTGCTCCATCTCACTCAGCCAAAATTCCTGTTAGATTTTACAATCAGTAGTTATGGGGACTTTTCTTCCTGGCATTGGAACCCTGGGCTAGGTGACCTGGTATGGGGCTAGGACCCCTTACTCCTCAGGGGGACTTCCACAGCTGAGATATCCCTCCTAAATTTTATCTGCCACACATGGGTGTGGGACCAGCCCATTTCTTATCTCTGTTCCTCCTGCCAGTCTTGATGTGGTTTCTTTGTATCCGCAGTTGTAGGACTTCTGTTTAGTACATTTTAGGCAGTTCGGAATGATAGTTGTTTTGTAGTTTAGTTGTGCCACCAGTTTTTCTAGAGGCCATTTCTTGTTAACTTTGATCCCACAATCTTTCAAACAATACCTGATCAATCAACATAGTTTCAAAATACCCAGATAGTAACTCTTTCTCACTGTCTTCTACATCTTGTACATCTTGGTCTAATTCACCATCATCTCTCATGGGAATTATTGTCTTATCTCTAATCTTGCCCCTCTTCCTTATACTTCATTCTCTCAACAGAGTAACCAGAGTGACATAATCAGACAATACCAATTATGAAATTCTTCTGCTCAAACTCCTCAGTCATCTCACATCTAACTCAGAATGATCTTCATAGTCCAACGACCTCTTTCTGCAAGCCTGATGATCTAATGTTCACCTTCATTTACTCCTCGCTTTGCCAGAGACTTCTTTTTTGTTCTGTGAACACATCAGATATACTTGTTTTGTTTTTTGTCTTTTTGTTTGTTTGCTTGTTTGTTTTTGGCTTAAGAGTCTTTGCAGTTGCTCTTACTCTATTGAGACACTTTCATGCGTGTCTTACTCGCTCACTCCCTTCAAGTGTTTGCTCAAATGTTCTGTTTTGAATGAGTCCTTCCTTGACTAGCCTACTGAAAATTACTTCTGATCCCATTATCAGCTTTCCTTACTTATACCTTTTTGTTTAAATTAGCTGATACACTGTATATCTTGTTTGTTTAAAATCTGTGCCTGCCCCATTAAAATTAAAGAACAAAGTTATGGATTTTTGTCAGTTTTCTTTGCTGCTGTATTTACAGTACCTTGGAATACTGCTTGATTTATAATCTTATGCTCATGAATTGATGAATTGTTATAAATGAAATATTACATTTTATGGCTGGTAGTTTTTGTTCTTTTAGAATATTGATCAACTATTATTACCAGTAGAGATACCAACCCTAGAAAAACATTGCCTCTATTTTTTTTAAAAAATATATTTTATTGATTTTTTTTACAGAGAGGAAGGGAGAGGGATAGAGAGCTAGAAACATCGATGAGAGAGAAACATCGATCAGCTGCCTCCTGCACACCTCCCTCTGGGGATGTGCCCTCAACCAAGGTACATGCCCTTAACCGGAATCGAACCCGGACCCTTCAGTCCGCAGGCCGACGCTCTATCCACTGAGCCAAACCGGTTTTGGCCATTGCCTCTATTTTATGTACAGTTTTGATCTAGATAAAGGACTAAGTGTCAATTTATTTCATGCAGGTAATATTAAAGTTCACATTTATTGAATAACAAAATATAGATCTTTTGCAGTGTTCAGGAAAATGCTGACATTTCATTCAGTAAACAAAATACTCTAAGTAAATATAATATGTGACAGTATTACCAGTTCTCTAATAAATAAGTTGACAAAAAACAATAAATTAAATTACATAACCATTGTAAATTGTGGAAAACCACAATGCATATCAAATATTAGATATGTCTGATACTTTGCATAAAAATCCATTCACATAATTTACATAGCATTTTCCACATTAGCCTTACTGCCTATACCCAAGAGTTATTTAAAATACTTTTATCTCATAATATTATTAGAAAATATGAAATAATAAACTCTTTGGGGTATAAAGAATACCAAGTTTTTGTTTTCCTCTTGAACCAATTCTTTCATTAAATATCAATGAAATATAGCATACAAGGTCACATTAACTACATAATATGTTAGGAAAACTTATTCAGTGACAAGCCTATATTCATTTTAAGATCATTCATATGCTCCGCATTAATGAAATAGAAAAGATACATTAATTCACAGCTTTGTAAACACACACATACAAACACGCTCTGCAAGTTGATAAATGAGGCATTTATCATGGAAAATGAACTGTCAGAATCTTTTTGTTTTCCACTCCTTTTTAAAAATTCTTTTAACTTTCAATATAGCATCATTTTGTTCAGGGAAATTTGTGTTTAAAAATATATGTAATTTTTAAAGAATTTGTCTTTGAATTTTTATTTTTGTTTTCCTTCAAACTAAGTTTATCTATCTATCTATCTATATTCACATATGTATTTTCCTCTATTATCTAACTCTTTATCCTCCTTATATTTATTTTTTGAATTGTTTTAAACATTTGTTTTCATAATAGTTGTTTTTCTTGCCTTTTTGGTTTCAACGATTTTTCAAGGTTCTTTGTATTTTAGATTAAGTACATATTTTATCATGTACTATTCCTCGGCAATCAATTACTTTTTTAGTGATACATCATTTTCATAACTGTAGGTTATAATTTATTTTAATGTACATCAAGATGAGTTCTTAAAGTTGGGTATAGATGCTTTGGTCATGTTTATAAACTAAAAAAAATATGAAAGAGGAAAAGAGAAATTTTAACATACATAAAAGAGGATACATTATAAGAAAAAGTCTTAATGAAAACATGTTAGTCCTAAGAATCAAAACATTTGACTCCTCAATTTAAGATAAGATATAAGGAGTCAGAGATGGTTTTGAGTGTCTATATGTTTATGTACTAGTATATGAAAACAAAAAAAAAAATTGGACTTCAAATTTGGTTATCTTACTTCTTCTGTGAAGTAAGAGGAAAGGTTGTCTGTTATAGTAAAAAATACATGATTTTTGAAGTATTAAATTCCTGTTTTAAGTGAGTTGCAGTTTAGAAGAGAAACTGTTATATCCTTTAGAGGTAAACAATTCAATATATCAAGTCTTCTCTTCTGGTCTGAACAAAGTTCAAAGTTGATTACATATTAGGTGACAAATGTAAAACTGTGAAAGGACTAAAAAGTCAATATTACTTTAACACTTATATCACAATAGTGGAATAGACACTATGATAAGCCATCAGGGATGCTTTGTTCTGGTTCTTTGTGTTTTCTAAATAAGTAGGAACTTTAGTTCTTTAATCAGTGGAGTAAAAATAGAAATCATCCCAAACATTATCCAACTTATTTGGAAAAACATAAAAGGCTATTTGGGTAATATTCTGTGCACAAGGAAGGATCAATTATCATCTATGTTTTTTGAGATTGGGAGATTTATACTATGTGAGGTAGAGACAGAATTTGTGTTTGCCTTTTCACATTGCTTTGCATGGTGGTGGTGTAGTGATGATGATATGTCGTCTTTAATTCTTCATGACAATGTGCTTGTGTTTATTTTTGGTTTATTGAGCACATCAACCATTAGCAAAACTAAGGATTAGAAGTCTGCATTTAATATATGATAATTTAGTTAATCCACCTGCAAATATTTGGCTTTTTTTGACCTTGCAGTAACTTTAAGCAGTTTAAATGGCAGGTGGATATGTTATGCCCAACATATAGTGAAGAATTATTGTAAGTATTTGAGAGTTGTTTATTTGGGAAATAGTAATAGAGATTGTCCAGATCATCAAGGTCGTGTATATTTACTGATACCTAGACTTACTTTAAATATTTAATAGGAGCTAGAATGGGGCAGTTGAAGTGTCATTCACTTAGTTACAGGAAGGCAAGAGCACCAGTTCAGTAGTTGTAACACAGGTATTGTATGGTAACTCCTGTGCATTCTCAGTATTTCTCTCCGTGTGGTCTAAAAACCCGAACAGTGTTTCTTTGCCCATGAACTGTCTCATATCTTGCTGTTGCACCAGTAGAACATAGCAATCTGCCCATGTTCTTCACTGGCACAGGTATCAGGCTGGCTCTCCAACCTCTCTGGCTGGCTCTAATTTTACAAAGGTATATAATCCTTCATCTGCTTCCTTTTGTGGTGGCAAAGTAGCTCTCCCTATCTCTAACTTTGCATTCTACCATCTTTCTAGTTTTACTGTTGCTTTAACTATATTTTAAACATGTATCATCACAGTTGATTAAAAACTGAAGAAATGCTACTACTTGTTTAGATTCTTTGCAGTGAACAGTTAGTCTTTGCCACCTACTAAACTGCTTTAAACCATGGTACAGAAACTTCTTGCAATATGTTTTAAGTAACCAAAATGGAAAATCCAAGCAGACTGTTGCCTGTGTTTAGCCTTGTGATTTACAGACAGCTGGTAGAGATAAGCACTAACATAATCTAAATCTTGTCTGAGTTTCCCAAACCCAGCATATGAACTGCAAATTCTTTATAGCCTTTTTTGGAGGTTTAACCATAGGAGATAGTGATAGAGCAGAAGGAACAATGAATTTGGATTTAGAAAATATAGACCCTTACTCACTAGCTAGTTATTTGACCTTGGGGAAGTACCTGCACTCACCCCTCTCAAGCTTTCACCACCTATTGTCTGTGTCCATGGGCTATGCATATAAATTTCTAGGTTAATATGTAATCAATAAAGTGATTTGATTCAACCTTTTGATTATATTATCTTGACCATCTTGTCTTATCTGAAACTTGGTTGTCAACTGAAGATCCCACTTCTGTTGCACCTTCCTCCAGTTGAAAATGTAAATTCTCTCTCACCACACAGATCGCATGATATCTATATGTGTTTGAAATCCTCCTACTGAACTATACTCTTCCCTACAATTTTGGAGATGAGGAAACTGAGTCTAGGAGAAAATATACAATTCCTAAAGTTTTTAAAGCTAGAAATTGCCAGAGATAGTGAAATAGGTGTTTTGACCTCAAACCTATGCTCATTCACTACACAGAGTGTCCAAGCCTTTTGGTTTTATGTTTCTTTAATGCTATATTGCAATAATGCATTTTAATTTTATCTTTATTGTTGAAAGTATTACAGATGTGCCCTTTGGTTTTTGTTTTATTTTCCCATTGACTCCCCTCCACCCTGCACACACCCACCCCTCCCAAGCTTTCACCACACTATTGTCTGTGTCCATGGGTTATGCATATATGCGTGTAAATTTTCAGGTTAACCTCTCAAAACCCCCACATCCCCAATCTCCCACTCCCCCTGAATATGTAATAATATATTTTTAAAGCAATGCTCATTGCCAGAACTCATCCTTATTTGAAAAGCTATGTTGCTTGGGGTCAATTGCTACCTACTGCTGTGACCCAGTTTTTTACCAGGCTGCAGTTGAATCCTTTGCTCTTGATTATTCTTTCTCTTTTTTTGGCTTATTTTATAACTGAATTCACAAGGACCTTTTTTTCTGCATTCAAAACAGTATATCTTCTCTTCTCACATATTTTCATTCAGATACTTAACTTTTTATTTTCCTCCTCTGAGCCAATCTTTCTTTCCTTTTTAAAACACTCAATCCTAATATGTAATTAATAAAGCGTAATTTGATTCAACCTTTTGATTAAATATTTTCTTGACTTTCTTGTCTTATCTGAAACTTGGTCATCAACTGAAGATCCTACTTCTGTTGCACCTCCCTACAGTTGAGAATGTACTACATAGATCCTATGTGTTTGAAATCTTCCTACTGAACTACAACAAGTTGAGAACATTGAAATGCTACTCTTTTTAAAGTCCTATTTTCCTTGTGAGTCATAAAATTTGTCTATATCACCCTCACTTTTACCTCATCCATAGTACTCATAAATATTCTTTATTCTTCAAAACATTTGGTATATGGTTCATAATCTCTTATTTCATGGAAATTCTAACCATCATAAGTGCCTACAAAATTTATATCAAGGTCTCATGAAAAACCTTGCCTCTCAATATCTGAATATCTGAAATACCATGACTGTTATTATCTCTGCACTTTGGCCATGAAATTGATGGTTACCTACTGACGGAGCCTTTCTGTTATACTGTTCAACCTGAAATGCTTTATGACCTTAGCTTCCCATTGTTTTCTAAATTTCTTGCTGAACTTATCTATGTCCATTATAACTGGACAAAAAATTCATGTGGATCACTTTTGACTTCTTCTGTTGTGTTTACAGTGCTGATATACTCACCATCATGTCACTCAGTCTCTTGTCAAAATTCTAAACCCACTGGCCCTTTCGTCCTTCACTATATCACATAAAACAACAACAAAACAAAACAAAAAAACACCAACAGATTCTGGATAACCACTCTCTCTGTTGTCTTGCCCACAGCTAGGGTGCAAAGTATTTCTGAGGGAAAAATATATGTATTCTAATTAAAGATATTTGCAACTATAACAATATCAACTAGGTCTTCAGTTCTGCTATGAAATTCTATTTCTCTGGATGTTTCATTTTCCACTTCCCACAAGTATTTTAATCTCCATTAACTATCATCAAATACCCAATCATCTTTTTACCATTTTATTCTCAATAAATAATTGTATATGCCACATAAAAAACTGAACAGATAGATGGCAACCACTTAAATATCCAAGAACAATAACACACACACACACACACACGCACACACAGTTTTCAGTTGCAAAGTAGAACTAAACAGATTATGTAACTTGTCAATAGTGAAGGAATAGGAATTTGAACCTGACCTTCCTGCCTTCAAAACCATATATTCTTACCTTTAAAATATTTAAAATTCCATACAGATATATTATGTGAGTAGATATAATATCTTTTATTGAATTTAAGAGAGTCAACTTTGCTACATCCCCCAATTTTCTTACTCAGATAAAACTATATTGTAACTTTATATCAGTTATAGTGATTATAACAAATCTACCTTAACACCATCTTTATAAAGGAACTAGAGGTCCAGTTATAAAATTCGTGCTCGGGTAGGGTCCCTAGCGGCTGCTAACTGCTGTCCTGGGCTTCCCTTCCCAGACTGTCGGCTGCCAGCTGCCGGCTGGGCCTTCCTTTATTCTGTGCTGCCCCCTGGTGGTCAGTACGCATCATAATGAGTGATCAAACTCCTGGTTGGTCGAACTCCTGAGGGGACACTTTGCATATTAGGCTTTTATATATATAGATAAGGGAAAACCCATATTTGTAATGGAATAGAGACTATGTTCAATGTACCATTCCTGTGGTTGATAATATATTTAAGAAGGCCAGGTTCCTTTTTTTGAAGTTCCAAAAGATATAGTACCATGTGATTTATTCTTAAAACAGTGTAAAATTAATGGAAGTATTGTGTGTGGGGAAAAAATGAGCTTACTTGCATTTGTAATAGGTTTTGCCTGCAGCAGCAGCTGTGCCTGTATCAAGAATATGCCATGCTGAAAAATTGATTTCTGTTGTTTTTATTTTCCCCCCTTACATTAGTTGTTTATTGTTTTAAAGATAATGAGAATTATTTTTAATTATTTTATTATACTGCAGGGAAGAATACTGGTGTGCCTGGAAATGCAGCTATGCCTAACTTACACTTACTTACATTTAGGTGACTTTCTTAGTCACTTAAGTTTGTTCAAATACTGTGAATTGCAAGAGATCAATCAATCCTAACTATCAAAGTCACATGAAAATCAGTTTTAGCTCTTCCAGAAGGAAGTCAGGATTTTATTAGGTAGAAGCTTTATACAAATCGTTTATTTGAACATTGGGATACATTTTTCCTCTGATGTGTTTCTGACTTACAGGGTGGGTACAAGGATTAATCCTTGATGCATATTCTAGGCATATTTGACACTGATTGTTCTTGCTTCATTACTCAATACTCACTAGGCACAGTGGTTTAGCAAGCTTCATATTATCCATCAACGTATTTTGAGAAAAATGATTAAATGCCTTTTTTACATTCATTATACCTATGACACTTCCCCACCCAAAGCAAAAAGAGTCTATAAAAGTACAATAATGAAACTGGATAATATTTAGAGGTTTATATTAAATAAACCAACATTAGATAACTTTGCTCTCTCATTGCATTCTGGTGTCATAAATCACCTATTCACCAATGCTTTTTTAAATCCAACTGGGGTTCAGCATCAAACTTACCAACTTTAATTTTTAATTATCTAACTCTTTCTCCTTTTGAACAGGCGCATACAAACTGACTCTAGTATATTTGTACCACTTGCATATTTTTACTAGTATTATTTTTTAAAGAGTTATTCTTTCTCAAATGTGTTTCTAAGCATGCATTTGTAGATTCTTCTGTCTTGCAGGAAGGGCTCTCTGAATTTGGATTCAAAAGACCTGGCTTTAAGTCTTGAATCTGCTCTTTAGCTCATGCAGGTTTTAAGACAGGTCAGGGATGACTGCTGCTCTCATCTGTAGAATGGGAATAAGAATGCATTCCTCAGACAATATTTTAACAATTAGGTGAACAAGGTGCAGGTAATGGCCTAGTACTTTGATGAATAAAGTAGAGCACATGGATAACAGTAAATCACTATCTTATATAATAAAAGTGTAGTATGCAAATTGTCCCCTCTACCAGGAGTTGTCTGGGAGTTCAACCAGGGGGTGGGGCAGGCCGGGGGAAGGGAGGGAGGCCCCAGCCCGCAGCCAGCAGCTGCTAGAGACCCTATCAGTGCATGAATTTCATGCACTGGGCCTCTAGTATCATATAAATGATTTTATAAATGAGAATCCATTAGTATCCTTGAGCACCAAACATCTAGACTAAATGTTCTGGCTTATGTTATTAGTCAATGCCATCATATTGTGTCTCACCGTTTATCTTGAGATCAACCTGCCTTTAGTTGATACTTTAGTTATTTCAGTTTGAAAGTGATTCTTCCTCCTTTCTTTCCTTTATTCTCTCCCTCTCCCTCCCCCTCTCCCTCTCCCTCTCCCTCTCCCTCTCCTTCTCCCTCTCCCTCTCCCTCTCCCTCTCCCTCTCCCTCTCTTTCTCCTTCTCCCTCTCCCTCTCTAGTGGTCTTAAGACAGAAGACAAATAGGAACAGATTTTCCATTGCCACTGCATTAAGCTTTAAGATTAGCTATTATTTATTTTACTTCTTGATTGAAAAAGCCTAGAGCCTGTTGTGAATTGATACCTTGTGCAAACTTCATTTTATAATGAAATTCAACGTTTCTTACATTATTTCTACAGAATATGACTCTTTTTAAAAAATATTTTTTATTGATTTCAGAGAAGAAGGGAGAGTGTGAGAGTGACAGAAACATCAGTGATGAGAGAATCACTGATCAGCTGCCTCCTGCATGCCCCTATTGGGGATTGAGCCCGTAACTGGGCATGTGCCCTGACCTGGAATCAAACTGGTTCATAGGTTGATGCTTAACACCAGCTAGGCAAGAATTTTTAACAATAACAATAATTGAGATTTTTCTTAGACTTAGAAAATGAGCTTTAGCTCTGTTTCCTTATCAAATAATTTATAATTTCTTATTTTGATTTTCTTATTTTTCAACTAGTATGTGAGCTCCATGGGGCTATGATATTTGTCTGTTTAATTGTATCTACAGTTCCAAAATCTTTTAGAAAGATGCATGGTAATAAAAGAGATTTACTGAATAAGTATTTCTTTTTAATGTATTTTTATTGATTTCAGAAAGGAAGGGAGAGGAAGAGATAGAAACATCAATGATGAGAGAGAACCATTGATCTGCTGCCTCCTGCTCGCCCCACACTGGGGATGGAGCCCGCAACCCAGGCATGTGCCCTGACCGGGAATCGAACCATGACCTCCTGATTCAAAGGTCAATGCTCAACCACTGAGCCATTACGGCTGGGCTGAATAAGTATTTCTTAAAATAATTATCAGCAAAACTATAAAAAATGACTAAGAAATATAATAGAAGTCACATATTTTATTTACAAAAATTAAAAGAACACCATTGGAACTAAAATGCATGAGAAATTTAAAATTGCCCAAAGTCCTTGCCCTAGCTGGTTTGGCTCAGTGGATAGAGCATTGGACTGTGGACTGAAGGGTCCTGGGTTCGATTCCTGTCAAGGGCATGTACCTAGGTCGTGGGCTCGATCCCCAGTAAAGGGCATGCAGGAGGCAGCCAATCAATGAGTCTCTCCCATCATGAATGTTTCTCTCTTTCCCTCATCCTTCCTCTCTGAATCAATACAAATATTTTTTAAAAATTATCCAAATCCTTGAAGACCCTTTTTGTTTTCTCTCCAGTCCTTCTCTTGTACCATCTCCAGGGTGACAGTTACCTTGACATTAGAACCACAGGTTACTTTTGCCAATTTTTTTTTTCACTTCATAGAAATGGAATCACATAGTATGTATTCTTACATCCATAACTTCTTTAGCTCAAGATTAGTTTATGGGATGCATCTACATTTTTGTGTGTAGCTATAATTTATATATTCCATTTTCATAATATTTCATTGAATGAGTATACAAGTTTCTATTCTAATGTTGATGAACATCTTTATTGTTTCAAGTTATTTGGTTATCATGAATAATAATGCTATGGGCATTCTTGTACATGACTTTTGTGCCCATGCGAAGGAAACTGATTAGGCTTCCTTCCAGTGTACAGGTTATCTACATTTTTATATGTGCGATGGTTATATTGATGTTATCTCTAAATTCTTATTCTGTTCAGTCTCAGTCACAGTAGTTCTCATTTCCTGGGAAAAGCTGAGGGTTGTCTCAACTATAGCCTTTGCTATCTTTCACATTTGAATTGATTCAATCCTAAGTCTTTTATGGGCATCACTATGTAAAAAGTCCAAAGAGATAACAGAACACACAGGTTTGTCACGAAATTAACCCCATATGCCCCAAATTAAATAAAATAGAAAACAAGCCACACCCAACATTAGAGCATCCATCTTATGCACAGTCATTGTCTTATAACCAGGAACATTAGGTTTTCAAAAATCATTGCAAAAGTCTTGTGATAACTGAGGGCAGGAATGACAGAAAAAGTACTCCTGGTATGCCCTTGCCAGTATTCAGATATCTATGGCAGCTGCTCTGAGTCCATAACATGTGCATTAAGCTCATCTGAAAAAAATCCCATCAAGAGGTTAATATTATCATTGTACATTTTTATATGTACAAGAAAATATCAACAATGAAAATTATTATCTCTCTCAGGATATTGGAAATTAAAATAGTTAATATTTATACTAGAGGCCCAATGCACAAAAATTTGTGCAAGAGTAGGCCTTCCTTCCCCTGGCTGCCAGCACTGGCTTCCTTCCGGCACCCGGGCTGCTTCCCTCCTCCAGCCGCCTACAGGCACCTGGGACCCAGGCTGGTTTCCCTCCAGCCCCGGCTTCATCAGGAAAGATGTCGTTCTAATTAGCATGTTACCCTTTTATTATTATAGATTGTTTGACTTCCCACATATTTGGTAATATGATGTGCTAACAATTAAATAAGTGATTCTTTCATTCATACATTGTCCCATGTAACCCTCAATATAGTTCTTGGAAGACAGTATTCTTATTTTCTTTCAGCAGAAGAGAGCAGCTCCCATCTGTAGCACACTCCCTGTCCCTACTTCATCCTGTAGACAAGTAACAGAAGGAGGAACCTGAGGAAACTAACAAAGAGGCTGTGCTACTAAGTGAAGAGTCACATAATTTTCCCTGAGAACATTCCTGAACATAATTAAGAACAAAATTTTAAGGGCAATATGACATTGAGAACATAAACATTGGACTCAATGTGACAAACAAGAATCTTAAGGATATAAAAAAATAACTATTTCATAGCCTTTTAGCTAAGATTAAGTGCAGAATAATATAATTCACTCTTTCATTCATTATCCATTCACCTAGTATATATCCTATCTAAAAAAGAGGGAATATGCAAATTGACTGTCACACCATCACAAAGATGGCAGCACCCACAGCGGAGGTGGGGTTTCCATAACACAAGATGGCTGCACCCACTGCAGAGGTGGGGTTTCCATAACTCAAAATGGCTGCACCCACAGTGGAGGCTGAGTTCCCATAATGAGCCTTAAGGAGCAATCAGCAGGGACCTGAGGCTGTGTGGCGCTGGGCCAGGGCAGGGGACCTGAGCCTGCGCCCCCTGCCCGGTGGGGCTTGACAGGGGACCTCAGGCTGTGACCCACGCCCCAGTACCAGGCCAAGGGACCTGAGGCCATGCCCCCCACCCGGTGGGGTTTGACGGGGGATCTCAAGGTGCGCCCCCTGCCCCAGTGCTGGATCAGGGGAACTCAGGCTGCTCTCCCTGCCCTGGGCCGGGGGACCTCAGGTCACGTCCCCCACCTGGCAGGGCTTGTCAGGGGACCTGAGGCTGTGCCGCCCTCCTGGCACCAGGCCGGGCACCTGAGGCTGCACCCCCGCCCAGTGGGGCTTGACGGGGCCCCTGAGGCTGCGCCCCTGCCTGGTGCCAGGCAAGGGGACCTGAGACTGCGCACCCAGCCTGGTGGGGCTTGACGGGGATGGGGCTGGTCTGGTCTGGATCTCGCCCAATGGGGGTGGGGCTGGCTGGGGCTGGGTCTCATGTGATTTTGAGGCACCATGTGTGGGCAGCAATTTGACTCTGTGTCCCATTGTGCACCCCACACTCTGACAGGAGGAAGATTTTCATATACATTTTACTAATTTTCTTTCATCTCTGACACTTCTATTGTAGAGAAAGGGCAAATAGCAATATTAAAATATTTCCTCTAATTAATCCCCTTTAATGTGCATGAATTTTGTGCACTGGGCCACTAGTGTGTATATGTGTGTGTGTGTGTGTGTGTGTGTGTGTATATATATATATATATATATATATATATATATATATATATATATATGGTGTTCAATGTTCTGGGTGCTAGAGATATAAAAAGAACAAGACAGATAAAGCCCCCACCCAACTGAACTTGTGATCAACTGAGGAAGATGGAAGACATGTAATATTTCAGATAGTTTGGTTGCATTAAAAAAACACTCCAGAATGACTCAATTTTTCAAGGCAATTTATTTGGGAAAAAATATTACTGGAATATTTTATATGTGCAGGACACCCCATATACAAAGATTGCTAAGAATGATTTTTACTTTTAAGAAGCTAAAATTTATACAAATAGAGAAGCAAACTTAAATATTGATACAATATTATATATATTTAATTTTAACAATATTAAAAGATTAGTTACAATATAAAGAGTGGAATTATTAGTTTGATCAAAATTAGTCGTCTGTCTTATAATATACCAAAAATATTCATATTCAATTCCACCCTTGATGAAATATTGAAGTTCCCACTCTCTTTCAAAAGAAAATGCTTAGATAAAGAAAGATGCTGTGGGAAAGCTTTCATTTCTTAGCTTGTCACTGACATGAAACAGACACTGTAGTTGCTACAAGCAGTCTATTACAGATGTCAGAGACATTTTTCTTACAGATTTTATCATTAATTAAAGAATACCCCAACCATAAATTACACATACACACATATATATGTATATATGTATATATGTATATGTATATATGTATATATATGTATATATGTATATATGTATATATGTATACATATATACACTGAGTGGCCAGATTATTATGATCTCTGAACACATAATAATCTGGCCACTCAGTGTATATCCTATATAATAAAAGGCTAATATGCAAATTGTCCCCTCGATCAGGAGTTCGACCAGCAGGCAGGCTGGCCAACTGCCCATGTCCCCTCCCCCTGGCCAGGCTGGCCGGACCCCACCCATGCACGAATTCATGCACCAGGCCTCTAATGTATATATATCTACACTAATAAAAGAGGAACATGCAAATTGACCATACCTCCACTACACCCACCAGCCATGCCCACCAGACAATCAGGAGCGAGTATGCAAATTAGCCCAGCCAAGATGGCTGCGGCCACGGAGTGAGCAGGAGGCTTGGGTTTCCCTGGCAATGGAAGAAGCCAAGCTTCCTGCCCACTCTGGCTGACCCTGGCCCCCGCTCAGGGCTACAAAGTTTCAATTATAAAAGATAAATAAATCCCAGATACCAGGACCTCTGCTTGGGTCGCCGGGGGTCGTGGCCATCCTGAAAACCACCACAGGCCACTTGCCCAGGCTGCCCCACACCCCAAGGGAACCCCCACCCTGATCCAGGACACCCTTCAGGGCAAACCAGCCGGCCCCCACCCATGCACCAGGCCTCTATCCTATCTAATAAAAGAGTAATATGCAGATTGACCATCATTCCAACACACAAGATGGCTGCCCCCATGTGGTCAAAGATGGCTGCCCCCATGTGGACACAAGATGGCCACCACAAGATGGCCAGCAGGGGAGGGCAGTTGGGGGCGATCAAGCCTGCAGGGGAGGACAGTTAGGGGTGACCAGGCCTGCAGGGGAGGGCAGTTAGGGGCAATCAGGCTGGCAGGGGAGTGGTTAGGGGTGATCAGGCTGGCAGGCATAAGCAGTTAGGGGCAATCAGGAAGGCAGGCAGTCAAGCAGTTTGGAGCCAGCAGTCTTGGATTGTGAGAGGGATGTCCATTGGGATCGGGCCTAAACAGGCAGTCGGACATCCCTCTCGGGGGGTCCCAGATTGGAAAGAGTGCAGGATGGGCTGAGGGCCACAACCCCTCATGCACGAATTTGGTGTACCAGGGCTCTGAGTGGCCAGATTATTATGCGTTCAGAGATCATAATAATCTGGTCACTCAGTGTATATTTAATAATAGATAATTACAAAGAGTTTATTTTTTGTGCTAAGTTAGTGGAGGAGATGCATAATCTTCATTTCTCATTAGTGATAAATGTTTCCTTTTCAATTCACTGATGAAAATATCCCTTTTTCTTCAAGAATGGGTAAAGAAAATAACAAATGCAAGGCACAGAGTTCTTTAATTCACACTTACACCATATATTACAGAGTTGACAACAACTTGTGTAAGGTGGGACACCCTTGGCATAGTCAGTACAACCGATGCCCAAGAACACACAGGTTAATCTCTGAATAAACAATGCTGAGAACGTCACTTAGGGTTCTAGGGCTTTACCTTCCTCATTTCTACAATAAGTGTGATGAAAATAATCCATCCTATTTAATAAAAGGGTAATATGCAATTTGACCAAATGGTGGAACAGCTGGTTGCTATGACACACACTGACCACCAGGGGGAAGACGCTCAATCCAGGAGCTGCCCCCTGGTGGTCAGTGTGCTCCCACAGCGGGAGCGCCACTCAGTTGACCGACCAGTTCTGGTGGCCCACCAGCCTGGTGGTAGCCACTCACTCCCTCAGTAGTCCTGCAGGTACAATCTCCAGAGATCAGGCCAGGAACCCATGGACCAGGGCCACCTGCACAATCCTGACAGTGCCACCAGCCTCCTGGAAGTCAGCTTTGGATACCCGCGGCCACTTCTCCTCCCTAGATGCTCCACAAGGAAGAGAGGATATAAAAGTGGCCATCAGGTGACTCCCAACAACTTCACGAACATCAGCGGGACGGATTCAGATCCAGGGCTGGCAAGGGCATTCCACTGCCCACCTAGAGGGCCGATTAGGTCCTGGCTCCCCCCAACCCTTTGGGGACCCCACCCATTTCCAAATTTGTGCACCGAGCCTCTAGTTAAATATAATGATGTATAGACTTGGGAGGTACCAAATCTCTTCTTTAATTTTTTTGATTAATTTAGAAATTTGTACCACAGTCAACATCATATTGACTGAATCTAAGCAGTTGACATTGAGAATTACAAAATTCCCAGATGTATAGTAACTTTTTGGAGAATTTAATGCAAAGAATCTTAAATGTAAATTGTAAACAAAACAGAGTAAGGCCATTGTCAACCAGATTTCATTTATAAAAATATCATGTCAATGGAAATATTTAGTGAATTAATTATGTGATGGAAATATGTGCAAGGAAGTTTCTAAGCAACACCTTGCTGTAAGTGTTATAGCAAATACAGTAATACATTTGAAGTGTTGGTTATTCTAGATGACAGTTATTTTCCTAGTAACCTGTATTTCAGGGTGTGCTAAAAAGAATACTAAATTGGGACTCAGAAGATTTGGATTCTGACATAAGGTCTGGTAATCATATAAGCCATCAGTTAAATTACATCACTCCTATCAACTACAATCTTCTTAATTTCTTTATCTTTCTCTGAGTGTCAGTTCTCTTACTTGCAAAGTTATTAGGCTAAACTAAATGCAATTAGAGGTACCTATTGTGAATATAGTGTCTCTTCAGTTTTCTTCTAGAAGGAGGCAGCAGCGGTGACCTGTCATTCCTAGCTTTGGAGAAATAATTTGAGTGAAATCTGTTTATTCTGGTTAAATTATTAGCCCAGCTCCGATGTAAACAATTGTACAAAAGACATGTAGGCTTTCAATAACTCAATAGGACTTCAGGTATGTGCTTAGTGTTCTTTGAGATAATCAGTATTTGATATATGTTTGTAAGGGAACAACTATCAAAGCTGGTTTTTCTTGCCCAATATTTTACTTCATGAATAGACAGAGTTGGAGATAGGCTTGCCAGTATTTTTTCTCAGCCTCTTGGTATTAGAGGAATTTCCTCACATTGCTTAGTTGCTCATTTATTTTTGTGTGTGTTTTTTTCTCTTCCCATTCATAAACTGATTCACTTAGCATCTTGAGGTGTATGTTGTGTGTGAACGTGTTTGTGTGTGAGTATTGTGGTTTCTTGTTAACTCTTAAAATAGAGGGTAGAAGTGTCCTACTGGATAGTGAGCCACAGTTCAACCAAAGACCCAAAGGGAAAATTAAATGGAGAAATATATTACTCACATGACCTAGCAGAGGTCCAGGCATACCTTGAGGGGCCACATGGGGAGATCAAGAAGGTATGGTGCCCACAAGGAGAATGTAGCAGGACTTGGGGCACACACTTTTCTTAGGGTCTGCAGATGGATCACTTTGGGGTAAATAGGCCAAGGCTGAATTGACAAATTAAAAACAAAAAGAAGGGGGTTTTGGTAAGCTCTGTGAGGGTATCTCAGTGGTACATAAGGTAAAGGAACTAAAATGCAGGAGAGACTGTCACAAGGGGTGTTGGTGATTACATCAGGAATTTACACTTTTGCCTCCGTGGGCTATTGTCTCGGCTCTAGGGCATGCACTTGCAGGAAGGGCTAGTGTAAATCAAAGGCCCCTACACACTGTCTAGAGTCCAGTCGTGGGCAAACTATGGCCCGCGGGCCGGATCCGGCTCGTTCGGCGGAGCCGAAAGAGCGGAGGGTTCTCTTGCTCTCCCCTCCGCTCCTTTACTTTGAATTTATATTAGTTCACACAAACACTCCATCCATGCTTTTGTTCTGGCCCTCCGGTCCAGTTTAAGAACCCATTGTGGCCCTCGAGTCAAAAGTTTGCCCACCCCTGGTCTAGACACACAAAATAGGTGCTAGGGCAGTGGTACTTTGTATTAGTTTAGCTAAACTCTCATCAGTGAGAGAGAGATTGTTTCATTCCATTGCATTTTTTCAAATTAATGTGAAATGAAGTTGGGGACTAACTAAAGGAAAAGGTACTATAGTGGCACTGTTAGTACTTTTTCCATTCATGCTATCCCACTGCAGGTGTCATGTATGGGATCTGGGTGAATCTTTGTCCAATTATACACATCAAAATAAATGGTATGTTTTAAGTCAACTCATAGTAACTTTCTAATTTTTGCTCCTTTATGGTGTTTCACCTAATATTTGTATAGTTCTCCACTGTACAGTTTTAGTCATCTCTATTGAGAGATGATTCACATACAGTAAGTGCACTCATTTTAAGTATAAAGTTCAGTTGGTTTTGAAAATTGTAATCACCCATATAACCACAGTCAAGGTGTAGAATATATGTATCTCCACATATGCCTCTGACTGTTTTCTGTCAATTCAACCTAACTCTGACCCCTGGCAACTACTGATTTGCTGTCACTATAAATTAGTATAGTATGTCCTATGATTTGATATAAGGAATTATGCAGTTTTACCCTAATGTATCCAGATTCTTTCACTCAACATAATGTTTTTGCAATTCAATCACATTGTTACATGCATTGGTATTATGTCATTTTATGTTACTGAACAGTATCTTATTCTTTAGCTTTACCAGAAATTGTTTATATGTTCATTATTCAGAGCATTTGAGCTGTTTTCAGTTCTGAACTAAGAATAAAGTTGCTAGGAAAATCCTTGTTAAAGTCTCTGTGTAGACTAATTTTCAATACTCTAGGATAAATACCTTGGAGAAGACTGGCTAGGATGTATGGCAAGTGTGTTTTTAAATAATAATAAAAAAATGTCAAGCTGTTTTTTAAAGTAGTTGTGTCACGTTTTATTACCACCAAAATGTTTGGGAGTTATAGTTGTTCCACATCCTTGCTAATATTGATATTATAATTCATTTAAATTTTATCAATTTAATAAGTATATAGATGTTTAAATTTACATTCTTCAAATGAATAATAATGTTGAGCAATCTTCAGATGTAATGGCTATTTTTGTTTTGGACAGTATCTATACAGGGCTCTTTCCCATATTTGAGATTGCATTCTCATTACTTATTTGTATATCTTTATATATTTAGACATGTTTTTATATATCCTATATAAGGTCTTTTGTCATATATAATTTGTAAATAATAGTAATATATTATATTTAATAATTTGTAATAACATATAAATGATAATTTTCCAGTCTGTGGCTTGTATTTTTTCTTAAATATGGTATATCTTACAAAGATCAGAATTCTTTTAATTTAAAAAAAAATATATATTGATTTCAGAGAAGAAGGGAGACTGAGAGAGAGAAAGATAGAAACATCAATGATGAGAGTGAATCATTGACTGGCTGCCTCCTGCATGCCCCCCACTGGGGATTGAGCCTGCGATCAGGGCATGTGCCCTTAACTGGAATCAAACTAGGGACCCTTCAGTCCACAGGCTGATGCTCTATCCACTGAGCAAAACCAGCTAGGGCCAGAATTCTTTTAATTTTATATATATATAGTTTATAAATTATATAGCTAAAGGAATTTCAATTTATTAATTTTCTTTTTTTCTTGTTAGTGCTTATTGCATCTTGGTAGGAAATCTTTGCCTACTCCAAGGCTATGAATATGTTTTATAAATTTAGCTTTCATGTAGGTTCATGATCAATTTCAAGTTAATATTGTATATGATGTGAGGTAAGCAATAGGGTAATTATTTTCCATGAGATGCCAGTGGCTTGAATATCATTTGTTGAATAGACTATCTTTTATACACTAAATTACTTTTGTGTATTTGTTGAAAATCCTCACAAATACCACAGTCTTAATTACAATGGTATTATAATAAATTTTCAAGTAAGGTCCTTCAACTTTGGTTTCCTTCCCCAAATTATTTTCCCTATTTCTATTTCATTTATAGCTCCAGACAAATTTTGTAGTCAACTTGCCATTTTCTTTAATGAAACCTGCTGAGATTGATTTTGAATGGGGTAGAATTGAATCTATAGAATAAAAATCAGGAAGACAGTGCTAGATCCTATTATAAAGCACTTCTTCAGATCTTCAGAAAATCCTTCTGTCTGGCAGTCACTAAATCCTAAACAAATGTATGTGTTATTTAGAATGTAGTATCATGTTTTAGGGTACAGCCCTGAGATAGGTTTCCTGAGTTTGATCTCATTGTACTGTTTATTATTTAGATGAACTTGAGTAAGTTACTCAGCCTCTCTGTGCTTTACTTTCCTGTTTTGTCCAATTGGAATAATAATAGTGACTCTCTTAAAGGGATCTTGAAAGAATTAAATTAGTCAATATTTGGAAACCATGGCAGACCCCATCAAATATTATGTAACATATAAGTATGTGGGGTATTTTGTTTGTTTTTGCAATTGAAATAATTGCTATGCTCATGGCAATTTTTCTATGAAGATCAAGAAAAAATTATTTTTAAATGAACACTAGGCTGCATGCTAAGGTATCCTATATAATAAAGAGGTAATATGCAAATTGACCATCACTCCAACACACAAGATGGCCATCCCCATGTGGTCAAAGATGGCTTCCCCCATGTGGACACAAGATGGCCACCACAAGATGGCCAGCAGGGGAGGGCAGTTGGGAGGGACCAGGCCTGCAGGGGAGAGCAGTTAGGGGTGACCAAGCCAGCAGGGGAGGGCAGTTAGGGGCAACCAGGCTGTCAAGGGAGGGCAATTAGGGGCAATTGGGCCAGCAAGGGAGCAGATTAGGCTGGCAGGGGAGTGGTTAGGGGGTGATCAGGCTGGCAGACAGAAGCAGTTAGGGGCAATCAGGCAGGCAAGCAGGCGAGCAGTTGGGAGCCAGCAGTACTGGATTGTGAGAGGTGTCCCAGATTGGAGAGTGTGTAGGCTGGACTGAGGGACACACACACACAGCCATGCATGAATTTCCTGCACCGGGCATCTAGTAGTTTTATATTGTTTAGTGTAAAATATTGAGGGCTCTATGTTCTGCTGGGGATATGAAAGTAGTTATAAATCATTAGAGAAGATATGTATCAGAACATAAATGTTCTGCCGGAATGTGTAGAACCCATATAAAGACAGAATAATATTAGAAATAATTACAATAACTTTTTTTTTTTTTTTTTAGAAAAGTGAGACCATCAACCACATGTTCTTAACACATTGTGGACAGATCATGAGAATTCTCGCTTCATATTACACAGTGTTTTACAAAGATATTAGCTTGTAAGAACATGTAATCAGTAACTCAAAATGCAATGGGTATTTAATTTTAAAGCATGCCTTTAACATTTCTGTAAAACTTTTTTTTGTACTCATTCAATAGAAACTTATCTGGCCACTGGGTAAAGCTAGCAATAAAACTACTGGTCTGCAATGTGTTAACATACTAGTATTTATATTTGTTAGTGCCCCACCTGTTCCCTTCTTTAATTAGATTCAGATATCACATAAGTGTGGAGCCTTAGGTAGAGAAGGATTTAATGAGACTTAAGAGTCTGGAGAGATTGCTTTTATTCTTTAGTAAGAATGTTTGTTGCTGCTGTGGACCTGTCAGATGGGGAGTGTCTTTTGGTCACATGGGCAGACATGCACCTAGCTCTCCTGGAGAGATTGCTGGGCTTGGGAGCATTAGTATTCCTCCTTAAGTTAGGAGCCTAAGCAGCATTTTAGGAAGTAAACAACTTCTCCTAGGACTGAGACACAAGATTAAAAGGACCTTCATTTTTCTCTTCTCTTTCTTTTCTATTCTATTTACTAAAGGGGAAAAGCATATAAGTAACTCTTATGTATTTCAGTGTAATTCAGATCCAAGGATGTTTTATATAGAAGAAACCTCTAACCATACACAATTCTGCTTTATCAGAGGAAAAACGAGCTGAAAGTTTTCACTAATCTTCTGCATCAAAATATTAAATAGCTCATCAACAGAAATTATTAAAGTAACTGGGTAAAAAAATTCAAAATTTGTTTGCAGGGCACACAGGTAGACTTTTGTGGTATTATGATTTTTCTAATGCCAATAGAAGAGAGTGTCATCCTTTATAATAAAAGCCTACTATGCTAAGTGTCTGGTCATCCAGTTGGACATTCAACCAATCAAAGCATAATCCTATCAAATAAAAGAGTAATATGCAAATTAACCACCACTCCGCTACACCCAACAAGCCATGCCCACCAGCCATGCCCACCAGCCATGCCCACCAGCCAATCAGAGCGAATATGCAAATAAACCCAACAAAGATGGCTACGGCCACAGAGCAGGAGGGAGGCTTGGGTTTCCCCGGCAATGGAGGAAGCCAAGCTTTCCGCCTGCCCTTGCGAGCCCAGGCCTCCACTCAAGGCTACAAAGTTTCAATGATAGAAGATACATAAACCCAAACAGAAATGGCGGCAGCCACAGAGCTGGAAAGAGCAGGAGGCTTGGGTTGCCCCGGGCGATGGAGGAAGCCAAGCTTTCTGCACACCCTGGCTGGCCCAGGCCTCCACTTAAAGCTACAAAGTTTCAATTACATAAATCCAAAAAAAACAGCTGCTGCCACGGAGCAAGCAGAAGGCTTGGCTCCGCTCCAGGCTACAAAGTTTCAATTGTAGAAGATAAATAAACCCCAGATACCAGGGCCTCCGCTTGGGTCACCAGGGGGTGTGGCCGGCCTGCAAACAACCACAGGCCCCTCGCCCAGGCCACCCCACGCCCCAAGGGAACCCCCACCCTGATCCAGGACACCCTTCAGGGCAAACCAGCTGGCCCCCACCCGTGCACCAGGCCTCTATCCTATCTAATAAAAGAGTAATATGCAGATTGACCATCACTCCAACACACAAGATGGCTGCCCCCATGTGGTCAAAGATCCTGCCCCCATGTGGACACAAGATGGCCACCACAAAATGGCCAGCAGGGGAGGGCAGTTGGGAGTGACCAGGCCTGCAAGGGAGGGCAGTTGGGGGCAATCAAGCCTGCAGGGGAGAGCAGTTGGGGGCGACCAGGCATGCAAGGAAAGGCAGTTAGGAGGGACCCAGGCCTGCAGGGGAGAGCAGTTAGGGGTGACCAGGCCTGCAGGGGAGGGCAGTTAGGGGTGACCAGGCTGGAGAGGGTGCAGGCTGGGCTGAGGGACACACATACCCCTGTGCACGAATTTCGTGCACCGGGCCTCTAGTGTGTTAGTAATATGCTAAGGCCGCTCAACTGCTCCCTATGACATGCACTAACCACCAGGGGGCAGACACTCCAACTGGTAGGTTAGCTTGCTGCTGGGGTCTGGCTGATCAGGACTGTGCGAGACGGGCTGGACATGCCCTGGTGCCCTCTTGCAGCCCCTCCTTGGCTGGACAACCTCCTGTGTCCCTCCCCGGCCCCAGTCATGCACTGGTGGGGTCCCTCAGCCTGGCCTGCACCCTCTTGCAATCCTGGGCCCTCGGGGGATGTTGGAGAGCCGGTTTTGGCCTGATGGTGGAACAACTGGTCGCTATGACATGCACTGACCACCAGGAGGCAGACGCTCAATGCAGGAGCTGCCCCCTGGTGGTCAGTGCACTCCCACAACGGAAGCACCGCTCAGCCAGAAATGGGGCTCATGGCTGGTGAGCACCACAGCAGTAGCGGGAGCCTCTCCTGCCTCTGTGGCAGTGCTAAGCCATCAGTTGGACATCCCCCGAGGGCTCCTGGACTGAGAGAGGGTGCAGGCCAAGCTGAGGGACCCTTGCAAGTACACAAATTTCATGCACTGGGCCTCTACTCCTATATAATAATCCTATATAATAAAAGGATAATATGCAAATAGACCAGACGGCAGAACAACCAGACAACCAATCAAAGTGTAATATGCTAAATGATATGCTAAGGCTGCTCAACCACTCACTATGACATGCACTGACCACCAGGGGGCAGACAGTTGACCGGTCGACCAGTTGCTATGATGTGTTCTGACCACCAGGGGGCAAATGTTGCAACCGGTAGGTTAGCTTGCTCAGGCCAATTGGGACTGAGTGAGATGGGCTGGACACATCCTGGAGTCCTCCTGCGATCGCTCCCTGGCCCAATTGTGCACCGGTGGGGTCCCTCAGCCTGGCCTGCGTCCTCTCGCAATCCTGGACCCCTCGGGGGATGTCAGAGAGCCAGTTTCAGCCCAATCCTGCAGGCCACTCCCCTTGGGAGGGTGCCAGATGCAGGGCTCATGGCTGGCGAGCACTGCTGCAGCAGCGCAAGCCTCTCCCGATTGGGACTGATTGGGCACAGCAGGCACAGTGTGGCCGGGATGAGTGGGAGTGGCAGGTAGGAGCTGCAGGTGTGTTGGACTGTGGGTTTTGGCCCGATTCTTGCAGGCCACCCAGAGAGACCCCACCTGTGCACAAATTCATGCACCAGGCCTCTAGTCTAGGGGTCCTCAAACTTTTTAAACAGGGGGCCAGTTCACTGTCCCTCAGACCGTTGGAGGGCCGGACTGTAGTTTAAAAAAAAAACTATGAACAAATTCCTATGTGCACTGCGGGCCTGGGACGAGTCGGCTGCTAAACAGGACAGGCAGTGGCACCCGGCGGGCCAGATAAATGTCCTCGGCGGGCCGCATGTGGCCTGCGGGCCGTAGTTTGAGGACCCCTGCTAGTCTATTATAACCTAAATGTCCAGGAACTGACCAAAGATAACTGTCCCATTCAGATACTGAGATGTTTTTAACAGCTTCTCTGTTCTCTTTACAAATCTGATTCTCTCTGATTGCCCCATAAAAAGGTCAATGGCTGGAGTACTGAAAATGTAATGGAGATATAGCAGTAGGACATTTGAGATGTACTTTCTGACTTCACCTAACAAAGTTGTGTGAGGTTAGAAAGTGTGTGCTAACCGTGATAAAGGCAACAAAGGAGTACAGAGGAAACAAATTTGGAATGGGCTCAAAAGGTTTAGGCTTATATTCCAAATTTATTCTTTGCTTTTGGCAGAAACTGAGTTATTATATGCCATCTATTGATCTCTGGCTTCCATAATGCTAAATAATAAAGTCTTTTCTCTCTACATTCACAATATTATTTTATTTTATTATTTTTTAAGTATTTTTATTGATTTCAGAGAGGAATGGAGAGGGAGAGATAGAAACATCAATGATGAGAGAGAATCATTGATTGGGTGCCTCCTGCATGCCCCCTACTGGGGATCGAGCCCGCAACCCAGGCATGTGCTCTTGACTGAAATTGAACTTGGGGCCTTTCAGCCCACAGTTTGAAACTCTATATGCTGAGCCAGACCAGCTAGGGCCATAATATTATTTTAAACTAGAGGCCTGGTGCATGAATTCATGCACCAGTGTGGTCCCTCAGTCTGGCTTGCAGGATCAGGCTGGAACCGGCTCTCTGACATCCCCCGAGGGGTTCCAGATTGCGAGAGGGCACAGGCCAGGCCAAGGGACCCCACCGGTGCACAATTGGCGCCAAGGAGGGACGTGGGAGGTTGGCCAGCCAGGGAGGGACTGTCTGCCCCCGGTGGTCAGTGCACGTCCTATGAGTTGTTGAGTGGCCTTAGCATATTATTAGCATATTATGCTTTGATTGGTTGAACAGACAACTGGACTACCGGACACTTAGCATATTAGGCTTTTATTATATAGGATAGTAGCTTTCATCTTCAAGGATAGCATGATTACACTTAGAGTAAAATTAGCTCTTTGCCTGAGGATTAGTCAAGTCCACCAAAACCAATGGACTCTGCTGATAATACCAGTAGCTGATAACCTAAAGTCTGACTATATATGCTTTTATATAAATGAAAATGGCTGGTCATCCTATAATTATTCTTGGGCACCCTTACACATCTGCCAGTGGAGGATCTCAGAACCCAGAATGATGTATGTAAGTTACTTGGAATTTCAAATGGGCCAAAACCCATGCATGTGTTTATCATGCCAATTTGTATTCAGTGAAATTATTTAGCATTATTAATCCGTAATTAGTAATCTAGACATAGCTTAATGATTCACAACCCTGACTTCATTATTTTTCCATTTGTGACACAGACGATCATTAAAAGTCTCATACTATTTTGACTGTCACCAGTGCTCAGTTGCTAGTTTGCAAGCAGGAAACATTTCCTTGGGACTATGTACAGCAGCTTTGTGTATCTGTGCCTGTGTGTTTTTCCTCCAAATTGAATTTATTAGATTACATATGCTTGCATTTCATTAAGAGACCATAAAATGCAATATACTCTATAAATATTGACGTGATGCAGTACCTAAATTACATTTAGACTCTGCCAAAGACAACAACCATAAAGCAATGAAAAATTAAGTCTCTTATGATAAGAGAGTTATTCAGAGCAAAAACAACAACAAATCACCACAACTTATTTTGAGTATAGCACAAATAAGATGCTTGTCTTTCAATAACAGTAAACTGAATAAGAATATTTAATTTAAAAGTGTAACAAAATATGTTATAGGAAAACGAAATAATAGACACCATAAAAAATTGATGTGTTTTAAACTGTGGATAGATGGCAGAGAAAAATCTACCATAGCAAAAATAAGCCATCACTATTACTATGTTCTAGACAATGTGCTAAGAGAGTGCTTTATAGGGGCCACTTCTTTGATTCCTTACAGCAGCCATTTTTTAGAAATTAGTATACAGTTAGTTGTGGTATAGCTTTGTATTGTAGCACATTTGTTGGATAATTTCTGTATTTCTAGAAGTAATTTCTTATGACTCAGTCTGGAACCCACTCCTTAGAGCTCTTCCATCTTTGTTAAACTGTTTCTTGCTTTAACTATCTGTAGTTGTTTCTTTTTCTTGAATTGAACTGGACTTATATAATTATTAAGCTTTGCTTGGTCTTAGGAGAGAAAAAAGAGAAAACAGACCAGTTATGTAGCCCAGTTGAGAACCATAGTGACAAAGATGGTCTGACTTCTCAGAGATAATGAGAAATCACTTGATTTATTATACGATATGTTTTGTTGTTATGCTGAACTCATTTGTAATGAATTGAATATGTGGTGTTTGGATGGGAAGGAAAATAAAAGAAACTATAGTCGGCTAAGTACAATAAAATCTAAATCCATTTTTTATTTTTATTTATTTATTTATTTATTTTAAATATATTTTATTGATTTTTTACAGAGAGGAAAGGAGAGGGATAGAGAGCTAGAAACATCAATAAGAGAGAAACATTGATCATCTGCCTCCTGCACACCCCCCACTGGGGATGTGCCCGCAACCAAGGTACATGCCCTTGACCAGAATCGAACCCGGGACCCTTCAGTCCGCAGGCTGACGCTCTATCCACTGAGCCAAACCGGTTTTGGCCCATTTTTTATTTTTGACTGCTGACAGATTTCAAGCCCAACCATTCCCCTCTACCTTTCTTCCCAAATCTGACAAGTTGATAAGAAAGCACAGGTTCTTCCTCCTTAGGTCCCAGCAGGAAGCTTAATTCATGTAAGCCCCAGCTAGAGTGGGAACCCTCATACCAGTCCCATATCATGACCACCAATACATGCTCCTTTCCCAGCTCTCTCAAGCCATTTCAGATCAGCCTGAAAGCCAGGCTGCTCTCCCTAAAAAAAATCTCATCATGTGAAAAAAAAAAACACACAAAAGCAGAAAAAAACCTTCCATACTTTTCTGGTACAAATGTGGCATCATCAGTCTCAATGTCTGAATCAAATTTAGGATAGAGCTCATTCACAATATTGTGACCACAACAGTCAGCACAGTGATCAGGATAGCAAGGTGTCTACACCAGGACCACCACCTCTGGGAGCCTTCTATGGCTGTGGCTTGCTAATTGGCTCTGCTTCCTGTTGACAAGCTGAGCTTGCACTTTTTTTCTTAAAGTATTTTTTAAATTGATTTGAGGAAGAGGAGAGAGTGAGAGAGAGAGAGAGAGAGAGAGAGAAAGAGAGAGAGAGAGAGAGAGATTTGTTGTTCCACTTATTTTTGCATTCATTGGTTGATTCTTGTATGTGCCCTGACCAGGACCAAATCCACAAACTTGGCATAACCAATTGAGCTACCCAGCCAAGGCAACCAACTTGCACTTTCAACTCCATTGCTTTGTGCTGCACTGATTGAGTCCTATGGAGCCTCTGTTATAGATTTAACCTAAGTCAGAATTTTTAATGATTGGTGAAGAGGGACAGTAGCATGAGAGTGGGGCCCCTTTAATGTGGCTTTGATTGTGTCTTGACCCAGACATATCTCTGCATCTCAAATAGAATTATATATTTCAATTCTAGAATAAATTGTGAAAAAATGCTAATTTAGTAAAAAACACTCTTACCCTGCAACAATTTGTAGTTTCTTAGAAATTGTTCCCCAATTTATAGTGTGCTCTGAGGAAAGATAACCTAGCAATATATAACCTGCACTATGTGGTCCAGTTGCTCCTGTGAAAAAGCATTTACTATGTGGCATGCTGAAGTCGCAGTCTTTAAAGCAGATGGCTCACTAGAATCCTGCCAAATGCCTGTGCTACTGCTGCTGCTTATACCTCTGTCATAACAAAGATCCTGATACTCTAGGTCATGTGGGAAGACAACCCCACACCCATAGCAGAACAAACTACGTCAAGCTTAGGATTCTTCAATTAAATAAAGCAACTATATCCACGAGGGAGGTTTTTAACCCAGAAAATCTTGATATGAGACCTTCTGGAGGAGGAATCCTATATAATAAAGATGGAATATGCAAATTCACTGTAACTCTGCGACAAAGATGGCAGCGCCCACAGCCAATATGCAAATTGATGCGACAAGGCAAGAGGCGGAAAGGCGGCTCCGGGCCTGAGCGAAGGAAGGTGGAAAGGCGGCTCTGGGCAGGAGCAAAGGCGGTGCTGGCAGCCAGGGGAAGGAAGGCCTATTCTTGCACGAATCTTCATGCATTGGGCCTCTAGTAAACATAAAAATGGACAGAGTAGTGAGGAACTCACTGAGTTATATTAACAGACAGACAGACAAAAAGAAAATGCAAACAAATAAGCTATTGAAAATCCTGGATACGGGAGGAGGAAACATAAAACTGAAGGTAATAAAAGTCCACAATTTGACTCAATAAGAAATCCAGAATTTAGAGAAATAAATTTATACAAATCAACAACAACAACAACAAAATAGAACTGATTGGTTTTTATACTCCAACATTGGTTTGGAATTAACTTTAACATCTGATAAAATGTACCAATTGGGTAATTTTCATGATCTTAAATGAACTGAGCTCATTAGAGTTATACTTGGAGATCTCACTAAAATTAAACAAGTTACCTTTTATCCCCTTACTGAACATAAAATAGAGGACAAACAGGTATGTCTCACCTTAACCACTGGAATTTTTGCCTTGCTTAAATTGCTCATACTCCCATTGCCCTCAAATCCTATATAATAAAAGTCTAATATGCTAAGTGTCCGGTTGACCGGTCGGCCATTGAATGAATCAAAATGTAATATGCTAATGATAAGGCTGCTAAACTGCTGCTATGACGTGCACTGACCACCAAGGGGCAGACGCTCCGACCAGTAGGTTAGCTTGCTGCTGGGGTCTGGCTGATCATGACTGAGCAAGATGGACTAGACAGGCTCTGGAGCTCTCCCACAGTTCCTCCCCGGCTGGCCAACCTCCCTTCATTCCTCCCTGGCCCTGATCATGCATATTGATCATGCACCAGTAGGGTCCTTCAGCCTGGCCTGTGCCCTCTTGCAATCCGGGACCCCTTGGGGAATGTTGGAGAGCCAATTTCGGCCTGATCCCGCAGGCAGGCCGAGGGACCCCACTGGTACACAAATTCGTATTCCATAATGGGCATGAGTATCCAGACCTAATGAGTAAAAATAAAATAAAATTAAGTATTTAGAGCTTAAATTCAGCTTGACAAAATAGAATCTCACTGTGTTGCCTCCCCTTGTTATTTATTTAGTGCAAGAATAAACTCTTGTGCATACTCACAATTGTAAACATACTTTTGCCACACCCTTTTTATATATAAACATGTAGATGATATGTGTGTGTGTGTGTATATATATATATATATATATATATATACCCCTGTACATACATATATGTGAAATAATTTAAAATAATGTTAAATGTCTTATAATTAAGTTCAAGAATGGGTGATACTAACTTTTTAGGCTATTGCATGTTATTGGAAAATTAGGAGATGAATTTCACTTTTGGTTCTCAAATACACCTCATGTCACTCACCACTCAGTTTCTGGATATCCAAATTCACCATTTTACTTGGAAAAAAAGTGTGTCATCTTCACCATGGCTATGAAGTTATATGTATAAGGTCAATCTGTCTTACAGGGGAGACTCATGCTGGGAAGGCTGAGATTTGTAAAAATTTTCTAGAGTCTAACATCCTCTCCTACAATAGACATTAATTATTAGCAATGGTTTCTGTCATCATTTTGTAAGAACATCTCTTGGAAGCTGCTTAAGATCTAATGAAACAAAAGTAATTTAAGAAGCACTCCGAATATGAGAGCGAACAATAGAAGTGCTTATCCCACTAATAACTTTTCGTGAGTGAGTGAGTGATTCTCGCTTTTCCTTCGGTGGTCTGTAATGTCAACACTGGCTATCTACGTGCCTCTGGCTGCTTCAAGCTGCTCCTTTCCTACAGAGATGGGTACCTAGAACCATTTACTCGGCCATACCAAATCATCAACGAGGCTTGATTTCTAGTGATAGCAATGGTATTTGAAGGTCATTATTTTAACAAGTTAAAAAATGAGAGCCCTATTAAGATCAAGCCTATGACACATCCTAGGTGATGTTTATTTTAGCTTTGGCAGGGCACAGACTTCTCTCTCCTCCTGAATGCAGAGTGAGTTTCTCTATTCTGTTAAACTACCTTTCCTGCAGAGATATTATAATATTGAGCAAAGTATTCTCTCTTGCTAATGGCCCAAAATGTAGGGTACTTGGTAAGCATTCCTAATTTCTCATTCATTTCATTTTCTCTAGCCTTCCCTCCCATCAGTATTCACCTTGGGCGATAGTACAACCATGCGAATCACATTCTGGGGGAGGCTTGGTCTCTCCTATCATATCCCAAAGCTAATGAGCATTCCAAGTCATAAATGTGATCTAGCATTATACTCACATGGATAGCCCAATGGAAATACCTTTTTTAGTGGAATTTTAAAAATGGAATAGGTAATGGTAGTGTACAGTGAGGGACCATTCTTGCCTACAACAGAGAAATAATTCTAATCAGGCAATTAGTAATCCCTGAATGTCTAATTTACCCATTCAGCAAACATCTATTTTTTTGAGACATTACTAACAATAAGATACTTTCTTGGCTGCCAAGAATGCAACAATGAGAAAAACAGACCAAAATCCCTGGCTTGCAATATTTGACAAAACCTTGCAATACTTATGACTGACTTCATGAAATATATTTATTCGGATACATATTTCATTTTGTATTTTTCCTCCACTAAATTTAAAAATTTATGAGGGAAGGAAATTATCTGATGTGCTTGTACCTATATTTTCAGTGCCTACATTCATGCCTTGCATAGAGTGGACACTCAAGATATATCGGCATTGAGTGAAAGAATAAATAAATGAATAAAAGACAGGTGGGTGAAATTAGACTCTCCTCTAATATCTGAACATAGACTTAGGAAATGCTGGCTACCCTAATAATTCACTACGAACTTTTAGAAGTTTAAAACAATGAAGGTTTATCTTATACATACTAAATCTTTATTCTAAATTGGCTAGGGTCTCTGTTCTATATGTCTTCACTCTGTAGTCATGACTGAAGGTGAAGCACTGTTATTTCTGCCAGTCACTGGGAGAAAAGGAAAGAGAAATATAAAGGGCCTCATACCATTAAGAAAACGCCCCATAACACAAACGATATATGACACTATTGCTCTCACATCATTATCCAGACCTAGTCACATGTTCCCACACAAATATAAAAGGGCCAGAAAGAGTAATCCTTCCATGTACCCAGAAGATAGAGAGCTAGATGTATTTCATGAACAGCACAAATTACTACCACGTTTGTATTGGCTTATAAAAAATCAAATAAACAGAATATATAGATTTATAGATGTTATGGAGTAAAATAGGAAATTTGGAGTAGAAAACAATATAAGGCCACTTCAAAGGTTTGAGCAGCAATTAAAATAATATTTCCTATAGATTAACAGGTACTTCCTGTTGTGTTTCATTGACAATGGACTATATGGGGGATAGGGCAAAAATGCAATGAAGCATTCATCCAGGCAAGAGACATAAGAGTCTTGGACCACGTTGATAGCAATGAAGCAAGTGAGACATCTGGATTCTGGTTATATTTTGAAGATTAAACAACATAATTTGCCAATGAAAAGTGTGTGGGGAAAGAAAGTAAGCAATAAAATAGCAGGGTCTTATCCTGGGGAAAAAAAGAATGCTAGCTTCTCCTATGAGCTCTAACTTTAAATATAGTTACTTGGTCTCTCTATTGCTACTCTTTCCACTGTACATCTGTTAACCTAAAAATAAAAAGCCAAAATGAGAGACAACAAGTGTTTATTTGGTATCGACAAGAACTACAAATTGGGAAGCATAGATTCAAGCAGAAATCCAAATAATGTCCTAATTATAGGATGAAAGCAAGGGGTTTTGTAGGAAAAGAAAGGGAATTATACATGAACAGAAGAAAAGAATTTCTACTGGGGTTAACAAGCTGAGTTACTGTTTAGCTTTACATGGCTGGTTACTGATTCTATCTTCAGAAAGAATGTCCTTAGTCATCAGTCCTTGTGGTCAAATTGTCTGCTTTTTCTGTTGGGTTTGCAAACCCTTGTTTGTGAGACAATGTTGTTTTGCCCCAATTCAAAGCTATTTTGTCCCCGTCATGCATTACAGAGGTTCAAGGAACAAGACATAAAGAAAGTTCCTTGGGAATGGCTGTTCAGACTCCATTATAAAATGGGTCTCTTTAGTCAACTTTTCCTGCATGCTTGTCTAGGTAGTCAACTCACCATCTTTCCAGAACCACTGCAACAGGGTCCAACTGGTATAACTCTTTCCACTCCTTCACTAATAAGTTACTTCTCCAGGTGGTAGCCCAAGTGATTTTTTTTTTAAAGAAAACATTTCCCATGACAGAGATTAAATATCAAAGTCTTTGCTTTGAATTTTAGAGGCCCCACATGATGTGGTATTTGGTAATCCCTGATCTCATTTATAATCAATCAATTACCTCTGCTCAATCAGCTCCAGTGAGCCAGCATTTTTGCAATATGATCGTAACAAATAGTTCCTCTTCCAGGTCTTTCCCCAGTTATTTCTGTGCCTGGAACTGTTGTTCCCTCAAATATTTGTGAGTTTTTGACACCTTATGCAGGTTCTTCTCAAAAGTCATCTCTGTAGGTCGTTTCTGACCTTTCCATCTGTAATGCTTTCCCTCACCCACTCATGCTACTTTTTCACTTTACTCCTCTTTATTTTCCTTGCAATAATTACAACTGACTTCATGAAATGTATTGATTTGGGTACATATTTAGTTTTTGTTTTCTTCCCTCACTAAATTTAAGAATATTTTATGAGAATTATCTGACTTGCTCATACCTCTCTCCCCAGCACCTGTATTCATGCCTGGCATAGAGGGGGCACTCAAGATATATTGGTGTTGCATGAAAGAAGAAATACATGAATAAAATAAAGGTGGGTGAAATTAGAGTCTTCTCCAGTGCTCCACTTTTTGAAGTTTAAGTTAAGCAGTAATCTGGTGAACTGCCAGAAACTAGAGATGTCATAATGTTGCCAGCACCGTGAATGAAAGGGGAAAAAGATTCAATTACTGATACTGTTAATATCTTGACAAAAGCAATTGAGTTCTGCTGACATTCTGAAACAATTTACAGAGTTCAAATATTGTTGTCTAGAAAATAGAATGAGGGTAAAGATAAATCCACAGCATAAGGCTTAAAGAGTGTTTATCTACTTTCAGTATGAAAATATGTGCTTGGGCTATGCTGTTAAGTTCTAAAAATGAATGTGAGAAGAAAAAATTCTTCCAGAACATAATCTTAGGAAAAAATTTAATGAACAGTCTGGGATGGAAAATTGAAACCCTGTAGGCTCACTAATTGCAAATAGTATTTAAAATAGCATTTAAATCAAGAAATGACACTTTCTTTTAATACAAACCTTTACATTGAGTCAGAATACTGAACATTATGACTTGGTTTGTTAAAAAGTTCCCCAAGGGCTCTGGCATTTGCAGCCTTATCAGCTATGTAAATATAGCCAGATGGTTAAAAATATGGAGCTTGGGTGCTTTGATCTTTTGTCCTATGCTAAAGAGAGAGTTGAATTTTCAAATTACTTTTAAAAAGTATATCTATTATGAAATCGTTTTATCATGAGCTAAAGAATGCTCTTAAGTTTCAAAATGTATTTATATTTTCATAAGTGCATTTCAAATGTTGACACATTAGCTGAATGAAAAGTTGCAAAAGCAAGAGTAATGATTAGAATATTTTGGAAATAACTATTTAATATTGATATGGTTAATAATTTTAGGTGGCAATTAATAATAAATAATATAGTTGACAGAAAGAGCAAATTTGATGTGATGTGCTTTAAAAAGTTCAGCATGGAAAGTAAGAACCTTGTGAGTAATGTTTAAGTTCGCTTAACAATTTTATTACATCATAAGTATGATAGTTAATATCATACTTATTATATAAGAATAATATTAAAATTCAGTTCAGGAAATGAAGCCTGATTTACCCCTATTTTATTGACAAGATCACAAGAAGTCAAGGTAAGAGCAAGCAGTAGAACAAAGAATATATTTCTTGTTTGTGATTTACTATACTTTAAAGGGATACTGTCAATAATGGCAGGGCTCAGTATGAAACTACCATGCATGTACATTGTTGTATTTGGCTCCTTCAATACCCGGGATCCTAGGATTTTTAACCCAATGAACTGGGCTGCAAGCATCTATTAATAGAGAGGCTTATGCAACAAGGAGTTAGAAGAAAAGTGGTGTATATTTTCCCTGTATTCAAGTGGTATTCCATATTCATAGTGACTATGGAACTAAATGTGTGGGAATGTGGAATATATATATATATATATATATATATATATATATACACACACACATAGCTATATATGTGTGTGTATATACATATATAGCTTTATATATATTTATACATTTTATATATTTATACATATATATTTATATATAATTACATCTATGCTTGCTATATGTTAGTTTCTGAAGTATATTTTACTCTCAGTTTCTGATTTCAGAGAGAGATTAAATGTGCACAAAAACACCAATTTGATCATTATCTCTTTGTTTGACCCATGATTATCTGATTAAAATATCCATATTCTTTCCACTATAAAACACAGCCTCTCAAAGCAGAGTAAATTTAACATTTTAGAGAAAACCTGCTTAAAGAAACGTCTTTTCTTTCTGGTTGCCACCTACAATTCCTCCACACCTCCTAAATAAAACCACACACCACAAGATTATACATATATGAAATGTATAAACTCAAGGTGTTTTATTTAATGTTTTTTTATTAAATGCTTTATTAAACACTAAGAACTAAATATTAAGAATGCTATAACTCATGAGATTTTTCAGTACTTTATAGATATACTATCTTAAATCACTAGTATTACTTTGATTTACATTCATAAATTCTAAGGACCTTTAAATTCACATCTTATGTATACTCTTTATATTTGTAACCTATTGTCACTAAACAATACTGTAGAAAATGTTAGTTCTAATATTTTATTCAGTTGAACCTATGATTGGTTGCATTTTGTTCAGTAAGAATAGATAATATCTAAATATATTTGTGTTTCTTGCTTGTCCCTTGACATTGGAATTACCCTCAATCACTTGGCATGTGTCTCCTTTCAGAATGAGAGCAGCATTTCAATTGCTACTTATTTGTGCCAAATTCTGGCTAAACTATTTAATACACAGGGACCTGAAGGAATGGTAGCTGTGGGCTTTGTTTGTTCTTGTCCCTGTAAATCACAGGACAAGACAGGTTTTAGGGCACTGTTTGAATCAGCCCCTGGGGTGCCCCTTAACAAATGGGTGTCACCTACCATGGCTGGCGATGATAACTTCCTGATTTCAATTGCACTTTTAGAGGGCTAGAAAAGTGACCTATGGCCTTTCGTGTAGGAAGATGGGAAATAGTAATTATAGTGTAATAAAGCACACGAGGACTCTATTTAAATGGCAGAATTTGCATTTAAATGGAAATTTTAAAATGAAAACATGTAAAAGCTTGATAGGTACAATATTTAGTATACAGCTCATGCCAGCAGTTAGAGGCGCACTTAAGCATATGTCATGGGAGGATATGCAGAGGTGGGCTTTTGTGCATGCTCAAAGGGCAGGGCCAGAGATTGCGAGTGATACTGAAAAGGAAAAGATAAAACTAGCCATAGATATGACACCTTTTAATCGAACTGAATTAATACACATATTTTGTTGTTGTTTTTAAAGAGAGGGGAATGGCTTCTCTGGGGGCACTACAATGTTATGACCTATAGCTAATGAAAATGACTAATTGATTAATACTCAGGGAATGTAGTGGAATTTACTCTCTAATCTGCTCACAGCAATTATGCATTAAATCCATTCATTGAAAGTGTTTATTTGTATCCTGGATAGAAAATTAAGGTCTATATGTGTTTCAATATATTTGACAATCAGGATATATTTTGAAATTGACATGAAAATCTGTTGTGAAAGTGATAACCCTTTTTTAAAATAAAGGAGGTGCTAATGAAGATACCTTTGCCAGTTGTAAGAAGATGGATGAACTCACTTTAGTGTAATGCAAGAAATAATTTGGTGAAGGAGAAATTATGTTTAAAAATCATGTGTTAATTTAACTGTAATTTATTTTGCTTAGGTACTGATTTTATTGAATAACTCAACCACTATAGCCTATCTAAAGGGAATTATAGAAGACAATTTTTCAAAGATTCCCAATTTATAAAATGTTCTGTCAGAAGTATGGGTTTTGATTAACTATTTAATGAATAGCTATAGGTCAATTAATTTTCTAATCACAAGGCAAGGTAAAAATTTATACTATTGTGTTTCAAATCTTGGAATATAAAAATAGTATTCTTTGGCAGCTGAATGAATAAAATATACCTGGCATCTTGTTTCTTAGGTTTTATATATTTAAACACAGACATCATCTGTATCTATCTATCTATCTATCTATCTATCTATCTATCTATCTATATTAAAAGTTTGAGATTATCCATGTGAAAACAGTTACCAAAATGTAGAATATTTTCACCAAGTCAATTTAATTCAGTGAAGTAATTAATATATGTGAGTGTTTCTTGTAATTTCATGTTCTGTTCTTTGTATTTAATAATAAAGCACTAGTGCCAAAGTTACCATAGACAGACTTATTTGTTATTTGGCTTTTCTTTAGCAGGTCTATTTCTAGTATTGAGCAGTTGGGAAGAAAAGTTATCAAACATATAGAGAAATTTCTGCTGTCTAAATATGCTTGTGAACTCATAATTTTAGTGATTACATGAGTTATATAATGGAAAAAGATCATAGTTGTGATCCAGTAGATTTTCAAGGTTTAGGGTGGACCTAATTATAGAGTAAAAGCTTTTAAAATACAACATTGTCCATGTCAAAAAGTAGCAAAGATTATGATGAATTTTAGTTTGATAAACAGTTTCTTGGAATATGCACATTTTTTCATAGCATTTTAATCTTATTTGTAAGAGTTGTAGGAGTTCTCAAATACCTGAAGATATGACTCCAAAGTCTCAAAGACTTTCAGGGATGGTGAGCTGTTTCCTTCTACCTGCAATTATGCCTTCTAATTTTCACTTGATTTTTAACTCCAAAATTGGGCTTAGCAAGGCTCTCTTGATCTAAAAGTAATGGAACTTAATAAAAAAAATAAAGAGGGGAGCTCTGAAAATTTCATTAATGTGTTTGTTCATTCAACACTTATTTATTGATCTCTTACTACATTCCAGGTGCTATTTTAGATACTGAACATACAGCAGTAGATATAATAATAAAATCCTCAAACTTAAATTATATTGCTTAATGTAACATAATGCTATGTAATGAAAGCAAATCAAATATGTTATGACACTAAAAGATGATAAAATGTGAGAGAAGTATTTTATATAAGGTTGTAGGAGACTTGAATAAATTTAAGCAGCTGACCATGATGGAGGCGTCCTGGGCAACATTTGTGTGGACGATACTAAGTGTCCAGTCTTTGCTTGATATTTTAGGTAGTACCACCCCAGGTCAAGCTTCATTTTTTTTCTTATTATTTTTCATCTACTTTGAGTAAAATCTTCTGTTCTTTTACATCTCTGCATTCATATTTTCCCTAGCTATTTTAGGTCCTTTGAGACATACTGAAGTAACCTCACCCAACAATTGTGGTAACATCCACTTGAGTTTTGTTCAGTTGCCTGAAATCTTTGATGGTGAGGATGGACAATAATGAATTCATTTTACCCAAATAAACAGATGCTGTTATTATGTTCATTGGAATATAATACATTAACCAATTAAAATGCAATCTCCATAGAGATAGCCAAAGGTATATCTCTGAGAGAAGTGTCTATGTGAAGTATGCCAAATTTAATGAATTACTCGAAATGAACTCTCCATCATATTTTTACCTTGTGATCCCATATCTGAAACACTTGCCTTTATACACTCTCTGTAAGTATTATAATTATTTTCTGAAGTTTTTAAATCCTGTCCCTGATTACTAGCTTGGCAATTGGGGTTATATGAACTGTTGCTTCATCACACTTATTCACCATCTGTCTACCTGATGTCTGAAAATTTATTGAGACCTTATTTATTTAATAAATGTTGCTGACATGCAAAGTATATACCAGGCCCTGTGCCTGGCTCATTGATGCCATATTACATTTTACCTCTGCAATTATAAGAATCCCTATTGTTTTTCTTCACTAAAGCAATCTGTTAAAAATGCTACAAGGAAATTCCTTATTCATTAAATATCTGGCCATTATACAAATCTCAGAGGGAAGACTGGGGTAGGAGGGTGAATGGGGAGAGATTAACTAAAGAACTTAAATGCATAAGCAATGGACACAGACAATAGTGTAGTGAAGGCCTGAGGGGGGAGCAGGTATGGGATGGAGGGGGTCAATGGTGAATAAAAGGGGACATTTGTAATATTTTCAAATATAAACATATATATATATATATATATGTATATATATATATATATATATGTAATTAATTTAATTATTTTGAATACCGACTATGGGTCAGTTGCAATTTCAACATTTGAGGATACAAAAATAAATATGCTAATTTTTTTCATCCATTCCTTTGTGATCCAAATTTTGACATGCCCTTTGTATCATTTTAGGAAGTTTGGCTTTTATTCTGAAGACTAGAGGCCCAGTGCATGAAGTTCATGCACGGGGGGTGGGAGGGGTGTGTGTGTGTGTGTGTGTCCCTCAGCCCAGCCTGCACTCTCTCCAATCTGGGATACCTCGAAGGATGTCCAACTCACAATCCAGGAATGCTTGCTCCAAACCACTCGCCTGCCTGCCTTCCTGATTGCCCCTAACCGCTTCTGCCTGCCAGCCTGATCACCCCCTAACCACTCGACTGCCAGCCTGATCGACACCTAACTGCTCCCCTGCAGGCCCGATTGCCCCTAAATGCCCTCCCCTGCAGGCCTGGTCCCCCACAACTGCCCTCCCCTGCAGGCCTGGGTCCCCCCGCAACTGACCTCCTCTGTCGGTCCGGTCACCCCTAACTGCCCTCCCCTGCAGGCTTGATCACCCCTAACTGCCCTCCCTTGCAGGCCTGGTCCCTTCCAACTGCCCTCCCCTGCCGGCCATCTTGTGGCAGTCATCTTGTGTCCACATGGGGGCAGGATCTTTGACCACATGGGGCAGCCATCTTGTGTGTTGGAGTGATGGTCAATTTGCATATTACCTCTTTATTATATAGGATTTTTATATAGGATAATAAGGATTCACTGAAAGTTATTTGGCAGTGGTGAGAAATGATTTTTTGCTTTGCACTTCAGAAAAAATACTACTCTACAATAAAGTGCAGAATAAGTTGGAATTAATGAGTGTAGTTAGTGAGCTATGGCAATGATACAGGAAGAGATCAGGGTGCTATGAGGTAAGATGATAGCGATTGGGTAAGAGAGAAGTGAATGAATTTGAAAAATATTAAAGAAATAAATATGGTCTTTTTTTTTTCTATTTGACTTTCTAGATTTAATATAATTCTTTTCATCTGTGTTCATGCAGAAATGAATGCCTGCCATTGTTTGAGGATGTAAATTGATTATTTCATTGTTATATGGAATCTAATAGAGTGAAGTAAAGGGAAGTAGTTGCAGAAAAGTTTTATCAAAATATTTATGACAATTATCTTAGGTACATTATTTTAAAGCTTATATATTAAGTACTTTTCAAAATTCCATTAATAATATTTATAAAATCAGGGAAATTATTTTTTATACTATGGATTATAATTATCACTTTCTCAATAAGGCCTTCACTAACTCCACTAGAGAAGGTTAGGCACCCTGATGTATATTCCAATGGCATCTTGCATAATCCTACATTAACATTTTATACTTTATGAATAAGTTGTCTCATATCTCTCTTCTTCTTTGGAAACAAGATATATGAATTCAAAAACTGTTCAAGATTTTTAGATCTCTAGCACCTAGCACATTCCTGGAAAAGTAAATACTGAAAATATATTTGTGGAATAAATGGATGAATAAGAAGGAGACAGTATTGTACATGTAATTTTCTACATAATTAAAATTTTTATCAAAACCAGAGGATCCAAGATGGTTGTAGAGTATGTGGATGTTACACTCACCTCCTCCTAGGACCAAACCAATTACAACTAATATATAGAATATTCAATCTGAATAACCAAGGGATAAAAAGGATTATTTTATAACAATAATGGAATTAATAAAAAATACCTAACAATTTTAAACATATATGCATCTAATATTACCACTTCCATATACTTGCACCAAATATTGATAAAATACATAGAAAAATAAACATAACCGCAATTATAGTCAGACCTAGTGGACACTTTTGGCAGAATGTCCAGAATACCATGTGGCTCAGAACTATTTTGTGATTCATAGGTTAGAAGTGCAACTATGTTTTCCAGTGCTGCCATAGTACACCACCACATGGGTGCCATAATTAACAGAAATTTATTGTTTCATGACTCTGAAGACTAGGAGTCCAAAGTCAGGGTTTTGATAGTGCCATGCTCCCTCTCGAGTCTCAGAGGGAGAATCCTCCCTTCCCTCTCCTAGCTTCTGGTGGTGGCCATCGATCATTGGGATTCCTTGGCTTTCAGCACCATTATTCCAATCTTAGCGTCCCATGGTATTTTTCCTATGTCTCTGTCTCTCTTCTTCTTATAAGAACATGGAATCGGAGCTCACCCTACTCAAGTATGACCTCATCTTAATTACATCTGCCATAACCCTAGCTGTAAAGAACTTCATATTTTGAGGTACTGGAGGTTAGGACTTCAATATATCTTTGATGGGGGGTGGGGTGGAGAAGAGGGCACAATTCAGCCACAACAGCAATAATATTTTTTTAATATAGAGTATGCATTTAGGCTAAACTGAATTTCAGTTGCCTAAATAATTGTTGGATATGCCAGGAAAAAAAGAAAAAAGCCAAAAGTGACTCCAAATCTGAGGCACTATGAAAAATATAGAATCATTAACAAAAAGAGGGAATAAGGTAGAAACTGTATTCTATTTTAGATATTTTTAATTTGAATCTATAATGGACCATTATTTGCCATTTTTGTTGACTGATTTTCTTTCTGCAGGAAGAGAAAGAGGGGGAAAAGAAGATGACTTAAGCAAAAATCACATTTTCCTAGCTCACTATGTGAAATTTTCCTTCTCTCCCCATTACAATTAAATCAATCATTTATTGAGTGAATGGTATGCAAATACCCTATAATCCAGTATGTTTTGGGGCTCTGTAATCTGTGTAGTAATACTGTATTATCAAATTCAAAAATGTTAATATAATTTTAAGAAATATTAATCAATCAATTGTTCTAAAAATCATGGGTTTTGGCTTCTAGTCTATATACTTTTTATTCTTTTATAGTTGATAATTGTTATGATTCAAATGTTACATTATTTTATCAAGCTTTTATTGGTAATTCATCAGTAAGTATAATTAGAGCTACTGTTTAGTGAGTGCCTACTATTTTCTAGGCAAAATCAAGACATTGAATCATCACAATAACTATATTAAACAAGCTTATTTTCACTTATATTCCAGGAAACCAGTATACAGAAAAATTGTTATAATCCCAAGGTGACTTGTTATTTAAAAGTGAAGTGAAGTTGGGATGGGAGCTAAGCAATCTGGTTTTCAGTCCTTATTCATATTTACCATACTGTGCTGTCTATAATTAAGGCTCAATTTATGTGTCTTCCTGTGATTTACAGGAGTTGTGTAGTAGTATTTCCCTTCTGTTTATTGCCTCCTATGAACTTAAAACATAATATAAAAAGAACATACCTTAAGGGAACAAAATATGAAGTGTGTGTGTGAGAGGGTGTGCTTTTGCTCCTCTTTGCCCCTCCAGTGAACCTTAGGTTCAGGCAATAATTCCAGAAGTAAAAATTCTGTGGCACTTTAATATTCTCAGATAACTGAACTATGAACTATCTGAAATAGTCAAGATATTACAAGAGATACTTATAAAGGACAAGCCAGCCAATACTTGACATATATAATGTTAGAGACCTGAGTACTGCAGTGCCTCAGAGGTAACGGAAAGGTTAATGGAATTGGGATTTGTGTAGACATGACTGATTTTTCTCCTGCAGGAAATAAAAGGAAGGGGGAAAGAAGCAGATTTGGACAAAGACCTTTAAGGTCATTCACATCTGCATCTTCCTTTCTTAAGGGCGGCAAAGCACCAGTCTCTTCTACACTAAATCACTCTAATCTCTTAGAGGAATCCAAAGCTTGTCAGAGAAAACACTGCACATCCAAGAATAAGCTAAGAGACCAGATAAAAGAGTGTGAGGAGAGCAAAAACCAACACTGTGAATCAAGAGAGTCTGAGTAGCATTTCTGTTAAGTCAGTGTCTTCCTGGTGGGAAACCTTCATATTTAAGGGCACAACTTCTGGCTCCTGAATATCATATAAGGGTGATTTTGGAGTACACGCCTATAAAATGTCATTAAACCTTTGTTTTAAATAGTATCAAGATGACACCTTTTATCAGTTTGCTACTGAAGGAAGTTACTTATTTTTCTCTTACACGCTAAAGAAACACTGTGAATTTTTGTTTGTTTGTTTCTTTGTGTCTTTGTTAATCTTTGCTTTAGGAAATCTTTATTCTGCCTTTGGCTCTTTGTAAGAATGTAGCTGTTACCTGATGGTGTGGCATGTCCTTATAGGAAAATGGGACCACAGCTACCAGATCTAATCCAGCCAGATTTCAGACCATTTATTCAGCACATTTTTAAAAAACTTCTTTAGAATCATATGTGTAATATAAAGTTTAGGGACATTAATATGTTTTACAACTTTATAATTTTATGGCTGAATAATTGCCTATGGAAGAGACACAAGGAAAACTGAGGCTTTAAAATTAAAATGGGAAAATGTGAAAAATAGCTGTCATTTTGGGTATGTTGTATTGTTAAGTGCAGATATGGACGTATCATGTTTGTTTAAATCATTATTACTAAAAGTTGTAATTGTAACCCTGATCACATGGTATATTTTAGATGTATTTCTTTTGTGTATTCCTTTGTATTTTTTTAATGTTCATGAAAAGCTTAATTTATTATCACTTAGTTTTGTATGTGTTCTAGGTGGCTTTTCTCCTAACTTTCCAAGTCATAAACTTTTTCTCAAATTGGTCAAAATCATCAATCTGACTGGTACATCTGGGCCTGAAAAATCTATTAGTATAAGACACTGTGAATTCTATTGTTAAGGGTAGATATTAAGGGAAACTGTCAACATAATCTTATTTGAAACAAAGTTAGCTGTCACACAGGAGGGATTTTCATTTTAATATATTTGTCACTTGAACTTTCCCTCCAGTCTAGTTTCTCCAGGTCCTATGGCAAAGAAGGAAAGAAGTGGTTAGGGGAAATGGTGTGGCTAAAAGTGAAAGATTATAACAATAAAATATCTTTAAAACATTGAAGCCCATAGGGGTGACCAGGCCAGCAGGGGAGGGCAGTTGTGGGCGGCCAGGCCAGCAGGGGAGGGCAGTTGTGGGCGGCCAGGCCAGCAGGGGAGGGCAGTTATGCCACATGACAAAGAGCATAACACTAAAATGTGGAGATCTTGCTTTTCCACAGGACAGTGTGCCTGGGCACCTCTAGGCATTACAGGAAGTGGGACCAGCCAGTGTTGCACTGGTGCCCCGCAGAGACAATACAAGTGACAAATGGTAATTTGGGTCAGTAATGACAGTACTAAGGATGTAAGCAGATATATTAGTACCTCATTGATGAGGATCAAAGTTAGAGAAAAGAGAAAAATGTTTCCTATGGTAGAGTCCATAACTATCCAATAAACCAAAGGAATGCTTAAACACCTGACAAAGGGCCATCCTATCTAATAAAGAGGTAATATGCAAATTGACCATCACTCCAACACATAAGATGGCCACCCCCATGTGCACACAAGATGGCCGCCACAAGATGGCCGGCAGGGGAGGACACTTGTGGGTGATCAGGCCTACAGGGGAGGGCAGTTTGGGGTGACTGGGCCTGTAGGGGAGGGCAGTTGGGGGTGACCAGGCCTGCAGAGGAGGACAGTTGGGGGGGACCCAGACCTGCAAGGGAGGGCAGTTGGGGGGGACCAGGCCTGCAGGGGAGGGGAGTTAGGGGGAATAAGGCCTGCAGGGGAGGGGAGTTGGGGGTGACCAGACCTGCAAGGGAGGGCAGTTGGGGGGGACCAGGCCTGCAGGGGAGGGGAGTTAGGGGGAATAAGGCCTGCAGGGGAGGACAGTTAGGGGTGACCAGACCTGCAAGGGAGGGCAGTTGGGGGGGACCAGGCCTGCAGGGGAGGGGAGTTAGGGGGAATAAGGCCTGCAAGGGAGGGCAGTTGGGGGGGACCAGACCTGCAAGGGAGGGCAGTTGGGGGGGACCAGGCCTGCAGGGGAGGGGAGTTAGGGGGAATAAGGCCTGCAGGGGAGGACAGTTAGGGGTGACCAGGCCTATAGGGGAGGGCAGTTGTGGGTGACCAGGCCAGCAGGCGAGGGCAGTTAGGGGAATCAGGCCAACAGGGGAGCAGTTAGGGGTTGATTAGTCTGGCAGGCAGGCGAGTGGTTGGGAGCCAGCAGTCCTGGATTGTGAGCGGGATCCCAGATTGGAGACGGTGCAGGCTGGGCTGAGGGACACACACTCACCCCCCTAACCCCCCGTTCACGAATTTTGTGCACTGGGCCTCTAGTATACTTATATCCTATACCCCAACATTCTAATATGTGACTAGAGAACTTCCTGCCATCTACTGTCATCCTTACCCAACATTCATTCATTTAACTACTTAAGTGCTGTCAAATCCCTAGCATCATAATAGTGTAATTTCTAAAGAGTATTGAGACATAGTAGCTGCTCTTGAAAAAATTTATATTGATGAATTAAAGGCACATACATGCTTGCTGGCTGTGCTGTTTTATCTCAAATAGTTTGAATTTGGCCCAGATCAAATTGTTCATTGACACTTAATATGTGGTAACAACACACTCACCTGATGCATTGTTTTTTCCTGAAAGCTCATTTCTATTTTGAGTAACATGAGAACTAAGAGACTTAAGATAGTGTCTTGAAATGAATAGATTACAATGATTAATACTGAGATAAATATTGTATACATAATTTAAAACTGAGATATTAAAAATCGCCTTAGTTCAATGCAAACTGTCCAAAATTTAAATCAGTTATTGAGTTGATCATTTCATATATAATTACTTCCTTAGAATATTGGCTATTCATTATTTCTAAATCATGCAGATAATATTTTTCATTGAAAAATGATTTTTTTCAAAAATCATAAAATAACTCAGAATCATACTTTAAAATCTCTTTTATATTGAGTTATAAATTCAAAATTCAAAATTCAACATCACATAAAATGAACCTTGTTAAATTGTATAATCCAGGGGCATTTAGTGTATTCATAGTGTTATATAACTACCAGCTCTATCTAGTTTTAAAGTTTTTCATCATCCAAGATGAACTGTCCATATTATTAATCAATTAATTGCCCTCCCCCCTTCCCCAATCATCTATATAACCACTAATCTGCTGACTGTCTCTATAGATTTGCCTATTATAGATATTTTAATGAAGAATAAGCATACTTTGATTTAGGAGGTTTCATAGCTTCTGCCATAATTCAAAATCTGCCTATAAAGGCAGCCTTGAAGAATATCTATGATAAGTGGATAAGCAAAATTATTTAAATCAACCAATTGATAACCAGTTAATACATAAATTAAAAAGAGCCACTGGGATGAAAATAAGATTGCAATTATTGGCAAATCAATTGAGTCTAATGAGATGTTAGCCAATACTTACTATGCATGTTCTTATATTCATTAACCACTATTCCTAACATATACTAATAGGCAGATGTCTGAAAAGACCATTGAATAATATGTAAAGCTTTGAAACAGCCAGCACTCAGATGACAAGCACTTCTAATCTATGTTTATGCCAGATGGCTTGCTATTTTATTAGTCCCAGACTAATTATTTTAAAGATAAGTGCCTCTTTCCATTATAATATTTTAAAATATGCATGTGTCTTTAGGAAGTGAAGGACATAATTTCAGACAGGATTTTAAAAATTCATTTTAGAATGACATAAAAGATTGTATTATTATAAATTCAAGTGTCATAATATTTTAATAGGAAGACAGTTCAACCTCAACCTCCAAATAAAAATATAAATAACTAAACAAACGATATATATTTCTAATAATTTAAGACTGAACTGAAAAACAAAATCGAAAGCAATGGTGTAAGAAGCAGATCACTTTCTTTAGCTTCATAATGAGTTATTAACATTGAAGAGTTAAAATGTATAAAACACCACAGATTCTCTCCTCCAGGCCTTAGATGTGGCTGCTCTATCTGCCTGGGTGACAGATATCTGGATGGGTTGTTCTTCTATTTTTTCTGTCTTCCTTATTAGTGCCACGTTCTTGCTGAGGGCATTTATGACCAAGCATCCACTAGAACTCTCTCCAGTTTTATTTAACTCCACAATAATTGTCATATATATGAATGATATGTAGTTTATATAAAAATAAACACAAACTTTATTTTTGAATAATTTGAGACAGGAAAGCTCAGAGATAGTAGAGGTTTCGTCCAGTTTCCTCTAATGTCATTGACAGTAAGCATTTATTTGTCAAAATTAAGAACTTAACTTTAGTACAATACTATTAACTAACTCAACAATTTTCAATATTTTTCATCTCATGGCACACATAAACTAATTACTAAAATTCTGCAGCACACCAAAAATATATTTATTGACTATATGAAAAAAATAGATATACTTTGATTGTTTGCATAAAAATATAGTAATTACCTACCCTTTTTGCTCCAAAGTGACTTTTTAAAAAGTCAGATGCCTATATGTGTATATAAGGATTTCTGGTGCCAAGAATTAACCAATCAGGTGCAACCTTATTATGCAACATGACCAATGAGATGTAACTCTATTATATGACCTATATATTTATGGCTTAAACAAGGCACTAACACCCAAAGGATATTGTTTTGTTGGCTGTTGTTATTTTTTCTTTGACAATCTAAGGGAAAAAGAGGTCAGTCTCCCTAATTAATAGTCACATATTACATGTTTTAAAAATTCTTGCAATACACCAGTTAAATATTGAAAATGCTGAACTAAACTATAGAAGTATTCAGTTTACTCTAGTTTTTCTACTAACATCCCTCTTTTTGTTCCAAGATCCCATCCAGGATACTGACACTTTTAGATACCTTATCTCCTTAGTCCTTCCCATCTCTGATATTGTCTTAGTTTTTCCTTGTTTTTCATGACCTTCACTCAGCCTTTGGAAAGGTTTGGTCACGCATTATTTTTGCCCTTCAATTTGGGTTTTCTTGATGTTTAGACTAGGGTTATGATGTGGGATAAGGTGGGGGACAGCAGAGGAGAAGACTACAGACATAAAGAGTTATTTTATACCATCATATCAGAGACACGTGGTACCAACCTGACTAGCCACTGATGGCATTAACCTTGAATATGTGGGGAAAGTGATTTCTCACAGATTTATTAATTGTCACTAATTTCCCCTTTCTATGCTCTATTCAAGTTTCTACATCCTGCCCATACTCTAAGGGGAGGGAAATTAGATAATCTCTTCATGAAGGGGAGATTATCTTTATTTAAATTTTAAATTATTTTAAAAGGAAAATGTATTTCTTCTACTCCATTGATTTATCCAATCATCTATATATAAAAGCCCAGTGACTGTTATGGTGGAACGACCAGAACAACCAGTTGCTATGACATGCACTGACCACAGGGGGCAGATGCTCAATGCAGGAGCTGCCCCCTGGTGGTGAGTGTGCTCCCACAATGGGAGCACCACTCAGCCAGAAGCCAGGTTCACAGCTGGCAAGCGCAGCAGTGGAAGCGGGAGCCGCTCCAGCCTCCTTGGCAGCACTAAAGAGCAGCAAGCCAAGTGGTAAGGAGTGAGCAGAGGGCGGTAAGGAGTGAGCAAGAGGGCGGTTAGGAGTGAGCAGGTGGGCAGTTAGGAGCGAGGGGTCCCACATTGCGAGAGGGCCTAAACCGGCAACCAGACATCCCCCGAGGGGTCCAAGATTGCAAGAGGGCACAGGCTAGGCTGAGGATCCCCCCTGCACGAATTTTGTGCCTTGGGCCTCTATTTTATATATAAAAGCCTAAGTGACTAAACAACCGAACAACCAAATGACCAATTGCTATGATGTGCACAGACCACCAGAGGGCAGAGCTCAACACAGGAGCTGCCCCCTGGTGGTCAGTGTGCTCCTACAGCAGGGGTGCGCTCCTAGACGCAGGGCTCACGGCTGGTGAGCACCACTGCGGCAGCACGAGCCTCTACCAATCGGGAGTGACTGGACATGAGCCCGCAGCAGGTGCAGCAGGGCTGGGATGAGCAGGAGCGGCAGGCAGGAGCAGCCGGTGGCATTGGACTGCCAGTTTTGGCCTAATCCCCGCAGGCCACACCGAGGGACCCCACTGGTGCATGAATCGGTGCACTGGGCCTCTAGTTTATTTATATTATTAAGGCCTTAAATATTTATTTTATTCTTTGGGTTATAGTAAGATACTATCATTATTTATTTTAATGGTTAAACTGTTTCACATTTGGAGCACTTTAAAGCTGGCCCCTATGTCCCTTTGACATACATACTTCCATCAGTTTATAGGTTTACTAGAGGCCCGGTGCACAAAATTTGTGCACAGGGGGGTGTCCCTCAACCCAGCCTGCACCCTCTCCAATCTGGGACCCCTCGAGGGATGTCCGACTGCCCGTTTAGGGATGTCCGACATCCCTCTCACAATCCAGGACTGCTGGCTCCCAACCACTCACCTGCCTGCCTGATCACCCCTTAACCACTCCCCTGTCAGCTTGGTCACCCCTAACTCCCCTTTCCTGCTGGCCCAATCACCCCTAACTGCCCTCCCCTACAGGCCTGGTCACCCCTAAGTGTGCTTCCCTTCAGGCCTGGTCGCCCCCAACTGCCCTCCCCTACAGGCCTGGTTGCCCCCAACTGTCTTCTATGCTGGCCTGGTCACCCCTAATTGCCTGCCCTCCCCTGCAGGCCTGATCCCGCTCAACTGCCCTCCCTTGCAAGCCTGGTTCCTCCCAACTGCCCTCTTCTGGCCTGATTGCCCACAGCTGCCCTCCCCTGCTGGCCATCTTGTAGTGGCCATCTTGTGTCCACATGGGGGCAGCCATCTTTGACCACATGGGGCAGCCATCATGTGTGTTGGAGTGATGGTCAATTTGCATATCACTATTTTATTAGATAGGACTAGAGGCCCGGTGCACGAAATTTGTGCACCTGGGGTTGTGTCCCTCAGCCCAACCTGCACCCTCTCCAATCAGACATCCCTCTCACAATCCGAGTCTGCTGGCTCCCAACTGCTCACCTGCCTGCCTGATTGCTCCTAACCGCTTCTGCCTGCCAGTCTGATCACCCCTAACCACTCCCCTGCCAGCCTGATTGACGCCTAACTGCTCCCCTGCTGGTCTGATCATCCCCAACTGCCCTCCCCTGACAGCCCGGTAACCCCCAAATGCCCTCCCCTGCATATTCCCTCTTTATTAGATAGGGTTTTTTCTTTAACATATTGGACAGCCCTAACTGGTTTGTCTCAGTGGATGGAGCATCGGCCTGCAGACTCAAGGGTCCCAGGTTCAATTCCGGTCAAGGGCATGTACCTTGGTTGGGGGCACATGCCCAGTGGGGAGTGTGCAGGAGGCAGCTGATCGATGTTTCTCTCCCATAGATGTTTCTAGCTCTCTATCCCTTCCCCTTCCTCTCTGTAAAAAAATCAATAAAATATATTTTAAAAAAACATATTGGACAGTGTACCTGCCATGGTCTTGACAAACCAGTAAAAATGTAAACCCAAACTAAAAGTGTCATAAAATAAACTCCTTAAACAGGAATTTCATGAGACCTTGGAAAGGTGATATCATGTGGTTGTTTCTTCCTTTTCCTTCTCTTTCTTTTTCTTGATGTTTCATCTTCTGTCCTTTCTTTCTTTTCTCCTTTTATTCCTTTTCTGTCCTCTCTTTCTCTTAACTTCTCCGTTGGTAGAATCATCAGTTCTTGAATCTGTCTTGCTTCCAGAAGACGAAGAAAAGGGAAACACACTGTCATCTGAAGAAAAAGATGATCTATGTTGGGATCGGTGGTGTTTCTGGTTTTGCTCTTTTCCCTGTTTGTTTGTCATTTCTGCTGCCCAGCATCTTTAGGACTTGTGCGTGGGCACTTCTTGTTCATGTCTGCAAAACCTCCCTGCCTTGGTGGAAACTGTAGGGAAAAGGCCTTCCTGAGGAATCAGGGCGGGGAGCTACTGCCACCACCATTGCAGAGCCAACCTCGGGAGTACTCTCCAGTAATGTAACTGCAATGTCCCCGTTTGCTTTCAGAAATTAGTTGTAAGTTACTTCTGATGTGAAACCCTACCTCAGACATTTCCTTTGTGGTTTCTAAAGATTTTAAACAAAACCCATTTACCTCCCTAACCTGGTCAGAAGTTTCTACCCAATGGGAGAGGTTTGCTGTGCAGCATCACCCAGATACCCCCTCCCCCCATCTCCAATCACTCGGCTGGGGGCAAGGGAAGTTCCCAGGCGGACTTCCCTAGGCTGCCAGTGGGGCAGGATCACTCGCCCCGTCCAGGCCCTTCTGAGGCTGAGACCCTGAGGCTATAGGTGTGTGTGGGGGGGATTGCTCCGTGGGGGTGTGGCCGCCTCCCAGGCTGACACCCCAGGCTGCCTCTGGGAGGGGATCGCTCTGTGGGGGTGTGGCCGCCTCCCAGGCTGACACCCCAGGCTGCCTCTGGGAGGGGATCGCTCTGTGGGGGTGTGGCCGCCTCCCAGGCTGACACCCCAGGCTGCCTCTGGGAGGGGATCCCTCTGTGGGGGTGTGGCCGCCTCCCAGGCTGACACCCCAGGCTGCCGCTGGGAGGGGATCCCTCTGTGGGGGTGTGGGCGCCTCCCAGGCTGACACCCCAGGCTGCCGCTGGGAGGGGATCACTCCATGGGGGGTGCAGCCGCCTCCCAGGCTGACACCCCAGGCTGCCGCTGGGAGGGGATCACTCCATGGGGATGAAGCTGCCTCCCAGGCTGACACCACAGACTGCTGCTGGGAGGGGATCCCTCTGTGGGGGGTGTGGCCGCCTCCCAGGCTGACATCCCAGGCTGCCGCTGGGAGGGGATCGCTCCTTGGGGATGTGGGCGCCTCCCAGGCTGACACCCCAGGCTGCCGCTGGGAGGGGATCACTCCGTGGGGGGTGTGGGCGCCTCCCAGGCTGACACCCCAGGCTGCCGCTGGGAGGGGATCCCTCTGTGGGGGTGTGGGCGCTTCCCAGGCTGACACCCCAGGCTGCTGCTGGGAGCGGATCGCTCCTTGGGGGTGTGGCCGCCTCCAAGGCTGACACCCCAGACTGCCGCTGGGAGGGGATCACTCCGTGGGGGGTGTGGGCGCCTCCCAGGCTGACACCCCAGGCTGCCTCTGGGAGGGGATCGCTCCGTGGGGATGTGGGCGCCTCCCAGGCTGACACCCCAGGCTGCCTCTGGGAGGGGATCCCTCTGTGGGGGTGTGGCCGCCTCCCAGGCTGACACCCCAGGCTGCCTCTGAGAGGGGATCACTCCGTGGGGATGCAGCAGCCTCCCAGGCTGACACCCCAGGCTGCCGCTGGGAGGGGATCCCTCTGTGGGGGTGTGGGCGCCTCCCAGGCTGACACCCCAGGCTGCCGCTGGGAGGGGATCACTCCGTGGGGAGTGAATTTGTTTTTGTTTTTTATAAAGGGTCAGGAGGGCCTCTGGGCAGCATTCCCCCAGGCCGCTTACGCTGCCGGCTCTCAGCGGCAGCCCTCCCTGGGACTGGGGGACTATGGCGGGCCTGAGAGCACTGGGCACCGCCATCTTGTGGCTATGGGCACCACCATTTTTGTCACGGAGTGACGGTTAATTTGCATATTACTCTTTTATTAGATAGACTGTGTGTGTGTTTGTTTGCTTGTTGGTGTATTTAGCACCTCCATACACCCTAGCAGGCTAAGATACCACCGGCTCATCTTGAATTTCCCCTGCTCCAGATCTAGAATCAACCATTTGTATGGAGAGCCTGGTTCCCTATAGAACTGTTTTAATTGATTACCTTCTATTTCTTTATGTAAGTTCATTGTGAGTAAAATTTTTGTTTTTTCACCTGCTGTATTGTCAGTGCTAAAAACAATACCTGGCACACTGTAAGCATGCAATAATAATTAAAACTGGTGAATGAACATAAAGAAAATTAAGTTCACGCTACACTTACTTATCATAAACACAGTTTTAAAATGTTTTTCATCATTTTTCCTCAAAGAAAAATCCCTCAAAACAAACAAACAAACAAAATGACCAGAAACATGGACCATCATGAAATTACCTTTCTTAGATGGTTTTTATAATAACTAAGGCTTTAAAAAATGTGAGTAATGTTGCTAAGGTGTTTTTTTTTTCTGGTCTTCCTTCCATTACCATCATCACATCATCTAATTGAGCTTTGAACATGGCCATAGCCACAAAAAAATTCTCTATTTTTTTTTTTACCTAAACAGACTTTTTAATATTTCTTCACAACTAATATGCTTTCTTGATCTATTATACTTTTTATTGCTTTGATGAAACCAAAGAGGGTATAATAGAGTTCATTATTGCACATCTGTTTATGTCAAACATTTGATTCCTTTTCAACATCAAAAGAGACTAGGAGGAAAACAAAAGGAGAGAAATAAAGGGGGGAAAGGAGGCAGGAAAAACTACTAGACCTTAATCCAAAGAAAGTTTACTTCGTAGTTTGCTAGTGTTACAATGGTTCCAGTCTATCAGCCTTGAGTATTCTGATCATCATTCTTTAAATATTTGGTAACCACACACATTGAACACATACCGCGTTTCCCCTCACTCAGAAACTCTATAAAGTTCTAATTGAATGTATTTCAAAGTCATATCAGCCAATGCAGTTTAATCTTTTGAATTATGCAACACTAAGTTTACTGTCAGGAACTCATATAAAAAGTAACTAAAAATTGAGACGTCACTAAAATGGAAACCTTATTTATCAATGCAATTGTTATTCCAGCACAAATCTCCTGGCTGTATCAGGTGCTGTCATGCCTCGGAGGGGTTTGTTTTTTGGATGATGGAGATGATATATATGATAGAAATTGATATAAAGAGATGCATTAGCATGCCAGGAAATGCTGATTCCAAAATTGCTTTTCAATCACAATTTTCACATTCTATCCATAATCTCAGTGTGTGATAGAACCTTAGTCATTGTGGTTTAATTTCTTCCAGTAAATACTTGCATTTCTCATAAAACACATGAATTTTGTCAATATTTTAGACTCAGGTTGTGCTATATGGTGATAAATGATTGGCTAACATTAAGAAAATTTGAAATAATTCTAAACTATAACACAATCTTTTAAATTTTGAAATCATTATTCTAAAATGAAAGTATTTATTTTTCATATACTTACTTATAAATGGCTTAACCTCTGGGTAGAAAAACACACTAACAGGCTCAAAACTCAGGAAAGCCTTACTAAATGTATAAAACTTTCCTATTCTAAGTAAGTATTGACATTGTTTGTTAGGAAAGTGTCTTTTCTCCCTCCTCTTATATTAACTTTAACAGGATTCAAGAGTAATTGATCACAATGCAACATCCATCACTGACGGATGGAGTGTGTGAAAAGATTTCACCAGTGCTGTGTACCACATGAATCACTGTGTCCTAAACTTTATAGTGGAGAGTTTATCCAGCCAAGACTTAAGTTATTATGTATTTAAACAGACTTATTTTTCTTTTTGAAAATATGGGGATTCTTGTTCGTACCACACTCTACACATAGTATAGCTGCATTTCTTGTCTACTTTTTTTGAAGGGTGCCACACAGAAAGTTTCTGAATAATCTATATAGAAATTATTCAAGTGAAGATGAATAAAATATTCATTAGCATTTGAAATAATAGCTGATTTTTACCTTAGTATTTTTATTATTATTCCTGAACAGTAGGAGTGACATACTATTTTCTATGAGATTTGTTGCTATTACTTTCTTCAATATATTCTGTGCTCAGTATAATTCTGTTTGTTTTTGATGATGTATTTATATGTGGGAGTATGTATGAGAGTGTTTAATGAGTATTTATTTTCTTACCCCATATTAAATTTTGGTAACTTCATTGCTGACTTCAATATAAAATATAATGATTATGTAGCTGTAAATATCTGTAACATTCTAAATACCCATCATGTAATGTTATTAAAGCCAAATTAGACTACTAAAAGATTTGCGTTACATTAAAAAAGCTTATAACATGTGAAGGCTTTTAAACATAGCTATACAATACGATAGAAGATAATGTAATATAGAATCTTAGCTAATATTCTTATTGTATTAACTAGAGGCCCAGTGCATGAAACTCGTGCACTGGGCGGGGGGGGGGGGGGGGGTTGTCCCTAAGCCCAACCTGCACCCTCTCCAATCTGGGACATCCCTGTAGGATCGGGCCTAAACGGGCAGTCGGACATCCCTTTCACAATCCGGGACTGCTGGCTCCCAACTGCTTCTGCCTGCCTGCCTAATTGCCCCTAACCGCTTCTGCCTGCCAGCCTGATCACCCCCTGACCACTCCCCTGCCAGCCTGATCGATGCCTAACTGCTCCCTGCTGGTCCGATCGTCCCCAACTGCCCTCCTCTGACAGCCCGGTCACCCCCAAATGCCCTCCCCTGCATATTCCCTCTTTATGAGATAGGGTTTTTTCTTTAACATATTGGACAGTGTACCTGCCGTGGTCTTGACAAACCAGTAAAAATGTAAACCCAAACTAAAAGTGTCATAAAATAAACTCCTTAAACAGGAATTTCATGAGTCCTTGGAAAGGTGATATCCTGTGGTTGTTTCTTCCTTTTTTCCTTCTCTTTCTTTTTCTTGATGTTTCATCTTTTGTCCTTTCTTTTCTCCTGTTATTCCTTTTCTGTCCTCTCTTTCTCTTAACTTTTCCGTTGGTAGAATCGTCAGTTCTTGAATCTGTCTTGCTTCCAGAAGACGAAGAAGAGGGAAACACACCGTCATCTGAAGAAAAAGATGATCTATGTTGGGATCAGTGGTGTTTCTGGTTTTGCTCTTTTCCCTGTTTGTTTGTCATTTCTGCTGCCCAGCCTCTTCAGGACTTGTGCGTGGGCACTTCTTGTTCATGTCTGCAAAACCTCCCTGCCTTGGTGAAACTGTAGGGAAAAGGCCTTCCTGGGTGGGCTCAAGCCCTGACCGAGGTGCTGAGGAACCAGGGTGGGGAGCGCCCACCACCGCCGTTGCAGAGCCAACCTCCGGACTTCGGGGTACTCTCCAGTAATGTAACTGCAATGTCGCCGCCGTTTGCCTTCAGAAATTAGTTGTAAGTTACTTCCAATGTGAAACCCTACCTCAGACATTTCCTTTGCGGTTTCTAAAGATTTTAAACAAAACCCATTTACCTCCCTAAACTGGTCAGAATTTTCTACCCAACGGGAGAAGTATGCTGGGCAGCATCGCCCAGATACCGCCCCCCCCCCCCCCAATCTCCAATCATTCAGTTGGGGGCAAGGGAAGGACCAAAGTGGACTCCCCTAGGCTTCTAGTGGGGCAGGATCACTCACCCCGTCGCAGGCCCTTCTGTGGCTGAGACCCTGAGGCTATAGGTGTGTGTGGGTGGGATCATTCCATGGGGGCGTAGGCACTTTCCAGGCTGACATCCCAGGCTGCAGCTGGGAGCAGATCACGTGGGGTTGGGGGGGGCATGGCCGTCTCCCAGGCCTACAGCCTGGGCTGTGGCTGGGAGTGGATCGTGCGGGGGGTGGGGTGGTGGTGGTGGGGGCATGGGCACCTCCCAGGCTGACACTCCAGGCTGCTGCTGGGATGGGATTGCTCCATGGCAGTGCGGCCTCCTCCCAGGCTGAGACCCGAGGCTGCTGCTGGGAGGGGATCGCTCCTTGGGGGTGCAGGCGCTTCCAAGGCTAAGACCCGAGGCTGCAGGTGTGTGTGGGGAGTGAATTTGTTTTTGTTTTTTATAAATGGTCAGGAGGGCCTCTGGGCTGCATTCCGTCAGGCTGCTTACGCTGCCGGCTCTCAGCGGCAGCCCTCCCTGGAACTGGGGGACTATGGTGGGCCTGAGAGGACTGGGCACCGCTATCTTGTGGCTATGGGCACCGCCATTTTGTTGCGGAGTGATGGTTAATTTGCATATTACTCTTTTATTAGATAGGATGTTAATTTAATGGCTAATATTTTAAATTCTAAAGGTAAATGAAGATTGACCATGTAATATAATACAAAGTGATATGAAGTGGAAACATCAGTAGTTATATTGATATATATCTGAAAGTTTAACTCATACATATGCGAAACATTTTTTAAAATTTAAATATGGGTAATAACATAGAGAGTCTATGCATTTGGAATAGTTAGGAAAAGCTGAACATATTTAAAAGAACAGTTTTTCAGCGTTTTGTTTTGTTTTTGTTTTTTCAGAAAAGAGTAAAAATACTTTAGAGGGATACATTCACAGACCTTCATAAATTAAAAAATTAATAACTTCTCCATTGCATGTACTGTCTTTCCTCTCTATACAATATAAAGGTCAAGGTAGTGGTTCTGTAATAATATGTGCTAAGTGAATACTTGCCAAAAAACAAATGTTAATGCATCTGCTACTTCACACATCATTTTCTCACAGATTAATTCATGTCAGTCTTCTATAACTCTTTTAGAATTAAATATAATGTTACTGACTCTTTTATGTTGCAATGTTGTTTGCTCTATATATGTCTCTATTATATCTGAGCTTGTGGGAGAGGGAAACAACACTGTACTTGCATTGCACAGGGGCTTAAACATTTGTTCAATATTTCCTTGCATACTGATATCTATAATAATAAAGTGTAATATGCTAATTAGACCGGACATCCTTCCGGACGTCATTTCAGAGGACCTTCTGGACGAAGCCGCAGTGGTGGGGGCTGAGGCAGTCGTGGCGGGGACTGAGCCCCTTGCATGAATTTCGTGCATCAGGCCTCTAGTTTTTTATAAGGCATAGAGCTTTGATTTAGAAATGATTATTCCCATATGAAATAAATTGAAGAAAAAATCTAAGTAAAGTAACGTAAACAAGGGAGAAGTAGAAGAGCAGGGAAGAGGGAAGGCACAGGTGGGAAGTGGATTATTGCAGAAACTAGAGTAACAATTTTCAAACATCTTCTTAGTGATTTAATTATGTCCTTTTTTAGATTTAAACATTTAACTACTTAAAGCTCTGTGACTAATTTGTTACCAAGCTGAAGGAGGTAGGAGTTGCTATAGCTGTAGTGGGAAAAGTTCTTTAAAAGGAAGACAGTCACCACGTAAGGCCCCTTTGCACTTGCCCTTTCCACCTGCTTGCCTGGCTTATCCCTTCCTCATAGTTTTCCCTAACTGTGAAAATAAGAGATGTGAAATGTCCTAAGTCTAAATTCCTTTAACTCTTCACAATTTTTGTTGTTTCTGCAAATCACATATTTTTTGAAATCATTTTTCACATGTGAAAAATGAGAGGGATTGAACATAATTTCTAGGATGTATTTTTCGGTTTTAGTTGTAACTCAGGGAGGTTATAAATGCAGTGAAACCTTTTTGTGTGTCTGTTTGTTTTAGCAGAGCCCTTCAGGTGAAGTCTAGTTTGGGTTCCACATTCAAGTAACAGAGCAGTGATATCAGATCATTTCAATCAGTAAGTAGTGGATTGCTCTATCAGCTAGAGCTCAGTTATAGATAAGAGAAACCATTCTAATTCAGAACAAATTTTATTATTTGGAATGAGATAGTTACAGCATTGTTCAAAACGTTGGAAGGGCAGATCTTCTGTCGGCCTTCTATAATGCCATGGCAGAACTGGTCTAAACAGGGAACTGTGACCTCTGTTGTAATCATAAAGCTCTTCCAATCCGAACTGTCAAACACACTACTGGCTCTACAAATAAATCTTAGCTGCAATGTGAAGGTTGGGGGTGAGCGCTCAGAATTGTTGGTCTGCACAGTATCTGTCCACTTGCACCGTAAATTGATAGCTCCTCACTTTTTCTCGCATCTGGATTCAAGTCTTACATAAATACCTTCTAAATGAATTCCAGTCTACGAGTACATGAGCAGGAGCCTAGAAATTGCAATTTTGGTTCTCTTGTAAATTCAGTCCAGCAATGCACACTAGAAGTTTCGACAAATATTAGGCAAACTAATTTACCATATTAAGTCTTTGACTTAATAGAGTATTTAATAAAATAATATTAATAATGTTAACTTTAAAATAAAATTTTGTTTTTAATCTTCTTATTCCTATTTATACCAAAATTAAAAATCTCATCTTTTGAAAATAATGTGCTACCTGTTTGCCTCAATTTCCTGAACTAAAATATTGTGCTTTAGTACATTCCAAGTGTATAGTAATAAGACTTCGCTCCCAGCCATGACTAGAAGTATTTTTGATGCCATCTTCTGGAAAACAAATTGGTTCCAAACAGCTACCCATAAGTCAGTGGGTTATATGTCAGTCTGCTCTTTGCAAAGCACTCAGAGTGTGCTTGCACCCTGTGGGGCAAAAGGAAAATAGAAGGCCGTGGCTGGGTAGCTCAGTTGGTTAGAGCATTGTCAGCAAAGCCAAGGATGCAGGTTCAATCCCCTGTCAGAATAAACAAATGAATCTTAAATAAGTGAAACAACAAATCAATGTCTCTCTGTCTATCATCTCTCCCTTTGTCCCTCTCTCCAAAAATCAACAAATTAAAAAGAAAGGAAAAATAGAAGGATTAAAAAAATGAAGACATTAAAATGATAATTTAGAAATATAATTTTTAAAAATATAAAATAAATCATTAACCCCAAATGAAAGAAAACAATCAGCAAAATGACAAAGTCAAAAGAGTTAAAAATATTAAATAGCCATATTTAAATATAAAAACTTATTAAATTAGAAAGAATTTATAATAATGTAAGAGAGTTATTTTCTTGGTCGCTGGTAGTGATAAAAATAGAAAGTTTAGGACAAAGCTATTCACAATATGTAATATATTCTGGACAAATACATTTTGAAAGTATGTCAATCTACAAAAGGGACATCTTTGCTGTGACTTATGCACGTGAAAAAATGTACTTTTAAGTTCTTATTGACACAAGTAACCTAAAGAGATGATAAAGTACTCTGTTGACAGCCTTCCTACGACATTGCTTTTATTTTCATGCATCTCAGCAGGAAACTTATAAATCAAAGAAGGCAATTCTCTCACTTGAAATAGAGATGTGTAGCAAGCATTTGTGAGGGAGAAGGGTGGACAGGAATTGTATTCCACCTGGCTTTTCTTAGCGAGGAAACTGTTGCCATGTATTTTTACGTGAAATAGTAAAACTCTAAAGAACAAGGACTCTGATTAGTATGAAATCTTAAAGTATTAGTCTCAGGCCTCAAAGCCTAGTATCTCTTGTCTCATGATATATAGAGACAGTTGAGTAGAATTTTATCTCCACTTCTGTAACAAAACCAATTCTCTCATTTTAGGGAGAACATATTTAAAACTCATGAAAGAGAGGGGAAGCAGGAGGACCATTTAATTATGTATTTAACCACAGCAAATATTCATGTGTTAATATAAGAAGAGACAGGTTTATGTGGAAGAATGCAGACACTGCTGATGAAGCTAGAGTTATTAATTTGTATGTTTGTTTTTGTGAGGTTTGTACCCTTCAAAGTCAGGTAAGAGGATAAACATGATGAATAGAGAGAACCTTCAGATACTCCAAATTTCTTTTGTTTAAATTCCTTCAAAAAGTATACAACAAGATTTTTTTTTTCCTAACAGACAAACAGATCCCAAATCCTCAGTATTTTACAATAGGGAACATATACTGGGTGTACCGGTTAATAATGCAGATTTTGTAATAAAAGAAAACATGATAATTTCAAGAGAAACATCAAAAGTGCTTTATTCAAAGTAATGCCCATCGCTAGCTATACATTTCCCCACCTTTCAGGTAATTTGTGGATACCGCCCCAATAGAACTTTTCTTGTTCTGAGGGAAACTATTCAGAGACCCAATTTTCCACTTCTTCGTATGTTTTGAAGTGCTGCTCAGAAAGTGCGTGTGCCATCGATGGGAACAAGTGGTAATCTGAAGGAGCAAGGTCTAGTGAATACGGCGGGTGGGTTAATACTTCCCAGGCAAGATCCTTTAATGTGTCTTTCGCTGGTTTTGAAGTGTATGATGGTGTGTCATCATGAAGCAAAATTACTTTGCCTTGTCTTCTGGCACATTCTGGTCCTTTCAAGATCAAAACGTGGTTAAAATTGATTATTTGTTGTCAGTAGCAATTAGTATTAATGGTATCACCTGGTTTTAGAAGCTCATAATACACCACACCTTCCTAATCCCACAAAATGCAGAGCATTGTCTTCTTTCTGAAGCAATTTGGCCTTGCAGTCAATGTTGATGGTTGACCTGGATCAACCCATGATTTTGTGCATTTGGGATTCTCAAAATAAATCCACTTTTCGTCACCAGTCACAATTCGATGCAAAAAAGACTCTTTCATATCGCTGAAGCAACATTTTACTGATGACTTTGCGGCTTTCCATTTGTTTTTCGTTCAGTTGATTTGGCACCCATTTTCCTTCCTTTAAAATCTTTCCCATTGCTTGTAAACGATCGGAAATTGTTTGTTGAGCAACGTTTAATCTTTCTGCAAGTTGTTTTTAAGTTTGACACACATCTTCATCCAATAATGCTTGTAATTGTTGGTCTTCAAACTTTTTCGGTTGACCTGGACATTCTTTGTCTTTCATTTCGAAATCATCACTTTTAAAGCATTTAAACCAGAGTTCATAAATAGCTTGAGATGGAGCATGTTCACCATAAACTTCTCGAAGTATTCAGCAGCACTTTTCTTCAAAATAAAGTAATGAATTAGAACTTCCCGCAAATGCTCTTTTTTTGGCACGAAATTTGACATTTTTAAGCGTAAAAATATCCATGATGTTAACACCTTCAGCAATTTTGACATATGAAGTTTTTTTTTTTTTTTTTTCAAATTTTTTATTAAGGTATTATATGTGTACATATCTTACCATTGCCCCCCCCACCCCACTCCCATACCTGCCCTCACCCCCCAATGTTTTGCATCCGTTGGTTACTCTTATATGCATGCATACAAGTCCTTCAGTTGATCTCTTATTTCCCCCACCTCTCCCTAACCTTACCGCTGTAATTAGACACTCTGTTTGATGCTTTACTGCCTCTGTAACTATCTTTTGGTTCATCAGTTTATAATGTTTTTCATTATCCCTAAATGAGTGAGATCATGTGGTATTTTTCTTTCACTGACTGGCTTATTTCACTTAGCATAATGTTCTCTAATTCCATCCAGGTGTCTACAAATGGTAGTAATTCCTTCTTTTTTATGGCAGCATAGTATTCCATTGTGTAGATGTACCATAGTTTTCTGATCCAGTCATCTGCTGACGGGCACCTAGGCTGTTTCCAAATCTTAGCTATCGGAAATTGTGCTGCTATAAACATAGGGGTGCATATATCCTTTCTGACTGGTGTTTCTGGTTTCTTAGGATATATTCCTAGGAGTGGGATTACTGGGTCAAATGGGAGTTCCATTTTCAGTTTTTTGAGGAAACTCCATACTGTTCTCCACAGTGGCTGCACCAGTCTGCATTCCCACCAGCAGTGCACGAGGGTTCCTTTTTCTCCGCATCCTCGCCAACACTTGTCGTTTGTTGATTTGTTGATGATAGCCATTCTGACAGGTGTGAGATGGTATCGCATTGTCGTTTTGATTTGCATCTCTCGGATAATAAGTGACTTTGAGCATGTTTTCATGTGTCTCTTGGCCTTCCTTCTGTCTTCTTTCGAAAAGATTCTATTTAGGTCCGTTGCCCATTTTTTTATTGGATCATTTATCTTCCTTTTATTAAGTTGTATAAGCTGCCTGTAGATGTTGGAAATTAAACCTTTATCAGTGATACCATTTGCAAATATGTTCTCCCATACAGTGGGGTTTCTTGTTGTTTTGTTGATGGTTTCTTTTGCTGTGCAAAAGCTTTTTATTTTGATGTAGTCCCATTTGTTTATTTTCTCTTTGGCTTCCATTGCCCTAGGGGCAGTATCACTGAAAAAGTTCTTTTGGCATATGTCTGAGATTTTGCTGCCTGAGGATTCCTCTAGTATTTTTATGGTTTCCCGTCTTATATTTAAGTCCTGTATCCATTTTGAGTTTATTTTTGTGTATGGTGTAAGTTGGTGATCTAGTTTCATTTTTTTGCATGTATCTGTCCAATTTTCCCAACACCATTTATTGAAGAGACTGTCTTGACTCCATTGTATGCTCATGCCTCCTTTGTCAAATATTAATTGCGCATATTGGTTTGGGTCGATATCTGGATTCTCTATTCTATTCCATTGATCTATATGTCTGTTCTTGTGCCAGTACCAGGCTGTTTTGAGGACAGTGGCTTTGTAATACAGCTTGAAATCTGGTATTGAGATCCCTCCTACTTTATTCTTCTTTCTCAGGATTGCTGTGGCTATTCGGGGTCTTTTTTTATTCCAGATGAATTTTTGGAGAGTTCTTTCTAGGTCTGTGAAATATGCTGTTGGTATTTTAATGGGGAGTGCATTGAATCTATAGATTGCTTTGGGTAGTATGGACATTTTGATGATGTTGATTCTACCAATCCATGAACATGGTATGTTCTTCCATCTGTTTACATCTTCCTCTATCTCTTTTTTCAGTGTCCTGTAGTTTTCCGCATATAGGTCTTTTACCTCCTTGGTTAGGTTTATTCCTAAGTATCTTAATTTTTTTGGTGCGATGGAAAATGGGATTGCTTTTTTAGTCTCTCTTTCTGTAAGTTCACTGTTGGTGTATAGAAATGCCATAGATCTCTTGGCGTTAATTTTGTATCCTGCTACCTTGCCGAATTCATTTATTAAGTCTGTTAGTTTTTTGATAGAGTCTTTCGGGTTTTTTATGTACAATATCATGTCATCTGCAAATAAGGACAGCTTTACTTCTTCTTTTCCAATTTGGATGCCTTTTATTTCTTCTTCTTGTCTAATTGCAATGGCTAATACTTCCAGTACTATGTCAAACAGGAGTGGTGAGAGTGGGCATCCTTGTCTTGTTCCTGTTCTTAGGGGAAATGGTTTTAGTTTTTGCCCATTGAGTATGATGTTAGCTGTGGGTTTATCATATATAGCTTTTATTATGTTGAGGTATGATCCTTCTATTCCCACCTTGTTGAGAGTTTTTATCAAGAAAGGGTGTTGGATTTTGTCAAATGCTTTTTCTGCACCAATTGATATGACTATGTGATTTTTATCTCTCAATTTGTTTATGTGATGTATCACATTTATTGATTTTCGGATATTGAACCATCCTTGCATTCCTGGGATAAATCCTACTTGGTCATGGTGTATGATATTTCTGATGTACTGCTGGATCCGATTTGCTAGAATTTTGTTGAGGATTTTGGCATCTACATTCATGAGGGATATTGGCCTGTAATTCTCCTTCATTGTGTTGTCTTTATCTGGTTTTGGTATTAGGGTGATGCTGGCTTCATAGAAGGAGCTTGGAAGTGTTCCTTCCTCTTGAATTTTTTGGAATAGTCTGAGGAGGATAGGTTTTAGTTCTTCCTTGAATGTTTGGTAAAACTCTCCTGCGAAGCCGTCTGGCCCCGGGCTTTTGTTTGCCGGAAGCTCTTTGATGACTGCTTCAATTTCTTCCATAGTTACTGGCATATTGAGCTGTTTAGATTCTTCCTGATTGAGTTTTGGAAGGTTATATTTTTCTAGGAATATGTTCATTTCCTCCAGGTTGTCCAGTTTGTTGGAATAGAGTTGTTCGTAGTATTTTTTAACAATCCTTTGTATTTCGGCGGGATCTGTTGTTATTTCACCTCTTTCATTTCTGATTTTGTTTATTTGGGTCCTCTCTCTTTGCTTCTTGGTGAGCCTGGCTAGAGGTTCATCAATCTTGTTTATCCTTTCAAAGAACCAGATCTTGGTTTTGTTGATCTTTTGTATTGTTTCTTTGGTCTCTATGTCGTTTATCTGTGCTCTGATCTTTATTATTTCCTTCCTTCTGCTTACACTGGGCTTTTCTTGTTGCTCTTTTTCTAACTCTTTGAGTTGTTGGGTTAGGTAATTTATTACCCCTGTTTCTTGTTTTTTTGCAGTAGGCTTGTAGAGCTATGAACTTCCCTCTCAAGACTGCTTTCGCTGTGTCCCATAGATTTTGGATTGTAGTGTTTTCATTGTCATTTGTTGTCATGATGTTTTTTATTTCTTCTTTGATCTCTCTGGTAACCCAGTCATGGTTTAATAGCATGCTGTTTAGTCTCCATGTGTTTGATTTCTTTGGGTTGTTTTTATTGTAGTTGATTTCCAGTTTTATGCCACTGTGGTCTGAGAAGATGCTTGATATGATTTCTATCTTCTTGAATTTGAAGAGACTTTGCCTATGTCCCAACATATGGTCTATCTTTGAAAATGACCCATGTGCACTTGAGAAGAATGTATATTCTGTGGCTTTGGGGTGAAATGTTCTGAAGATGTCAATTAATTCCATCTGGTCTAGTGAGTCATTTAGGATTGATGTTTCTTTGCTGATTTTTTGTTTAGAGGATTTGTCCAATGGTGATAGTGGGGTATTAAAGTCTCCTACTATGATTGTATTGCTGTCAATCTCTCCCTTGATATCCTCCAGGAGTTTTTTTATGTATTTGGGTGCTCCTGTATTGGGTGCATATATGTTTTCCAGAGTTATTTCTTCTTGTTGGATTGCTCCCTTTAGTATTATGAAGTGGCCTTCCTTATCTCTTGTTATGTCCTTCAGTTTGAGATCTAATTTGTCAGATATAAGTATTGCTACCCCAGCTTTTTTTTCAGTTCCATTTGCCTGGAAAACCTTTTTCCATCCCTTCACCCTCAGTCTGTGTGCGTCTTTTTTTCTGAGGTGGGTTTCTTGTAGACAGCAGATATATGGGTCATGTTTTCTTATCCAATCCGTTACCCTATGTCTTTTGATTGGAGCATTTAATCCGTTTACATTTAAAGTTATTATTGATAGGTACTTATTTGTCGCCATTCCTATTCTTTACACCTGTGTTCCTTCTTCGCTTCCTATTTCTTTTTTTTTTTTACAGCAGACCCTTTAGCATTTCTTGCATTGCTGGTTTGGTGGTAATAAATTCCCTTAGACCTTTTTTGTCTGTGAAGCTCCTGATTTCACCTTCAATTTTGATTGACAGCCTTTCTGGGTACAGTATTCTTGGATTCAGACCCTTCCTTTGCATGACTTTGTATATTTCATTCCATTCCCTTCTGGCCTGATGAGTTTCTATTGAGAAATCAGTTGCTAGTCTGATGGGGGTTCCTTTGTATGTAACTTTCTGTCTCTCTCTGGCTGCTTTTAAGATTCTTACTTTGTCATTGGTGTTTGCCAATTTAATTATAATGTGCCTTGGCGTCGGTCTTTTGGGGTTCATTTTGCTTGGGACTCTGTGAGCTTCTTGGATTTGTGTGGGTTTTTTCTTCTCTATATCAGGGAAGTTTTCTGTCATTATTTCTTCAAAGAGGTTTTCTATTCCTTGCTCAGCTTCCTTTCCTTCTGGAACCCCTATTATGCGGATGTTGTTTTGTTTCGTGTTGTCCCAAAGTTCCCTTAGGCTCTCCTCCTGCCTTTTAATTTTTTTTTCTAGAAGTTGCTCTACTTGGGTATTTTTTCCCATCTTGTCTTCTAGCTCACTGATGCGGTCCTCTGCTTCTTCTAGTCTACTCTTGATGCTTTCTATTGAGTTCTTTACAGCAGCGATGTCATTTTTCATTTCTTCTTGGTTCTTCTTCATTTCCTCTTGGTTCTTGCTCATATTGTCGAATTTGTCTTCCATTCTTTTCAGCCACCTTATGACCATTTCTCTGAATTCTTTTTCTGGAAGGTTGCTTGCCTCCATTTCGTTTACTTCCTTTTCTGGTGATGCCTGCTTTTCTTTCATGTGCGGGCTGTGTCTTTGTCTCCCCATGGTCTCTCTTCTCTGGGTGTCTGGTTATGTAGTTCTCTCTCTCCTGCGTCGATTTAAAGGCACAAAATACAGCACTACCAGGTACAACACACAAGGCACTGAACAGAAATGTATTCACGATATTAACAACCTCCAATAAAGGTGACCACCAGAGAAAGGCAAATCAGGGGATAGTAGAGAAAGAAGAAGAGGAAAAGGAAAGAAAGAAGAAGAAGAAGAAAAAAAGGGGGGTGTCAAAATGAAATTGGGAAAAGGGAAAAAAAGAAGAAAAAAAAGTAAGAGAGACAAGAAAGAGACTAAGAGAGAAAGGGAAACAGACTATATATATTGGGGATAAAACTCCAATAGAACAATCACTAATCCCAGCAAATGCCAGCAACAAGTACCTGGGGATTAATACAAACTACAACACCAACTAATATTGAGTGAGGCAAGGGAAAACAGAAGCAGTAAACAAACAAAAAATAAACAAAAGAAGAATAAGCAAAACAATCTCACAAAAAAGCATAAAAATTCAATATAATCTACAATCAAACGAACAACAACAAAAGGACAGAGAGAAGAACAATTTTTTGGATAGTTAAGACAGCGAAGAGAGAGGTGTATGGACTTGGAGCAGGGGATTGGAGATTAGATATATAAGTAGGGTGAAATTTTAAAAGGGGGTAAACAGAAAGAATAGGGAAAATCTAAAGCAGGAAAGGGGTAAGATAAACAGGACACTGAAAAGGGAAAAGTGAGGAAGAGAGTGATGGCATAAAGGTAGATTTGAGATAGAGTAAAATGATGCTAAAGGAAAGATAAAAATAGAATGTAGAACATTAATCCCAAAACAAAATGAAGAGAAAATAAAATGACACTTAAAAAAAAAAAAAAAAAGATAAAATAATAGCAGTAGTAATAATACGGATTGAAAATAACAATGTAATAATTAAAAAGGTAAAATCAAGTGAGGAAAAAAATTAGTTTCTTGAGTAAAAGATGCAAAAAATGAAAATAAAAAAATAAAAAATAAAAATAAAATGTGGAGTGGTGAAGGTCATTCACTTCCTCTGTTGTTCTGTTTGGCACGCCTGTTTCTCAGTCCGGACAGTATTGCAGTTCCCTGCGTTCCACTGCTCTTCAGTGATGTAAGCCAGTCCTGATTTTAAGCAGGCGGTGTGTCTTAATTCGTATTCCTTTATTTTTGATTACACAAGAGTCAATTTGTGATTCAGCCCCTGGGTGGCAGTGTTTCTGGATTGACTTCCGGGTTTATCTATGGCCTCTCTAGGGAGTGTTAGAGTCTTCTTTCCCTGTGGCACCGGTAGGGTTTGTGGGAGTGGGCTGCTTCAGAGCTGACTCTCGGATGGTCACTCCCCGCTCCGATCCCCAGGTTCCAGAAAAACAACTTTCCCCTGCAGTCTCCCAGGGTGTCCCCAACTGGGTGAACCTATGAATTGGGCTTAGTAATCAGAAGCAAGAATTTCAAGAGGAAAAAGCCCAAGTGTGCGCACTCCGTGGCTGCGCGTAAGTCTAGCACACCCCTGAAATTCTTAGGGTGTCCCTGCACTTCAGATCAAAATGGGTTGCTTTTTAGAGAGCCCTTCTGTTAGCAGCTCTGGGGACCCCCTTCCACATTCACAGATCACGACAGCCCCAGCAGCCACCGATTTTTCTAGGCACAGACTTCCCTGGTCCTCCAGCTCCCGCAAAACGCGCGTTCCTCTCTCGCGCTGGGACCAGAGACCTCACCTTATCCTAGGCGAAATCTGACCTTTCTGTGGTGGAGTGTAGAGCTCCTCTGAACCCGTGTGTTTGCGCCAATTGGGGAGCGTTGTTCTGGGGCTCGCAGCTGTTCCGTGGGTGCCGCAGTTGTGGATTCTCAGGCTTCCGATAAGCTCCACTTTCCGGTTCCAGATGGCGGCGACTCCGCGTCCAAGCCCGCAGCTCCGGGAGGGGACCCAGCCGCAGTGGGAGCTGCCAGGTCAGGGGAACCCCGTCTAGCAGTCTCCCACCTTCTTCTGGAGTTCAGCTGTCCCCCAACTTGCCAACAAACTCTCCTAATGCGACCCTCAGCTGTTCTTTCTTTCTGCTCCGGGACAAGGCTCGGAACACGTCTGTCTATTCCGCCGCCATTTTTCTCCTCCTCGACATATGAAGTTTTGAAGCTTGTTGTCAATACAACAAAATAGCGTACATATCAAATCTCATATATATCAACATATGTGTAACTCCATCTATTGAAAAAAATCCGCATTATTAACCGCTACACTTAGTATTATGCTTACATTAAGCCAAGCACATCTCCTTGTTGATGTGTCTGGCATAATGTAAAAATTAATACTTCTGAAAATTCCATGATAAAATTAGATGATTTCCTCCAATGTACTGTAGCAAAGTTGAGGGAGAGATTGGTCAAGTGCCGGGAAATACTATTAGTGACAGAGAAGGATTTGACGTCCTTGCCTCTGACTATTGGGTTCTCTCAACCATTGCATTATATTGCCTCCAGAATATTGATGATCCAAAGTGATCTTTAGTATTACCACCCACAGTAGGTAGAAATCTGAAATTGAAATATTTCTGACTTCTTGGGAATAGATATATGGTTGTCTTTAAATTGTGTTTAAACCATTCTTTTAAACTTTCTAGTCTAACATCATTCTCTTAATTAAAATAATACTTTTTTTTCAGAGATATGGAGATCTTTTTCCTTTTATACATTTTCAAATTTTTAAAATGTTAAAATATATTAGAAATTAAAATATATAGAGGCCTTAAAGTTGATAGTTAAGAGGGAATGCCTCCCCAAATATAAGCATAAGGTAAAATCTGCCAGGATATTACAAATGAGCCATCTACCTAACAAAAGAGTAACATGCTAATTAACTGTACCTTCGCAATGCCCACCAGCCAATCAGGAGTGAGTATGCAAATTAACCCAACAAAGATGGTGGGTTAATTTGAATACACGGGCGCTGAGTGGCTGGGGGCGTTCCGCACCACTCCAGCCGCTCCGGGTTTCTGGGCAGTGTGGGAAGGTGGCTCTGGCCAGAGCAAAGGTGGTGCCAGAAGCCAGGGGAAGGAAGGCCCATTCTTGCACCAATCTTCATGCATTGGGCCTCTAGTATTATATATGTAATATTTAAGATATAATATATGTTTTATGTATATTGCATATTATATATTACATATTATTTGTGTATAATATATAATAATATTTAAAATCTTCATTCAAATCATGAGGTTTTTTAAAAATTATAGAATTAGAATCTCTGAAGGAAAAGTAGGTAATCTTCATTTTTTAAAAAATGAATAGCTGTCATTCTGATGCATATTGGAGTTGTAGAGCTACTAAGATTTCATATTAATAATAAAATATTTGTTGACTGTCTACCTTATGTAAGTCTGGTACTAAGCAATGGGAATGGAATAATGTAATTTACCTTAAGAGGTATTTTATTCTTTTAAAAGAGGAGGATATGTGAAGTCAAAATTATAACAAACACTAGAGGCCTGATGCATGAAGATTCGTCGCTGGGGGGTGATCAGGCCAGGATGGGACGTCAGGGGCCATTGGGGGTAAGCAGACAGCAGGGGGGCAGTTGGGGGTGAGCAGGTCACCAGCAGGGGTCAGTTGGAGGTGATCAGGACAGCGGGGGGCAGTTTGGAGTGAGCAGGCCAGCAGGGGTCAGTTGGGGGTGAGCGGGCCAGTAGGGAGGGAAGGTAGGGGTGAGCAGGCCAGCAGCGGGAGCAGTTGGGGTGAGCAGGCTGGCACAGGGGCCAGTTGGGGGTGATCAGGCTGGCGGTGGGAGGCAGTTGAGGGCGAGCAGGCCGGCAGGCAGAGTGGTTAGGGGCAATCAGGCAGGCAGGCAGGTGAGCGGCTGGAGCCAGCAGTCCTGGATTGTGAGAGGGATATCTGATTGCCAATTTAGGCCCGATCCCTATAAACTGGCAGTAGGACATCCTTCAAGGGGTCCCAGATTGGAGAGGGTACAGGCCGGGGCTGAGCAACACCCCCTCCCCCATGCACGAATTTTGTGCACCAGGCCATCCTATCTAATAAAATAGTAATATACAAATTGACCGTACCTCCGCTACACCCACCAGCCATGCCCACCAGCCACGCCCACCAGCCAATCAGGAGGGAATATGCAAATAAACCCAACCAAGATGGCTACAGCCACAGAGAGCAGGAGGGAGACTTGGGTTTCCCTGGCAATGGAGGAAGCCAAGCTTTCCACCTGCCCTTGCCAGCCCAGGCCTCCACTCAATGCTACAAAGTTTCAATTATAGAAGATAAATAAAACCCAACAGAAATGGTGGCAGCCACAGAGCTGGAGAGAGCAGGAGGCTAGGGTTGCCCGTGACAATGGAGGAAGCCAAGCTTCTGCAGCCCTGGCCTGCTTTGGCCTCTGCTTAAGGCTACAAAGTTTCAATTATAGAAGATAAATAAATCCCAGATCCCAGGGCCTCTGCTTGGGTCGCCAGGGGGTGAGGCTGGCCTGAAAACCACCACCGGCACCTCGTCCAGGCTGCTCCACACACCAAGGGAACCCCCACCCTGATCCGGGACACCCTTCAGGGCAAACCAGCTTCCCCCCACCCATGCACCAGGCCTCTATCCTATCTAATAAAAGAGTAATATGCAGATTGACCATTACTCCAACACACAAGATGGCTGCCCCCATGTGGTCAAAGATCCTGCCCCCATGTGGACACAAGAAGGCCACCACAAGATGGCCAGCAGGGAAGGGCAGTTGGGAGGGACCAGGCCTACAAGGGAGGGCAGTTGTGGGCAGTCAAGCCTGCTGGGGAGGGCAGTTAGGGGTGACCCAGCTGGCAGAGGAGGGAAGTTGGGGGTGACTGGGTCTGCAGGGAGGGGCAGTTGGGGGGGACACAGGCCTGCAGGGGAGGGCAGTTAGGGGTGACCAGGCTGGCAGGGGAAGGCCGTTAGGCATCAATCAGGCTGGCAGGGGAGTGGTTAGGGGGTGATCAGGCTGGCAGGCAGAAGTAGTTAGGGGCAATCAGGAAGGCAGGCAGGCAAGCAGTTGGGAGCCAGCAGTCCTGGATTGTGAGAGGGATGTCCAACTGCCCGTTTAGACCCAATCCCATTATTAAAGTTCCAAATTGAAATTTACCTGCAAACCATTAGTTGTGTTTCTTTGGCGAAGATACAAGTGCCAGTTATAATAGGTAAACATGCCTCAACCAAAAAGAAAGAATGAAAAAAAAAGGAAAATTCCTTTTGAGATAAGCTCTAGTTAAAATTCTGCCTTTACAAGTTATTGTGTTTAGCCCATTGGGATCGGGCCTAAACGGGCAGTCGGACATCCCTCGAGGGGTCCCGGATTGGAGAGGGTGCAGGCTGGGCTGGGAGACCCCCCCACCATGCATGAATTTCGTGCACTGGGCCTCTGGTTAGTAATAATAACAAAGGTCACATTTCACTTGGATTATATATTTAATTAAGCAAGCATTACACTTTGTTTAAAGATGTTTTTACCTGCTTGTCTCTTTATGTAATTGCATTGGATATATTTTATTACCTCCTTTTATAATTTTTTCATAATGAGAAGCTATTAAATAAATGAATAATAAATGAATATTCCTTATATTAAGCAAATATTCCACTATAAATTATTGTCAGGATTAGAAATAAGTAAAAAATAAAAATATTACATGCCAAAACTTAACTGAATATTTGTGTTGTAAACTTACAGATGATTTTGATGTTTATCTTTAATTTCTGAGTTTTTTTCTTTTAAAGTAAAAAAACTACTTCTGTAAAAAAAATAATACAAATTTTCTATTTATCTGGGTCAACTATTCAATACATACTACAAAGAACTAAGAAGTATAAAACTTCTATTAAAGTTCCAAATTGAAATTTACCTGCAAACCATTAGTTGTGTTTCTTTGGCGAAGATACAAGTGCCAGTTATAATAGGTAAACATGCCTCAACCAAAAAGAAAGAACAAAAAAAAAGGAAAATTCCTTTTGGGATAAGCTCTAGTTAAAATTCTGCCTGTACAAGTTATTGTGTTTAGCCTATTTTCAATGTAATAAAAGGTGCATATTCCTGTTAAGGAACATATATTTTATCAGTAAATGCTGTAATTGGAAATGGTAAATTTCAAGGATTCTTTATTTAAATTAGAGTATAGAAAAGAGGGAACTCATGGTTATAGAGGAACTTAACCAATTCATCACATCTTTTCAGAAGCTGTCATAAGATTTATGATAACTTAAATGTGGAGGTTTTATCCATGTATTTATTACTGCTTTTTTACTGAAACTAACCGTGTTTTTCCGAAAATAAAACATCCTCCGAAAATAAGACCTACTTACAGGTTTTCTTCTGAGTGAAATATAAGGCATCCCCCGAAAATAAGGCCCCCAGGCTCTGTCTCGGAATGAAAATTAATTTACCGTAAACTGGTCGCTAGGGCAGCCCCGACTGGCGTCTAGCAACCAGTGACGTTACACAGAGTCCTGACGTCACTGCTGTGTGGAGGCGGAGTGGAGGTCAGAGGGAGCGGTGAGTGCGGGGCCGGAGAGAGGAGGAGACTTTCGCTGACGCGTGTAGAAGAACAGGAGGATTAGAGCGGACGAGATGCGGCGAAGGTGGTGAGTGCTGGTCTGTCTCTGGTGACACTACCTGATGCTCGTGGCCGCCTTCATGATGACTGAAGGTTCTCAGTCAGTGGCAGACGGTGCTCCAGCCCAGATCCAGGCCCCAGCAAGCTCAGTGACAGTCCCCAGGCAGGCCCCAGGGGGTAAATGTCTGATAAAGGGGTAGCGGGGAATGTCTGGTAAAGGTGTTCAGTGGCACAGGGGTGGGGGAGGGGGAATCACTTAAAATGACAAAGGAGGATCAGAGGGGGCAATCAAAATGACACAGGAGGCTCAGAGGGGGCAATCAAAATGACACAGGAGGATCAAAAGGGGTTACTAAAATGGTAATCCCCCCTCTGATTCTCCTGTGCCATTTTGATTCCCTCCTCTGATCCCCCCTGTGTCATTTTGAGTGATCCTCCTCCCCCCACCTTGATACCACAATTCCTTTTTTTTTACCCCTAGAAATGAACGCAAAAAGAAAAAGCTACTCCGTGGAGTACAAGAAAGGAATGGTGGAAGACTCTTGGGGCCAAAACCTTACTGCTTTCTGCAAAGAGAAGATGTTGAGTATCCGATTGGTCTGAAAATGGCGAGCAGAGTATGGTAACCTCATTGAACAAGTGGACAAGGGAAATGCTAAAAAGCGCAAGTGTGGATCAGGTCGGCAACCATTATTTTCCGAGCTGGAAGACCTGATCTGTGAATGGGTTGTTGACAGGAGAGCAAAGGCTTTGGTTGTGAATAGGGCTCAGATTCAAGAATTTGCCCTTGCAATGGCACCACAGTTTGACATAGCCCCCGAAGACTTCAAAGCATCACAACACTGGCTGGATAATTTCCTTCAGCGAAGTGAACTGTCTTTAAGAAGATCTACAACATTGTTTAGGTTGGAAGATACTCAAGTTATTAAGCGAGCACTTGCATTCAAGTCCTTTATTGATGATGCTGACTTCTCTAAATACAATCTTTCCAACATGATTGCTATGGATGAAACTGCAGTGTTTATGGGCCAATCATCTCAAACAACAATTGAACAGCGGGGTGCCTCCTTAGCGTACATTCCCTCCACTGCTTACGAAAGTGCACGTGTTTCCTGTATTTTGGCAATTCATCTGGATGGCACTAAAATCCCACCTTTAATCATTTCTAAGGGCAAGAAGGAAAAGATTGAACGTGTTTTTGGCGTTTTTATTCTTGAAACTGAAAAAGCCTGGGCCACACAAGCAGTTATAAGGAAGTGGGTCGATTTAATGCTGCCGCTTGTTATGCGAGGGAGCCAAAGAGGTCTGCTAGTCTGTGATGCAGCCAGCACTCACCGCGCTAAAGACATGAAGACATTTCTTCACGAAAGAAAAATAGATCAGATAATGATTCCCGCAGGAATGACAGCCTATCTCCAGACTCTTGGTATTGCAATAAACAAGCCATTCAAAGACAATTTGCGCATGGAAATTAATGACTACATTGAAAATAGAATGGAGAGAAATCAGCGTGGAAACTTTGTGAAACCTAAACTGCAAGAAGTTGTGACTTGGGTGAAGAATTCATGGGAGAAAATCACTGCCAGTTGCATTGCAAATGCACTGCGAGCAGGCTACCTTGACAAGAAGTACTCATTTAAAGACAGTGCTATTGCTAAACATGAGAGATTTGGTCCACTGATTCTGAAAGAAATGGAGTCACAAGAAATTCACCAGGAAATTCAGGAATTGGATTGTTATGATGATGTTCCAGAAGATGATGACATGACTGTCATTGAATAAATGAGTAAATTCTTGATACTGTAGGATTCACAGTTTGTCTGGTTTGTGCTGACAACTACCGTACTACCGTACCGTATACAGGTAATAAATTTCCTTTATTTTCATTTAACAATAAATGTGTACCGTATTCTTCTTCATGGAAAAATAAGACATCCCCTGAAAATAAGACCTAGTGTGTCTTTGGGGGCAAAAATTAATATAAGACACTGTCTTATTTTTGGGGAAACAGGGTAAGTATCAGTGATGTTCAAAGATTTCTTCTAAACAACAGGAATACTTTAGCAATTATTCCGCAACCTTTGAATGTAGTGAGAAAAGGAACAAATGAATTTTGCCAGGTATGCTGATAGCTTAACTTGGTTCATGTAACTAAACCTGAAGCTCTTTATACAAATAATGTCATCTATAAATAGAAATATAGACAATATATACAAATTACCTGTTGTAACTGAATTCAAAGGCTCATTTTTTTATGTTATGTCCCACAATGAGAATAATTTGAATTAATTTAAATTTATATTGTTAACATATTCATTTGCTTGTTACAGAATCATAATACATGCTATTAACTAAAAGGATCTCCTTTGTAAGAAATTTCGGTTTGTTTCTTCATTAAACAGAAGCAAAGAAAGAATTTTTTCCACAGAAGGAGTATGATAAGATACACTTTTCTACTAACAACTCTCAGGATTAATCACACAGTAGATTATGAGAGAAAGATAAACTAGTAAAGTAATAACAAAGTGAATTAGTATGTTCTAACCAATTACAAAAACTATAATAGGAAAATATGAGACAGAGAAAAAGAAAATTAAGAAATAACATATAGTTAAAAATTAATTTTGACCTAATTAGAAAAGCTAAAACAAATAAGAATTTCTTGCCCTAGGAGAAAGAAATATATTCAAAGTGTTAAAGCCTGTTTTCTAAAAGATGCCTAATGCTGAGGAATCTTTTATTTGTTTGGAAGTAAAATGCTTATGTAGAATTTTATATTTTATTATACACACACACATGTATATGGCTGCAGATTAAATGAAATAATTCAAACAATATATGCAGAAATGCAGTTGACAAACACTGATTAAATATCCTCCCTATTGAAACATACTGTGTGGATGTTTAGAGTGTACCTATGAAAAAGGCAGACAGGTCCCTACTCTTTTGAAGTTTACAACACAGCAGACAAAACATGCTTAAAGACAGCAAATCATCCATTAGAAAGTTATGAGTAAGAGTTGGCATAATGGAGAAACTGATCCCATAATGGTGCTATGGGATCTTATAGTGAGAACTAATCTAATCTGGCAGGGGGTCAGGAACAAAGTCCTGCAAAATTGAAATTTCAGCGGGTCTAAAGAGTAAAGAGGGAGAGTGGAATTCCTACGGTGGGGAATTTATCAGTTGCCGAGTATGTGTATTCCAGTTATGCATCATGTATTTGCAGAAATAATTACAGGATGGGTTTTGGAGACCCACTGGACACACTGTGAAATGATCTGAGCTAAAACTCCATTGATCACCTGACCTCCATAAGCCCCGACTCTGATGGGTGGACCACAGTAACATTTTGGGAATTAGTGTTAGTTCAGAGCCAGTGTTCAGCAATTCCCAAAAGTTCTGATTATTTTCTTTCCCCCCAACACACAATCACTCAGGTAAAAGACCATAAATCCCTTTGAGGAAGGCTGGGAGAAAGACTAAATTTATTCATTTTAGGAATTTTGTTACTTTTCTTTGTTCGAGAGATTATGTGTCTGTTAACTGGTTCAAGCTGGGGTTGTGAACCTTCAGGTTTTATGATTTAAATTAGAGTTCTGTTCACTGTTTTTCCACACATCTCATTTCCTTCATATCTGACTTCAAATAATTGTCTGCCTCCACTATTCTTTTTAAAGTTATCAATGACCTCTGTTGCTGAATTTAATTTTAGTCATCTTATATGATCCCTCAGCAACATTCCACACAATGGACCTCTCTTTGCTTCTTAAAACATTCCACTGAAAACAAGAGATGTGCCAAAATTTCACTTCTCAAAACTCTTTGATAGCTTTTTATATCCTTAGGATAAAATTCTAAATTCTAGGAGTCTCTTCATAAGGTCATCTCTCATTAATTACATTTACTTTTTTCTAAAGTATTACATAAATTATGACCTCTTTCAAAATAAACTATAAAAATAAAGTATTAATCTCCAAAACAAACTAGAAATATTTGAAATACATGAAATTTCATATTACATTAAAACAAGCATGTAGAAACATTAATCAAAATCTGACATGGCTCACTGAGAGTACTTAGCAAATAAGAAAAGCAGTTTAGGATAAAACTAAGGGCAACAAAACCAGAAGGTAATTTATGAGTGGAGGTGATCATAAGGCCAGAGTCTCAGAGAGAAATATCTCCAGGCTCATGAAGTAGAGGCACTTACCCCAAATCAGGGAGAAAGGGGAATATAATACCTGGAAAAGAAAACAATATTATGAATAAATTCTGGCACAAAATCATGATGCATCAGTCCCCACTAGAGACTTCACTAAAAAATGAAATCTCCTCATCAAATATGTTGCCACCCCCCTATCAGGAGTTCCTCTAAACCAGTGGTTCTCAACCTTTCTAATGCTGTGACCCTTTAATACAGTTCCTCATGTTGTGGTGACCCCCAACCATAAAATTATTTTCGTTGCTACTTCATAACTGTAATTTTGCTACTGTTATGAATCATAATGTAAATATCTGTGTTTTCCGATGGTCTTAGGCAACTCTGCTAGCGGTTCTCAACCTGTGGGTTGCGACATTTCAAATATACAGCAATTATATGCCGACACCACAACTGCAGTCAATGAAGAATTCATCAGAGGCCTCTCATTATGAAACAGAAAATATCAAAAGAAGGGAGAAAATTAGCAGTGTTGAGAGGTTTCAGTAATGGAAATTAGTCCATAATTGAATGCAGAAGAGATGAATCCAGTAGACAATAGATACTGATGATGATCGAGATAAAATAAAAAAAAAGGTGAAAACAAGAGACAGGAAGAACTGGCAATCAGGACACTGGAGAGAGAAGAACAATACAAAGTAGGATTTTACTTTTATGAAAAGAAATTGAAAGGGGTGTATTTCTTTTCAGTGAGTAGGCAAAAAGCATTCCTTTGATTTATTTATAATATTGAAGTTGCATAGTCTAAGTATTACTTTCATAAATATTTTCTAAAATAACTGCTTTGTTTATAAGCAGAATATTCTGTTGTGTTTATAAACAGAACTAGAGGCCTGGTGCACAAAATTCGTGCACTGGCGGGGGGTGTGGGGCCCTCAGCTCAGCCTGCCCCCTCTCACAGTCTGGGAGCCCTCAGGGATGTCCTACTGATGGCTTAGGCCCACTCCCTGGGGGGAGCAGGCCTAAACCGCAGTCTGGCCTCCCTCTGCAGGCTGATCAGGAGAAGGCGCCACCCCCATCACCCCGCTGATGCTGCCACTGCCAGCTGCCGCAGCCGCCAAGATGTCTTCATCAACACGACTCCAGTCCCTTCACCACAAAAAAATGACAACTTTCTTTAGGCATTTTCAAGATGTGTCTTTCATAGGATATGACATTTCTTTCTTTCTTTCTTTCTTTTTTTTTTTTTTTTTATCCTCACATGAGGATATGTTTCCATTGATTTTTAGAGAGTGGGGAAGAGAGAGGGAAAGACAGAGAGGAACATCAATGTGAGAGGGACACTTTGATTGGTTACCTCCTGCATGAGCCTTGACCTGGGCCCCAACCAGGGAAGAGCCTGCAACCTAGGTACATGCCCTTGATCAGAATCGAACCTGGACCCTGCGGTTGGCAGGCTGAGGCTCTATCCCCTGAGCCAAACTGGCTAGGGCAGGATATAACATTTCTTAGCCCCTCCAGCAGTGGACCTTCATGTTTTCCTCCAGCATTGAGGTGGAAAAACCCTAGATCACCTTCTTGGATTCTTATTACCCAAGTTACCAAGAACTCTGCAAGTGGTGTACAGGAAGCTTAGCCAATGAGCTGTAAGAAAAGGTGTTTCCTCTGCAGCTCACGCGCAGAGGCGGACCTGCTGGGGCGCTGTCTCCCAGTGGTGGTGGCCTGGGCACACCCCCCTGCCTCTCCACTCCCGCTCCCGGGCCTGCTGGGGCGCTGTCTCCTGGCACCGGTGCCTGGGCACACCCCCCTGCCTCTCTGCTTTCAGGGCTGCTGGGGTGCTGTCTCCTGGCAGTGGTGCCTGGGCACACCCCCCTGCCTCTCCACTCCTGCTCCCAGGCCTGCTGTGGTGCTGTCTCCTGGCAGCGGTGTATGGGCACACACCCCTGCCTCTCCACTCCTGCTCCCAGGCCTGCTGTGGTGCTGTCTCCTGGCAGCGGTGCCTAGGCACACCCCCCTGCCTCTCTGCTCCCGGGCCTGCTGGGGCGCTGTCTCCTGGCGGTGGTGCCTGGTCATGCACCCCTGCCTCTCCGCTCCCAGGGATGCTGGGGCTGGGAAGCAGTGGAGGCTTGAGCACACCCCCTGCCTCTCCACTCCGGGGCTGTGCCATCCATGACTTGCCTCACAGCACAAGCAGTCCCCTCCTGCCCATCTGTGCGCGCAACCTCCTCCTGAGCCAGTCATAACAGTTATGGCATCCCGGCTAATTTGCATATTATCTCTCTCTCTCTCTCTCTCTCTCTCTCTCTCTCTCTCTCTCTCAATATATATATATATATAAAACCCTGCCCAGGAGCTAGCTTCCCCTCTTGACATCTTTGGTCCATTTCATCTAACACCTGATAACGCACTATTGACAGTCATGTCATCAACTTGCTTTTTCCAGGCATTTAAGGATGTCATTAGGCCTTAGGCTGTTTGTAGCAAGGAAGGATGTATGCTTGGTAATTTTTCTCATGTCGTATTTGGCAGCCTTTCGGTGAAATTACTGCAATATTCTCATTGGCCAGATATCAATGAAACTTGAAGGAAATGGACAAGTACTATAGACATTTCAGTGAAACTGGGATTTAAGACTGAAGAAAAAGGTCCAAACTCACAGACATAACAATTACTTTTAAATTGCTTTCCTTCATGGCATTGAAATATATGAATATGGAAAAGAAAAAGTTAGTATCAGAGATATATTCAGATATATATGTGTGTATATGTACGCAAGTGAAATGAATTAAAAGAAAAATAAGCAATAAAAGAAAACTGAAAATTAGAAAAATGAACAGACATTTTTTAAAAAGGAAGACAAAGGTAGCAAATAATGAGTAGAGAGACCAGGAAAAATGTATCAAAGCAATTTAGAGAGCCTGCAATGTTCTACCTGAATAAAATAAATTCTGTGTTTATTCATTTAATTTTTATTTTATTTGACTGCATATACTTGAATAAAATGTCTTCTTATATATATGTGTATATATTTACTCTCTCTATATAATTGGTTCAGGCATTGTCAGGATTTGTAGAAATGAATTATGATGAATTATTAGCTAGTTAATATATTAGAACCATTTTTTGATGGTGCAGCTAAACACAGAGCCCTGAGGTAGTAAAATTTATTAGCTCTCTTGATTTATAAAGGCATTTATAAATTGTATTAGTGCACATGTTTTTATCTAATTATCCTGTCAGTCTGGGAAATATACAGGGCAAGTGTTGTATATTACAGTTGAAGAAATTGAGACCTAAAACAAAGCACTACTAAACAACTGCAATATGAGTAGAAATCTGGTTTTCTTCCTCCCATCTAGGTCTCTTACTGTTTTCACAATGTACCTCCTACCACATTAGGGGAGGCAAAAATGTGTAAGACAAAGAATGTAATAAATAAACAATGAAACAACTAAAGTATTAAAGTAAAAACATATGGATATTACCCAGAAACTTCATTTTAATATTCCTGAATTTTTTAAAGATGTAAATAATGAAAAGGCTATATGAAACATGAAAAAGGGAGAGTGGGCAATAAGTGTGATGCTCAATTTCATATCACTGTTCTGCTTGGTGAAGTATGCTATAAAATATTCCTTTACAAAGTCTGTTTTAAGGGTGTATTATTCAAAGTTGTCAAGAGAAATAGAACCAATAGGAGATATAGATATAATATCTATCTATCTATCTATCTATCTATCTATCTATCTATCTATCATCTATCTATCTATTATCCATCTAATATTGATTTATTATTATAACACGTAGGCTAACAGGATTCTGGAGGCAGGCTAGTTCAATAGTTGTAGTATGGTTCTGCAGATAAAGAGTTCTAGGAGCATCCCCGGTGCAGATGAAGTTGAAGGCAGTCTGCTGGAGAATTCTTTCTTGCTGGAATGAGGATAGTCTTTTTATTCTATTTTTGGTGTTAAGTTGTATACATTTTTATAAATTTTGGATGTTAACTCCTTACCTGATGTGTCATTGGTGAATATGTCCTTCCATTCAGTGAGTTGTTGTCTTTTCATTTGTTGATAGTTTACTTTGCTTTGCAAAAACTTTTTAGTTTGATGAAGTGCCATTTGTTTATTTTTTCTTTCATTTCTGTTTTTTGAGGAAAAATGTTAGAAAAAATGGTGGTATAAGAAATGTCTGAGATTTTACTGCCTATGTTTTTTTCTAGGATTTTTTTTTATCATTTTGATTCTAACATTTAAGTCTTTAATCTATTTTTACTTTTTTTTTCTTGTAAATGGTGTAAGAAGGTGGTATAATTTCATTTTTTGCATGCTTTTGTCCAATTTTTCTAATGGTTTATTGAATAGACTATCTTTACCTTATTGTATGTTTTTGCCTCCTTTGTCAAATAATGAAAAAAGCATTTCCCTTAAGATCAAGAAAAAGAAGGGGATGTCTTCCTCCACCACTCTTATTCAACATAGAACTGGGAGTCCTAGCCACAGCAATTGGACAAGAAAAAGAAAGAAAAGGCATCTAAATTGGAAGAAAGAAGTAACACTGTCATTTTTTGCAGATGACATGATACTATAGACAACCCTAAAAATTCCACCAAAAAACTACTAGAAATAAGAAAAGTAGTAGGATATAAAATAAATATTCAGAAATCAGTTGCATTTTTATACACCAATAATGAACCCTCAGAATGGGAAAATAAGAAAACTATCGCATTTACAATTGCATCATATAAGATAAAATACCTAGAAATATATTTAACCAAGGTTGTAAAAGACTTTTACTTGGAAAATTATGACACTGAAGAGAGAAGCTGAAGAATATATAAATAAGTGAAAGCATTTACCATGTTCATAAATAGGAATGATTTGCATTATTCAAGTGTCCATACTACTCAAAGGAATCTATGTATTCAACACAGTTCCTATCAAGATACAAATGGTATATTTCACAGAACTGAACTATTTTCTTGTAATTGGTATTGGTTCAGACTTTGAAGGATAATTGAACTAGGTACTGTTATGTGGACGGGGCTAAACATATTTACTTAGGGGTAATGGAGGAAGATGTTATATTGTCTCTTATAACAGTATGAATAACAAGCCCTTGGTAAAGACTTTGATTTTTGTCTTTTGAGATGCTTTTTCATCAGAAAGAGGATATGGATTTTTATGTAGGGTCCAAGAAAGGGCAATGACCAATGAAAACAGGAATGAATTATTGAAGTGTTCTGAAGCTAAGGCGATCTTGAAATCAGTTTTAGTATTTGCAGTAAGGCCATGTTCCTGGGGGAAAGCTTGAATTGTTGCTTTTGGGTAGGTAGTATTAGCCAAGAATGTACCCTCAGCATGGGCAAAGAGCCTCACACTTGACCATCTTGACAGAAAGGTTGTAGGAAATAAATATTTTACACATAAAGGAACATGTTGACATGATTTATATGGAAATCATGTTATACACTGGAATGCACCGTACAAATGTAGGCTTTTTTATCCCTGAAACTTAGTATGTTAATTCATTGGAATGTCTCAGAATTTATAGCTCAAATATATAGAACAGATACACTTTTTACATGGGAGTTGATATCATCTCATATTTTTCCAACATTAGAATTCCTAATACAATGTTATAGCAGCAAATTGCAGAAAGATGAAGTTAAGAGGCTCTCTCTAAATTATCAGCCAAGGCAAACAGGTGTAAAGCAGGTAGAATGAACTAAATAAAAGAGGTGGTGACTTCTATGAGCTCAGAAGAAAAGTAGAAGCCAAGAAGTGAATTGATGCAGGGTTTAAATTAAACATCATAAAATTTCAGAGTGATAAAATCATATATAATCCAAACAGAACACTTGATCTGAATAAGATCTCCAGAATAGTAGGAACAGATCAGCATGCCAAGATATTATCTTCACTCTCTTTAATGTTTAAAATACTTTACATTTTGCCCTAGCCGGTTTGGCTCAGTGGATAGAGCGTCAGCCTGTGGACTGAAGGGTCCCAGGTTCGATTCCGGCCAAGGGCACATGCCTGGGTTGCGGGCTTGATCCCCAGTAGGGGGCATGCAGGAGGCAGCCGATCCATGATTCTCTCTCACCATGGATGTTTCTATCTCCCTCTTCCTTCCTCTCTGAAATCAATAAAGAAATATATTAAAAAATAAATAAATAAATAAAATAAAATACTTTACATTTTATCTACCCAAGGAAATTTGTGACTTATAATTCCCATTGATAAGTAATTAATTAACACATTTTACATGATTATTTTACATGAAGCAAAATAAAATTTTATGCTTTCTACATCTTACTACATCACTTAATTAAAAAATTATAGGTTTGCTCTCCTTCTCCAAATCACGCCCTTGCCTGTCTTAGGCACATTACCTTTCCTTTCCCTCTCCTAAGCTCCAAGGGCCCTTCTTTTGCTTCTGTCACTTGTTCACTTCTACTACCTCTGTAACTTTTTAAATTTGAGTTCTTGCCTCTGAAATCTTTCTTTGCCAAACTCAAGAACTGAGATTTCCCCAAGAAATTATATAAAAAAATGGTCTTTAAAATATTAAAATGCATTTTTCTTATTTTTTATTTTCCTAATGAACAAAAATACTTAGTTTATAACTTTAAAATATTTAGAATTTAATCAATTGAACAAATATATACTTATTACCTCCTTTCCCCTTAAAATAGGTACATATTAATATTTTACATTTCTGTATATATATACTGTATATAACTATATATTGGTATATATATATGGATAAAAGTAGGCTTACAGTTGTGATTATGCAAAACACAGTTTATTCTTATATTATTATTTATTAATTATTGTATTATTTTCCATACTGTTAGAATGTACAGGATACTTAAAAATTGCAATTTGTCATCTAATTAGACAGTTTAAAACAACTTTCTGAGCACTAATACTACGTTCATCATCTTGATGAAGACCAGATCTTGCAGTAAGCAGTAGTTAATAGTTGGAGGATCATTTGATTGAATATATTACACAGTGGCCCTAAAGAGGAATGTGTTTGTAGTTTGGTAATGGGGTATGAAGAACCTTGGAAGGTTCTCAAGCAATGTATGCTCATTCCACCACCTGATTCATCTCACCCTCTTTGTTCAATTTGGCAACCACCCTACCTAGAACAGTTTAAAAACCTCTTTTCAATATTCTCCTCACTACCCCCCACTCCACAGTATTTAGGCCAGCCCTGGGCAAACTACGGCCTGCGGGCCGGATCCGGCCCGTTCGGCTGTTCTATCCGGCCCGCGGAGCCGAAAGAGCAGAGGGTTCTCTTGCTCTCCTCTCCGCTCCTTCACCAGCAGCAGTGTTAACATGGCAACGTCGGGAAACACAGTCGCAGCTCCTTCTTCTGAGTAGGCGGATTTATATCCGCCCATTCAGTAGAAGGAACAACCTCTCAATCTTCCAGAGGCTCCTTGTAATGCCCCCAGACTCGTCCCCCGACATCACCCTGGGAATGCGTAGACATGTTATCGTGGTGATGTAGGGAGACACGCCCCTGGAGAGCACAGTATCAGAGCATTAGCTAAAAAGGAGACCAACAACACTGTTCCCACTGAAGTTGATGTTTTAAAGACCAAAAACCTTTCAACCCAGTCTACATTGCCATCTACATCTACGTCCCGGGCATAATTTGGAAGTTGCACTAAAGAAAATGTTTAATTTACTGTTTACACATTTTGTTCTTTTCTATTTGTTTTAGTTTTAAATTATTTTATTATATTTAAGTTTAATTTGAAAGGCTTTTGTACCTTTCCTTTGTTAGGCAATTTTATTTTGCCTTTGCCATCTTCAATATAAGGTATGTTATTGTGCTATGATTCCTCCATTTTATGAAGTTTCAAATTATAATAATTAGTGTTTACATTCTTCTTGTTAAAATGTTTGAAATGAATAAAACTATTGAAATAAATAAAAAAAAGACCGTACCCTTTTATGTAATGATGTTTACTTTGAATTTATATTAGTTCACACAAACACTCCATCCATGCTTTTGTTCCGGCCCTCCGGTCCAGTTTAAGAACCCATTGTGGCCCTCGAGTCAAAAGGTTTGCCCACCCCTGCCCTAGGCAGTGGTTCTCAACCTTTCTAATGCTGCGGCCCTTTAATACAGTTCCTCATGTTGCGGTGACCCCCAACCATAAAATTATTTTCGTTGCTACTTCATAACTGTAATTTTGCTACTGTTATGAATCGTAATGTAAATATCTGTGTTTTCCGATGGTCTTAGGCGACCCTGCTAGCGGTTCTCAACCTGTGGGCTGCGACCACAGGTTAAGAACTGCTACTGTAGAAAACACAGATATTTACATTATGATTCATAACAGTAGCAAAATTACAGTTATGAAGTAGCAATGAAAATAATTTTATGTTTGGGGGTCACCACAACATGAGGAGCTGTATTAAAGGGTCGTGGCATTAGAAAGGTTGAGAACCACTGATAGGGGTTCATTTAGGACTTGTAATTGCCTGAGGTGACAAATGGAAATCCTGAGGCATGCCCAGGTATTGCTCAGTGTTTGAAGTGAGCTGATAAATAATCATATCAGAGAGGAAAGGTTTCCACACTTTTGCTAAAGAGTAGACTAGATTCAGCTGCAACACTTGATGGATTTGATGGAAAAGGATTCAAATGCACTGCACTTCCCAGTGCATTCTCTAGACTCCTTACTTAGAATTTACCCAGGTTCTACAGTGAGTCACTTTAAATAGGTTTATTCAATGTGGTCCTTGCATCCAGCAACCCCTAGAACTGGCATCCAATCAATTCCTCAGGCATCTATTAATTCTATCATATTATTTTCGTCTCCCAATATTTTTTCACAAGAAACATTATGTGTGTGTTTTAATAAGAAAGAAAAGAAAAGAATATGCCCAAAATTTGTTCATGCATACACCATTTGCACATAGAAACACACACGTACACAAAGACCAATACCAAGAAAGCAAAACATTTGTCCTTTTCAACAAATGCTAGTAGTAAAAATATACTGGTAGTCTGCAATGCTATCAGTCTGAAGAGACTCTCTACAAGAAATTAATTCACTACTTACAAGAAATTAATTCACTACTAAAGCAGGGAAGTAAAGAAAAATAAAATGGTTACATTTAATTTATTAAAAAACTTGAAATGTATATAATTTACTATTTTTTCCAGTTGCTACTATTACACCAAGACTTATTATTTCTTCTGATAAAAAATATTACAAATCTATAATTAATCAATTTTGTAATAAATGCCTGGTGGCAATAAAATAGCTTTCTAGCTCTATAAAATAGTTTAAAATATGAAGGATGTATAAGACATTTAAAGCTACACTCGGTGAGTTATTTTTTAAAGAAATATTCACTTCATAATATTTATTTTACTTATGTATGTATATATATATGTATATAGATATATATGCATATATGTATATATATGTGTGTGTACAGTTATTACTTATAGTTAATGTAAGATATATATGAGTATTAAGAGTAGAAAGACAAATTTACTTATAGCAATTTGATTAAAGAACTTACAGATAATATTGAATGTCTATATATTATTATTCAAAAAAGAATAAGCACAGATATCATGGTAGTTGGAAAAGGTAACATTATATTAGAAAATTTTAATGTCATAAAATTGAAAGTATTGCTCAGCCAGTGTGGCTCAGTGTTTGAGCATTAATCTATGAACCAGGAAGTCAGTTTGATTCCTGGTCAGGACACATGCCTGGGTTTCAGGCTTGATCCCTCAGTGTGGGGAGTGCAGGAGGCAGCCAATCAATGATTCTCTCTCATCATTTATGCTTCTATCTCTCTCTCCCTCTCCCTGCCTCTCTGAAATAAATTAAAATATATTTTAAAATGTTGAAAACAGTGAATTTCTTCTAGGCTACAATATAACTTCCATACTTTCCTCTTATGAATCTCTTATAAATATCCTGTGTAGGAAAAATTAATGTCACTCAAAAATTAATGAAATTAAAAAGATAATCAATACAGGAATTTTTATTACAAGGAAAAGAAAAACAGGGGTGTGGGGTAGAGAAAGAGACAACAAAGAAGGAGATAGAGAGAAAACAGAAAATTGAAAAATTTAAGAATACTCATCAGAATTATATTATGAACAAAATATATGAATATCTAAGGTACCATAATGCAAAATAGTTAATTCATTGCTTTTATATACCAAGAGACCAAAGCCTTCTACAAAATGGTGTATCTATATATATAAAAGCCTAAGCAACTGTTATGACCAGAACGACTGATCAACCAGTCGCTATGATATGCACTGACCACCAGGGAGCAGATGCTCAGTGCACCACTCAGCCAGAAGCTGGCTCATGGCTGGTGAGTGCAGCTGTGGTGGCAGGAGCCTCTATCGCCTCTGTGGCTATGCTACCAAGCAGTGGCAGCGGCAGGTGCAGCAGGGCTGGGATGAGCGGTGGCGTGGCCCCCAGCCCCGGCTGGGGCTCCTCCCTGGCCGCCTGCCACTTTGGCACTGCTACATTCCTCAGGGGATGTCAGACTGCCAGTTTCAGGCTGATCCTGCAGACCAGGCAGAGGGACCTCGCCCGTGCACAAATCCGTGCACCAGGCCTCTAGTCTATATATATAAAAGCCAAACGATTGGAACAACGGAACAACCAGAATGACTGGAATGACTGGTTGCTATGACATGCACTGCGGCAGCCAACTGGCTCAATCAGGGACCCAATTGGTTCCCCCTACCACCCACGGTCCCTCCCCCTGGATGGGCCAGGCTCCTCACTTTGATCGGCGGCGGGGCCAGCCAGCCAACCTCCCATGTCCCCTCCTCCCCACCAGCCTGGCCCCCATCAGGCAGGCCGGCCGGATCCCACCTGTGCATGAATTTGTGCACTAGACCTCTAGTATGTTCATAATTGATAATAGCCCATCTTGCATGAATGCCTATATTTCCTCAATATCAGAAATAAGTAATAAAATTGGGCTTTAAATAAAAATAACTGCCATTTTGTATCTTTTTGAAATTATTTATTCCAACAATATTTTTCATTTCCCTACTGTATTCTAGAACCTTATATAGTGCCAATAATACCATGCTCATCTCCCATGGACGACCGTCCCCTGGGCTTGCCTACCGGAGACACCTGCCCCCACCCCCCTGCTCACTTCCCAGGGACCCCTGCCCTGGCCCGCACGGCCGCCACATGGAGACTTGGGGTGGGTGGGGCCCAGGAGGCCGCTCAGCGAATTCGCACCCCACTCAATCCGCACCCCGCTCTCTCTGCAGGTATATTTAAAAAACCCTCATATGATCTCTGTTTTCAAGGAGTTATAGTCCAATAGAAGTAAGGAGATAATAAATAAGGTAAATATATAAAATATAAAATGATTATAACATACATGAATATTTATATTATATATTATTATAATATATATAAATGTGTATAATATAAATACAAAATAAATTTAAATAAGTATAAATAGTACCAATTAATATTAAGAGTGACAACTTATGGTGAGGATTTGGAGTAGCTATTTTGCATATAGTGGTACAGAGAAGACCTTTTTGAGAAGGACCATAAATGATGCAAATTGGACATGCAAAAATCATTGGGAGAATGTTTCAGTCAGAAGGAATAAAGGCAAAAAGACCATAAGTTAAAAATAAATAGTATGAGACTGTGGAGGGAAATTATAAGAATAAAATATAGGAATGGTAGACAAGTGGCAGATTAAGTTGGAGCCCTTATATATGAAATAATTTTAAACAGCAGCATGTATAAAATTTTAGAAAATCATATTGACTTAGAATAAAGAGAAAAGATGAAGGCAAAGTATTAATGAAACAATTTACTCCAGACAGGGAGTCCTAGCCCACAGTGGCTTTGGATGAAAGAAGTAGATAGCATTAGGCTGTACTGAAACAAAATGTGAACCTAATTTTGAGAATGGCCTTAATCAGCTTTGCGTAGCATCTGCCATTCTGTTCTCTAGAGAAAAGAAATGACTAATCCGTGTCTTCTCACTCTTGATATTTATATTTGAAGTTATCCTCATATTCAGTGTTATAAATTTGTCTAGTTCAATTTAAGTTATAGTATACACTTCTGTTTCTCATTCTTTTTTTGCTTTGAGTTGTTCTCCAAAAAAAACCAGAGGAACCTAGCAATCTCCACTTAGCCATTTCAGATCCAAATGCCAATAAAACATTGTTTTTCTAAGGGTTCACAATATTTCATTGTTGGGATACATAATAGTTGTTAAAATAATGGGCTATTCTGTATTTTGTGCAAAAGCTACAGGTGTTTCAATCACCAGGAAAGGAGTGAATCAACATAGCTGGAACTTACCAGAATCTAGTTTGGCACTAGCTAGGAGCAAAACAATCAAAACAAAACCAAGTAAAAATGTCAATAAAATAATTACACAGACATCATTTGTTTGCTGAAAGGAGTCTCTCTGTGAGTTGAGGAGGAGAGAGACTCTACTTTGTGAAACACCTCTCTGCGTTCTGTTCTCTAGAGAAAAGGAATGACTAATCTAACCTATTCTTGCACAACTCTGTGCTATGAAGAATCTTACTATGATCGAAAGAGAATTTCTTCTGGGCTACAACATAACTTCATACTTTCCTCATTTGAATCTCTTATAAATATTCTGTGTAGGAAAAACTAATATCACTCAAAAATTAATGAAATAAGATAATCAACACAGGAATTTTAATATAAGGAAAAGAAAAACAGGGTGGGAGAGGGAGAAACACACAAAGAGAGAGACAGAGAGAAAGCAGAAAAATAGAAAAATAAAAAATACTCATCAGAAACATATTATGAACAAAAATATGAGTATGTATGGTACCATTATGCAACATGTTAATTAATTAATTGCTTCTATACAACAAGAAACCAAAACCTTCTACAAAAATGACATGGTGGGACAATAAAAGATAAAATATTACCTTATAATGTCTAGAAAGTGTAAAAAAATAATAGTCTTGCAAATGAATGCCTCTTTGGGAGCAGCAGAAAGGAGAGAAGTCTGTGCTGAACAAACAGAGTTCAGGGCATGGAGAAAAACCTTGAGATGAGAAAGGAAATGAATAATGATCTAAAAGGTAACTGAGAGAAAATAATTAATTTTAAACTGTTTCAAAATGTTTCACCGTATACATAATTGTTATCTCTGTAGGCAAGAGATTAAATAATCGGATAGTAAAAATCCTAGTAGTATAATTACATATTCTTTTTCAGACAGAAGGAAAATCTCCAATTTAAACTGAAAAGCTTTCCAGTCCATCAGTTCTACTTCCACAGATTCATATGACATTTATAGTATCACAGTAGCAAAATGAATTATGTAAACTAAGACCCTAAATAGCCACCATCAGTAAGACTTCCTTACTCCAAGCACCAAATAGATTTATAGAAAACCTGATGGACAAGAAAAGCAGGAATGTCTTCCACAGAGCTTATATGATGAACAGTCAATCATAGCAGCAAAGACAAATTTCCAGGCAGGTTCTGCTACCAATATGAGTTAATTCACAATATTTTTGGAAAGACAAAATAGAGTAGAATATTAATAAAGTAATAGATTTGATGACAAAACTGGAAAGCTGTAAAGGAGAATAACTGGATTAAACCCAGTGTAGTCAGGTTGTCATAAAGTCATTGGTTGATTCCCTTGAGATACATTGCTGATTCAGTGGTGGTCTTTTTCTGAACTCTTGGAATTTCAGCCCAGCAATAGCTAATAAGAATCCATGCTGTTGGGTTCCTAGATAGCTTCTGTATATGCCTCCTTGACCCTTATTCTGTGATTAGAGTGTAAGTTCCAAAATGGTTGATTGAGAAGCTTGGCCAACATCGACTGGCCAAGTCATTTTGTCTGTGTGGTTGTCCTGTGCTTCATTGTGGTATATGTTTTCTAATAGGCTTTAACATGTGTACTACAAAAGTCTTCTACTATGTACCCACTTTCATACATGTATTCATGTGCTTGTACCACAGATCATCATGTCTCTAGTTGTATTAAGTTTCTATTGCTACTATATTAAATCACCGCAAACTCAATAGTGTAAAACAACACTCATTTATTCTGGCCTGCAACTTCTCACAATCTGGCACCCCTTGGGGGATGTTGGAGAGCCAGTTTCAGCCCAATCCCCACAGGCCAGGCCGAGGAACCCCCTGGTGCATGAATCTGTGCACCGGGCCTCTAATATGCATATAAGATCTTTGGTTAATCTCTTCCTGCCCTCCCCCCCCTTCCCTCTGAGATTCATCAGTCTGTTCCATGTTTCCATGCCTGTGGTTTCTGCTCCTGTGTTGAGCATCTGTTCCCTGGTGGTCAGTGTGCATCATAGCTACCAGTCGGCCAGTCAGCTGGTCACTTAGGCTTTTATATATATAGACTAGAGGCCTGGTGCATGAAATTCGTGCATGGGGGTGTGTGTCCCTCAGCCAAACGTGCACCCTCTCCAATCTGGGACCCCTCGAGAGATGTCCGACTGCCCATTTAGGCCCGATCCTACTGGGATTGTGCCTAAACGGGCAGTCGGACATCCCTCTCGCAATCCAGGACTTCTGGCTCCCAAATGCTTGTCTGCCTGCCTTCCTGATTGCCCCTAACTGCTTCTGTCTGCCAGCCTGATCACCCCTAACCACTCCCCTGCCAGCCTGTTTGTCCCTAACTGCCCTTCCCTGCCAGCCTGATTGCCCCTAACTGCCCTCCCCTGCAGGCCTGGTCTCCCCCAACTTCCCTCCTCTGCTGGCCTGGTCACCCCTAACTGCCCTCCCTTGCAGGCTTGATCACCCCCAACTGCCCTCCCCTGCTGGCCATCTTGTGGTGGCCATCTTGTGTCCACATGGGGGCAGCCATCTTTGACCACATGGGGGCAGCCATCTTGTGTGTTGGAGTGATGGTCAATCTGCATATTACTCTTTTTTTTTTTTTTTTTTTTTTTTTAGATAGGATGGTTTGGTAGGTTAGAAGTCCAACATTGGTATCACCAGGCTAGAATAAAAGTCTTGGCAGGGCCAAATTTCTCTTTGGCAGCTGTAGGGGAATGTCTGTTTTCTGTCTTTTTCACTTTCTACATGTTTCCACTTGTCTTAGTTGTGGCCTTTTCATTTCATATTCAAAGCCAGCAAGATTGCATTCCTCTTAGTGTTCTTTCATGGTCATAACTCCCTCTCAGGGTAGACAGAAAAGGTTCTTCTCTTTTAAGAATCTAGGTTCTTACTAGTAGATCCCACCCACCCAAATCATATAGAGTCATCACGCATCTCAAAGTCTTGACCTTAATCACATCTGCAAAGTCCCTTTTGTCATGTAATTAATATATTCTCAGGTTCCAAGAATTAGGATATGAACATCTTTGGGGTATAGTGGCATTATTCTTCCTATTACACCGATTTTCTAGTTCTTTTTCTCCCAGACTCCTAAACACATAGCTAGGGTATTGGTCTCTGTCTTGGAATCTGCATGAATTCTCACCTTAAGCCACCTTTTCTCTATCCTTCATGGATAACTAGGTAAACTGCTGTAGTTATGTCCACGGGGAAGATATTTTATCCCTACCATCGTTCAAGGCCACTCCTGCATATGGTCCTAATGCAGCTGACATTTATTTTTGGTTTTCACCCTGATATAATCTATTTGTAAACTAATCTTTTATCATTTTTTTTTTCTCCTTTAACTGGTCATCCAGGCCCCTCTCCACACTATGGCCACAAGCACAGTGTGGGTACTTGATCATGCAGCTTACTCGGATTTCCATCCTGCTTAGGCTCAATGTAGGATAAAATCTTTCCAAATTATATTGTCTGCTGCCAGACTCATGAAATTTTGCATTTAGTGCTTCAAAAAAAAACACCCTACAGTTCTTCATAGTCCAAACTTCATTGGACTCTACTGTGATTGAGAGTGGAAGAGTTAACATAAATGTGAAGCAAAATTATAAATGATATTGTTCATCTCATATGAATGCAAACTGTTTCTCATCTTCTTATCTAATTGGAATGGGAAATATAATATTTACCAAGGTAATGATCGCATTTCATATACACAAGACTTTATGAATGTGCTCTCTCATAAATACAATGACCATCAAAGTAGCTGTGATTGGGACCATTGCATGCTTAAGCCTGTAGTATTTCACAATCATCTTCAGTAATCATCTGGTTTTTGCAGGAACCAGCCTGGCATTGAAGTGGAGATATAATAGAGACAATGAGTCATGCATCGTTTATGTCTTTACTGATGGCACTAATCTATTTTTATCTTATTTCACAGTCTGAGAACTCAATGTGGGAATAACTCTGTGGAGTACTATTTAAATATATACTTAAGTATCTCCATTCTAACTATATACTTGGGGACTGGAGAAATTATTTTTAGGTAGGTTCATGGACTTTGTGGACCCACTAAGAGAAAGGGTTTTAGCCAGGACTTCATTAATTAGTTGGTCCCTGTGATCTCTCACTCATATTAGGGTCAGCATCATAGCTTTTTGGGTCTCTTAGTTCCAATGTCAAGTCAGATCTTGAGTGCAAGAGTCCTTGAAATAATTGGGTATTTCTCTTTCCCCAAGCCTGGGAAAATAATCAGAGTATATACTTTTTATGGTGTTGTATTTTTCTTCATCATGACATAACTACTGCTTCAATCAACTAATTTCAGATCTGAAATCTTGCTGACATCTGGGACTGAGTAAGCAATTTTGGCTTGGGTTGCAGTGAATACCTTCAACCTACAGGTTTTTATACAAATGGCTAGACCCTAGATTTAATAGAGTTAATTTTTCTATGGGCCAGTATTGACACTCAGAGGCAAAGTCCCTCATTGACTAGGACCACATAATATTGCTGCACTGTGGGTAGGTATGTCTAAAACTATACTACATAATAGTTTACTTCTCACTGGTGTAGGAGCCAACCATTTTCTCTAATGAAACCAAATCTGCTCTGCTTGTCTATGTAACCAATTTCCTTGTTTCTATGGTAACTGTTGGCAATTCAAATCTTTCTGTATTGGATATAACATGGAGGGGTGAAGAGCATGGTGTGAAAGGGAAATTATATATAGGCCACTGTTTCTATAATCTATATTAAAAGGAAGGAGGTAGAAACTCTGGAGGTTAGAGCTCGTCATTAGGAATGTGATCAGAGGGTAAAGGGCTGAAGTCTAGAACACAGTGAACAATAACAAAAGGGCAATGAGCAGTTTGCATGAAAAAGGGAAGATCTAGAAAGTACATGACAATTGTCTTCTACTGGCTGCAAGTTTGCTGTGAGTAACATTTGCACAGGGATTTTCAGCTTACTTTAAAATGATCTTCATGAATTTGCAGGTTACTAGGTACCTGTACTGCTGTAGAATTATACCAAAAAGCCTTGCCAGAGCTTCTGCAGCTCTCCAGTTGTGAAAATTAACACCTATGAAATTAAATTCAAATTTATGAAAATCCTTGTGGTCTTCAGACAAAAGTCATGGCTTAAATTCCAAGAAATTAGTGTGTGTATGTATGCACGCGCGCACTCACGTGTGTGTGCGTGTGTGTGTGTGTTTGTGTGAAAAATCTGGAACTCATAATAATTTAAGTTTTCATTTTCAGTTTCATCAGGAAACACAAAATATAAATTAATGTTTCATTTCTTTCAATATGTGAATAAAATTTAAGCCTCAGACTTCAAATAATTCACTTTAAGTGCTCTAGATAAAGATAGCCACCTTGACTCAAAGTATATCTGAATTTTACAGTTTAGTTATATCCTATTTTAAATCTGCCTATAGAATTATACTCATTAGTAGTTAAATAACTATTATTAATAGTAATATAACTTACATTTACATTTTATCCTTCAAAGTACATTATTTGTTTAATCTTAAAAAAACGTATCTGTAAAAATAAAAAAAGAAATATCCTACATAATAAAAGACTAATATGCAAATTGTCCCCTCTACCGGGAGTTGGACCAGGTGTTCGACCAGGAGGTAGGGCCGGCCACCAAGTGCCTGCAGTCCCTCCTCCTGGCCAGCCCTGCCTTATTGGCCCCAATCAGGGCGGGCTGGCCGGACCTCACCCATGCATGAATTCGTGCACTAGGCCTCTAGTATTATTATACACAGTTACATTGAGGAAATGGAGGGCAAAGAAGCAGTAGGTTAATTTCCGAAAGTTACCTGGCTAGTAAGTAATAGGACCAGGAATGGAAAGATCTTCTATCTTGTAGTGCAAATCTCTCTTCACAGTTTTATCATTTGCCTAACTCAATTCATGCATTTCAGAGATTAAAGATGGCTTTTAGTCATTATGTCCTTATAGCCACCTTTAAATAATTGGAAATCAATTAATGCTTTCATTGAAATGGTATGATTGAGTTATGTAACTAGAAACATAACATTTTTTTTCAATGAACTTATGTAAGTGGCTCTGGAGCCAGATTGCTCATTGCTTTAATAATTGTATGAATTCAAGCATGTTTTCTAAAATTTATAAATCTCAATTTCCTCATCCGTAAACTAGAAGTAGTAATAGTGCCTATTCCATAGTGTTTCAATATGGATTAATCAAATTAATATGTATACAAGGTGACTAACACATTGCCTGGTACAAATAAGATCTAAGGAAACATTGCTATCATTCTGGAATATTTTCACCATGGAAAAATAGTGGTTGGCTTATGTAAAAAAAAAAAAAAAAAAAAAAAAAGAGCTTCTCAAGACTTCTATGGAGGTCACTTAAATGATATATAACTTCATAGGTACAAATATTGTTTATAGAATCTGTTATAATTTACATTTGAGGAAACTAAGACCTAGAGTGGCTAGAGGCCTTCTCAAAGATAATACCCTTTGGGGATGGCACTTTTACTTTTACTCTCAGAAAGTAATCTCAGAAAGTATTATTTGGAATTCATTTTATTTGTGTTAAGTTAATACAGAAGTTTTTGTGATTATACATTTTTTTATGAAAATAATCAACTCTTTTTCTGCTAACAAAAAGTAAGATTGTATTTCTTTAAAATATTTTTAGTTAATTTTGTATAAATGGGGTGCAATTGTACTTTTAAATTTTTAATATAATGATAAGTAATTATCTTAATTGGATGAACACAAATGGTATGATTCATGGAAAAAAATGGCTTAATGTTTAATTCAGATCTCCTGATCATTGTAGCCACTCCCTATTAATTATTTTTTGCTCTTGAAAAAAAGTATACTTTCTGAGATATCAGAAAACTTAGAATTAGGTATGATCTAAGAACTATAGAAGACAAAGAACCATTATTATATTTATTATTAAGTTAAGAATAATTGAGGAGAGTTTCAGATTTCAGTGTATTTTTTTAGCTTATTTATAATAAAATTTAACTTGATTAATAAGGGTATAAAAATGATTTTTCTGACCCAATACTGATTATGTGAATAATGTGAATTGAATATTTAAATTTAGTTTTAAATCTATATTATGTGCACATTACATGCATATAGAAAACTGTTAGATTTATCTTTGAAATGAAATGGACATAGGAGTAAGGAATTACACAAATGAATGTACATATCCATTGTAAGAATTTTGTTGTATTTTGTAATATTGTAAAATGATTAAAGTATAATATCTTTTTTTCAGGCTTCCCTACATATGTGCAGTTTAAAATATTTTTTCCCAATTCATTAAAAATGAACCATGATAATTAATTAAGTTAACTAATATATAAAAGTTCACTTCTTTAACATGTGAAATCATTTGATTTGTGCATTCTCAAAAATAGACAGTATTTATCCTAACAGAGCTAAAAAGAGTGAATGTTTCAATCAGAATTTCATTTTATTCAACAATGGGGAGATTTCAGTTCAGATGTGTGAAAAATCACATTGACTTATATTTTTAGATATCAGTGCTTGCTTCCCAATGAAAATAATTGCATCTACAGTAGTCCCCTTTTATCCTTGGGGGATATGTTCCAAGACCCTCCCCAGTGGATGTATGTAACCATGAATAGTACTGAGCCCTATATATACTACTAGAGGCCCAGTGCAGGAAATAGTGTGCAGGTATGGTCCCTAGACTTAGCCTGCAAGCAGGGCCATCTTCCCCGGCTGCTGGCAGCCAGCTCTGCCCCCCGCCACCACCCACCCGGGTTCCCAGTTGGCCATCGGGTAATCAGAGCCTGATGGCTAGGGGGGAGGGACCAAGAGGTCCCTCACACTCATGCCCCCCCCCCCCCCCCCGTCGCAGGTCACTCTCTGTGTGTGGGATGACCAGCAGGGTGGGGGCTTTGGTCTGGCACCGCCCGCATCCCTCACCACCCAACCCGGTTCCCCGTTCGCCATCAGGCCTGCTGGGGAAAGGGACTGAGAGGTGGTCAGTGCACCTCATAGTGTCCGGTCAAGTGATCGTTTTGGTCATTCTGCCATTATGGTTGCTGGGCTTTTATTATATAGGATGTTTTTTTCCCCCTATAAATACATACTATGGTAAAGTTTAATTTATGAAGTTGGCACAGTACAAAATTAACAACTAATAATAAAAATAGAACAATTATAATCATGTAAGATAATAAAACTTATGTAAATGTGGTCTCTCTCTCACTCTCTCTCTCCCTCTTTCTCTCTCCTTCTCTTTTTCTCTTTATGCAATAGTTATTATATTTTTCAGGCCAAACATATTGCTGAATATATGTAACCATCCCTTGCTTGCAGTAAATGGCTGTTGTCATTCATTTCAGGGGACCCCTTGCTGAAGTCGTCATATAGGTTAAGTATTTTCTGGTGCAACAAATTGCTGTCAATCAGAACATGCTTTCTGTTCATGTTTTCCACACATAAACTTAATATCTTATCCATTTTAGCTAAACACTAATCATACACTGTGGCTGGAACTTTGCAGTTTGAGATGTGACTGCAAAATTAGCATGAATTTCTTTTTCTTTCCTTTATTCATAATTTCCTGGATATAATATTTGTTCTTACTGTAACTCTTAGCAACCCTAGCATACAATTTTTTCTTTTCTTATTAACTTGATACCTTTCTCCTTCTTAAAGGAAGCAATTTACAGCTTATCTTTGGAATAACCAAATTGCCAGTATCACTACTCTGGCATTTTCTAGACATTATTAATTAAAATAAGAGTTACTTAAACACAAGCACTTTGATAATTGAGATGCCTACTAAGTGACTAATGTGGGGCTGGAGCATATACAGTGTGGATACTAGATAAGCGGGAACAGACTGGAACGGTGTGAGCTGTCATCAAGTTACTCAGAAAGACCCTTCATTTATTTTTATTTTTGGGTTGATGCCTATCAAGGCACATTAAAATTCTGAATTGTTTATTACTGGATTTTTCCACTTACTATTTCGGGAAGCAGTTGACCACAGGTAACAGAAACCGTGGAAAGCAAAACTGAGGCTAAGGGGGCACTACTGTACTCACATTTGCTGTCCTTTAAGTTCCTTTTCAGATGGTCACAGGTATTTGGTTGAATGCAAATTAGGTTTCCAGGGTCAGAAAACTTAGAAGTAAGCAGCATATTTAACAGTGAATCTAAATAGTATCCACATTCTTTCATAGCATTGGGCAAAGGGAATAGTAGTAACTAAGCAGAGGGCAACCCTATTACAGATCTGCAATATCGGAAACGGTCCTTTCCATTTTCTCGAGTTGCACATATTAGAATATCTCAGATACAAAGCTGGATGGTGTGATTGCCAATAAAAATCTAAAAATGTGCAGTTCCTGTAGTTCAAGAGACATAACCTTCTGAAAGTAATAAGAAAACACTTGCTCTTGATTTCCCTGGGTTTTGTCATTGTAAATGAGCCAGAAGCTGGTTTCATATGATTCTGACAGTTGCTCTGGCCTGTGAACTCTTCCCAGTTGTGATGACTAGATTGTCATTGGTACTCATGGGGGGATGTTTTATTAGCAGGACATTACAGATAAAAAGAAAGTGAGATGGTTGTCAAATATTTTTGTTTAAATTTAAAATGGAAACAGAGCACGAAAGTACATTCTACAACTTAACAGCTCCTCAAACAACAGATGTGTGTGTTGTTCTGTATATACAGTATCTGGCATTGTCAGATGGGATTAGTTTTCTTTCAAACATAAACCAGATGAGTTTTTAAGCAATTCCTGTTTACAGATTCTACTCTTTACTCTGAATAGAAATATATTGAGGTCACAATGTATATAGATTTTACAGAATAATTTACACAACCAGTATTCTTCCCACAGAAAGATACTTTAAAAAAACAAAAACAAAAACTAGGCTCTACTACTGGAGCTCCAGTTACTAATATTTATTTGGCACAGATGCTATAAAATATTACAGCATTTTTTGTGTATAATATCCCATCTTAGCATATATTTGACTATAACTTTCACTATTACGTTTTTCTAATAATTTTTCTCAATTAGATTTCAAGTTTTCACCTGCCATTTCCCCCAAAAAATACATACTTAGAAATCATTGAGGTTTATTTGTTGTTTACTTTCTAATTTTTGTATTTTAATTTTAGTGCTATCTAAACACACACATACACACATGTCCATTACATGCTGGATGTGTGTGTGTGTGTGTTGGACTATCTGCATCAGCATTTTGTATTCAATTAAAAACTATGCCATTGTATCTTCTTTGCATATTCATGTACAATTGCTTTGGCAATAATAGTTTAACTCCAAAATGTATTGTCAAAAGAAGAGACAGACTCATTATTTTGATACATTTACATTAACTAAAGGCCCAATGATGCCAACCCTTCAACAACAGGGTGTCCTGTATTCTGGGCATGTAGGAAGTGATAGAAGTTTTGAATTATCCCCAGACACATAGTTCTAGAGATGCTCTGGATTTAATGAAACCAGTGCTCTGGCATACAGTATAATACCTCTTTCTAAATGATTCCATTTATAAACCTCATCTGCTCTTAATTATTATTAAGAGTTTTTTCATGTTGTATTACAAAATTTGCTTATTTTGATTTCTTTACACGAGCTATTAGTTTATACCTAATTTTGTTGTTTCTATATATTTGAATAGCATTATATTAAGAATAATCTAAACCACCATCAGGAATTCATGAAAATAAGTTTACCCTTTCAAATAAGATTTTCTATTACTTAAGCTTGAACAATACAGGGTGAGACAAATGTAACTTAACAGTTGTTTATATGGAAAATAATACAGTAATTAATAAAGAGTAAACTTGGTGTTTGTCATACTCACACTTTTAAACCTACTTCTGCCCCATCCTGTATTGTGTTATGGCATTACTGTATTAACTGGTAAAATAAATATATTATAACTTTCTCTATTTTACTAAATAATAAGATTTTTCATTATAATTTAAGAGAAGCTCTCTGTTCAACTATATTCTCCATTAAAATATATCTTTGCTTCTGGGCAGCTACTTTGCAACATTCATACAACATCTTCATTATTGTGGAAGTAGCAGGAAGCAAACATATCAATGGCTGTCCAGGTTTCCTTTGCCAAAATTTAATGCTGAATGTTCATACTATTCACATAAGCCTTTGGCTCTGTTGATAGAATAGTCAACACCATCCAAAGACTTTGTATTTCTTTAAGTCAGTGAGATAAGTTCACCGGGAGCATTTGATTCTCATATGAAGTAAGTTGTTTTGGTTTACTCATTATTGATATAATAAATCCAGTGCTAAAAGCAGCATTCCCAGAGAGTCTCTTTTATTGTCTGTCCAGTTCTCATTTTAGCACATGGAAGACATCATTGTCTTATACATTCAGAATCCTTAAGGCTTCCTGTCACTGAAAATAGTCTTTTGATATGGCTTGTTTAAAGGTTTTCGTGAACTGATAGATGCCACTTGATTTGTTATTTTTTTCAGTCACTTTGTGAAGGGGAAAGAGCTATTGCTGTATGCCACAAATGACACAGTGCAAACTTCTTGCGCTGCTTACTTTGAAATGTGCGTAGGAATCAGCCCCTAAGATAGCCGTCACTGCTCCTTGCCTCTTGGTGTTCACATGCTTGCCTATTTTCCTCACACGATGGAATGGGTTGACTTGGGTCACTGTCTTAGTCAATTAAGGATGCTTTAACAAAACACTATAGTCTGGGTAGTTTAAACACTCATATCTGACAGTTCTGGAGGCTAAGAGTTCCAAGAGCAAGGTGCCAGTAGATTACAAGTACTCTTTGTAGTTTGCCATCTTCTTGCTGTATCTTCACGTGGCAAAAGAAATGGCTGTTCTCTTCCTCTTTTTATAAGGGTAGTGATGTCCTTATGGAGACTCCATTCTATGACCCCATCTAAACTTAATTACCTCCCAAAGGCCACACCTCCAAATGCTATCACATGGGGGATTGGAGTTTAACCTATGAATTTTGGAGAGACATAAACATTTAGTCCATAACAAGAACCAATAAGTTATTGCAGGTATTATTGGTATGACTTCTGAAATAGGTCATAAAAGATGCTGCAGCTTTTTTTTGGCCTGTATTTTGGGATCAGTTTTTCTGGGGCAAGCAAACTGACATGTTATGAGGACACTCAACATGGTGAAACACTGAGGCCACCTGTCAACAGCCACATATCTGAGTCACTCTGGAAGCAGATCCTCTAATCCCAGTCAAGCCTTCCCATGCAGCTCCAACCCACATCTTGACTGCAACATTATTAGAGACACTGAGTCCTATCCCTCCTCCTAGCCCACCCCCAAATTCATAACCTACAGAGATCCGAGATAACATCTGTTCATTGTTTTAAGCTGCTACAGTTCAGGGATAGTTGTTACACAGCAATAGGCAACTGATACATATGTACCACTTAGATGTTTTCTGCTGTGATTTTTCTGTTTGGCTTTGAGAATGCTAAAATCTCCTGACACTAGGAAAATTTCCAGACACTAATATCTAGGCCTTGGCTTTGTTAGAAGTTGGCCTGGAATTCCAAGTTAGGCTGTGGTGTTCTCTTTTTTAACATAAGCAATCTCACAAGACAACCTGTGTCCATGATGAAATTAAAAAACAAACAAACAAACAAAAAAAAAACAAAAAAAAAAACAAGCAAACAAGGCCACTCTATAATCTTGTCGAAGCACAAAAAACAAGGTTACTGTGTAAAGTGCAGAAGTATCAAACTTTCCCCTCTCCTGGCTAATATGAGTGACCACTGCTTCTTTGCCAGTAGCAGACTTCATTTTTTTTCATCCATTCTATCTTATAGAAAATGTATTAAGATATCAACTCATGGAATCGTCCCCTGCTCCCTGACAGCATCTGATCCAGAGTAAAGACCACATACTCAAATCACCTATCCTAATCACCTATTATAATGCCAAATCATGTAGAATGCTTTTCTAACACTCTCATAATAAAATTGAAATGTGGGGTTCGGGGTGCAGACTTTTCTTCCTGTGGGTTCTTGTCCTCAGGAAGTTTGAAGAATAAACTCATGGACAGAAAAGACTTCTTTAATAAAAAATGTAGAAGTTTATTGGAAGCAAATACAAGCTCCATATGGGCAGGAGGGTCCCCAAAGGGGATCCCCTGGGAAGGGCCCCCCAATGGGAAAAGCCTGCTCGCTCTCTCTTTAATGGGAAAATCAATCTGAAAAAAAAAAAAAAGTGTCTTGGGTTCCTTTATCTCTGGTTTATTTATGCTGCAGTTCTTTGTCTGAACCTGACCCTTCCTAATTGGTCCCTTTCCTTAATTTGGGACCCCGCCCCGCTTTCCTCATTGGTCATTCTGCTAATAGAATTAGTTTCAAAGCTCAAAGCCCACGTGGTGCCTCCTTCTTTCTCTCCCCCTTATCTTGCTGGTTGGAGTTGCCTTTGATATCCCAGCTGCTCAGGCCAGAGATATCTCTGTCCTTGGTTTATGGCTATTTTAATTGCTCAGGCCAGAAATGTTTCCATCTGCCTGGACCCCCTCTTCCTGTGGCATTCCTCTATCCTTTGTATAAGTAAGATCATCATTTTGGCATCTTAACGTCTCCATCTCCCATGGACCCTCTTTATCTCTAAGACTCCCTAAACCTGCCTGTTTTGTCCCTAGAATTCCTTTCAAAATGATCCACGGTTGCCCTCAGTATATGGTCCTCTTCATTGAAATAAGTAATAAATCAAACTTTGTTTGACTACAGGTGTATATCTGATGGTCTTTTTCCTGGAGGTCATTTATAAAGTCTTAAATACATCCATATATTCATTAATATTTAAAATGTACCTTTATTCATTACATTGATAGATAACATGGATTCTTAAGACCAGACTGAATATTCTATGAATAAAATATTAGTGATACATTTTGAACAATGGGTATAGAGTTTAGATGTTCCTTTTTAAAGTAATTTTTTTTGATAGACAGAAAAAATTAAAACATTTTGGTATGGAAAACTCATCAAAATTTATAGAAATAACTGTTAAATATCCAAGTTAAAGAAGACATTTTTGTCAGTGAAATATTTTTAACTGCTGTTAACTCTCTTCGAAAATATTTTCTTATAAAGAAATCTTCAGCAAAATATCATTTTATCCTTTTAAAATTTATTAGTCATTGGCTACCAGTGGTCAGCAAACTGCGGCTTGCAAGCCACATGTGGCTCTTCCACAAAATACCACGGCCTGGGCGAGTCTATTTTGAAGAAGTGGCGTTAGAAGAAGTTTAAGTTTAAAAAATTTGGCTCTCAAAAGAAATTTCAGTTGTTGTACTGTTGATATTTGGCTCTGTTGACTAATGAGTTTGCCGACCACTGGGCTAGTCTATCCTTTTTACTACTATTTAGCATTCAAGAGTAATCCTATCTTTTTTTGTTTTTTGTTTTTGTTAAAACTACATTGCTAATAATTATTTTAATAATTATATCTGTTGGCTGTTTCTATGTGCTAGACACCATTCTGAATACCAATTTAATTGTTTCAGAAACCTTATGAAGCATTATGATTTCTGTTTTACAGTTAATTAAAATGAAACGGAAAAATTTCAGCACATTGTCTGAGAGCATGAAGCTGTAAGAGTCAGAATTTAAACCCAGGCAAGCCAGTTTCATTGACTTGTTCACTTTAGTCTTTAGATACTACAGAGCTTCTTCCTGGCTCTTAGTTTTTCTAAAAATTTACCATTGTTTCTCTGCTGTGTAATTCACTTTAATAGTGTGTGAAACTATTCTTTTCTCTCGTTCAGATAACTCTAAATTACTTTTTAAAAGGTTATGTATAATATACTTCTGTCTATAATTATTTATAACTCAATCAGACATTCAAAGTCTAATAAAAGTTTGGTAAATATTACAACTTTCTATTATAAAAATAGTTAATCATTTATAACATTTTTACTTACTCGATTAGAACAAACAAATGTGTGTGCAAGTTAAGAGATTGGCTTATATGGGAACTACTTTTAGAAAAAGAATATGCCAAGTTCCTAACTTTTTTTTATTACAACCTGTTCAAAAATTGCCTATTTAGTCTATAAAGTGGAGAGTATATACCCATCTACAAAAAATGTGTTTTGGACATACCTCTGTTTATTGTCACACTTTCCATGGAAGATTTGCTGGAAACACATTGGTAACTTGCATAATCTAATAATTTGGTACTCTTCAAACTAATATTGTTTTAAATTAGAGGGTTTTTTAAAATATATTTTATTGATTTTTTACAGAGAGGAATGGAGAGGGAGAGAGAGTTAGAAACATTGATGAGTGAGAAACATCAATCAGCTGCCTCCTGCACACCTCCTACTGGGGATGTGCCCGCAACCAAGGTACATGCCCTTGACTGGAATCAAACCTGGGACCCTTCAGTCTGCAGGCCAATGCTCTATCCACTGAGCCAAACCAGTTAGGGCAAAACTATAGTTTTTAATATTTGTTTATTTTCTATGAGATTCTGACACTGAGAATAAGGAAAGGCCTTAGAGAACTGTTGGTGGCCTCATTCAGAAATATTTAAATTCTTTGAAAATTTCAGGGATGGCTTCAAAATATCATAGCTCATTCAACACAGATATTTTATATTCATTACAATTTAAGTTGGCGATTGGGGAGGGAGACAGTTCACCCCTTATTACTAAAATATTGCTGGAGTGCTCAACAGAATACACTAACAAATCAGTACTTTTGTGGAAAAAAACAAACTTAGAAGCTTTCTTTCTTTTACTCATTCTTCTTAACTGTCTTACCCAAGAACCTGAGCTAGCTAACAGTTTTAGCACTTTTAAGAATGGATGTGGATTTAAAAAAATATATATCTCTTGTTTCTCCCTAAACCTTTTTGTTCATTTTTTGTTGTTGTTTGTGTTTTTCCTCTTTGTCTTTCAATCGCTTAACTCCAGAAGCTAAAGTATGGGTTTGGAACTTAGACAGACCTTCCTAGAATCCGACCTACAACTAACGTGTGGTCTTGAGCCAATTATGTTACCTGTCCTTATCTCTGATTCTTCTTTTTTAAAATTCTGATATTATAGTACTTATCTTAGATTATTATTATATGCATTAAACATAATAATTCACATGAAGTCCTTATAGCATTTGGTGAGCGCTCAGTGAAAACTTAGATTATTTGTCCTCTTTTTTAAAAAATAAAAATTTATTGTGATGACCTTAAAAATACACCTTGCAGACCTCCAGCTGTAGGGAGTATTATGGATCAAGGGCCGCAGCTGCTCTGTTCTGAAACCCACAGCCATGTTAGCACTGAGAGCATGCTTCCTGAAGGCCTCGCCCAGCCAGAGACTGAGTGTGGGTGGTATATTTGCCAAGAGGAGGCATTCCCAGGAGACACAGGACTCTTAAAAGCTTCTTCAAAAGCTTCTGAAGACCTTACCAAACCTTCCTTGCCCTGCATGGGGGTGCAGCACACTTCTACCAACCTCCCCTCCCTCTCTTGTTCCCTCAGGGCCAGACTGCATAATGATTTCTCTCTCACATTTCCCACATTCCTTTCAAGCATCCTCAAACTACGGCCCGCGGGCCACAGGCGGCCCGCCGAGGACATTTATCTGGCCCGCCGGGTGCCGCTGCCTGTCCTGCTTAGCAGCCGACTCGTCCCGGGCCCGCAGTGCGCATAGGAATTTGTTCATAGTTTTTTTTTTAAACTATAGTCCGGCCCTCCAACGGTCTGAGGGACAGTGAACTGGCCCCCTGTTTAAAAAGTTTGAGGACCCCTGCTTTACATAGACCAGCAGTTTTCAACCTTTTTCATCTCATGGCACACAAAAACTATTTACTAACATTTTTTGGCACACCAAAAAATATATTTTTGCTCATCTGACAAAAAAATAGATATAATTTTGATTCATTCACACCAGACGAGTATTGTGTTGGCTGTTGTCTTTTTTTTTTTTTTTTTTTTTTTAATTTAAGGCGAATCTAGAAGGGGTGGAGAACCTTTCTTCTGCCAAGGACCATTTGGATTTTTATAACCTCATTAGCGGGCCATACAAAATTATCAACTTAAAGATTAGCCTGCTATATTTGGTCAAACATTTAATTAACTCACCCCTAATGCCTTTGCTGGGTCAGACCAAATGATTTCATGTGCCTCATACAGCCTCTAGCCAGACATTCCTCACCCCTGACAGGGAAAAGAAGTCAGTGTCCTTGACTAAAGAGTCAGGTATTGCATGTTTTAAAAATTCTCGTGGCACACCTCTTGAACGTAGCTGGCACAGATATCTTATTAAAATCTTAGTGTCTGATTCTTAAAGAATCCAGACTTTACACAAGTAATTATCTTTAGAAGACCTAGCCCTTTGCCATCAACTCCACCTGGACTGCTAGCAGATATGCATCTTACATTTACCCTTACCCATATTTTCCTGCCTGAATTCCCTCTCCGGCAGTATCTTGCCAATTAAGCCCGGAATCAATAAATAAAATGCACAAAGGGCCACTTTATAAAATTTAAGGTCTTCCTTCTCAAGAGCCAAATTGCACTGCCCAACATTGCCCTTAGGGATACATCCTGAAAATATCAAACTCATAATAAATGGATACCTTAGTCTAGTTTAATCATTATTAGAGAATGAATAAAAATTCTCTTGATCATTTTTGTAGTGAAATGGAAAGCAATACTTGCCACATCCTTGGGTGTCAGTCAGTTAAGAAGTTGTAAGTACATTTCACCAAAATATAATTCAGATTATAGCAATGACCACATATATTCGTGTACTATCTCTACCTGAATCTATATGTAAGGATATTTGCCACAGTTTTTATAACAAGACTTTGCTTTTCTGTGCCTTATACTTAGAAGATGAATCTTCAGATGGGAAGGGGCACATCATTAATCAATCCATTACCTCTCAGAGTGAATCATCTCTCTTGAGCACTTTGATTCCTGGTACTCTGACATGAAGACACCCCAGAAGTACATTAGTTTTACTTTTGAGGTTTGATATCAATGTATATCCCAATTCTACTCTTAGTTCAATTTGAGCTTAGCACAGGCAGCCTATAAATGCAAATAAACAAACAAACACAAAATACATGATTTAATAAAAATTAAGAAAGAGCAATAAAAGAAGCAAAGAAAATATAAGAATATAAATATAGACTGTCTTAAAGAGGACACGTGTGTTGTACTAGCAGAGAGCTGCTCTCAGGGCTGAAAGCACTGCTCCATTTGCTATGGGACACAGTAAGTTTGTTGCTGCCTCAAAGAGCTGATCCGGCTTTATAGGTGTCGTTTTAAGATTTCCTTTTACCTAGCTGTTGCCCCATATCTTTACCGCCTTCTTCCTTGATGCTTTTGTGGTAAAAATACAAAGATAGAGCTTACTTGAATGCAGCCCAACTACACTGTCCCTCTAACAGGCCTGCCTCTTTCCCAAGCAATTGGTGCACAGTGAATGTTCTCACCACGCCAGGTGAGACCCTGTTGCTACACCAAGTGGTGTAACTTGAACTCCACTTTAACTCCAAAATTATAGCTCTAATATAATACATCAAAGCTTTCACTGAATGTTTATCAAAAAGTAAACAAACACTGGATTGTGGGTCCATGAAGGAAGTGGAACATTATACCTCTCACAGAAGCTTCAATTTATGTGAACCTCAGTGTAATGTTGAGATGAAATGTTTAATCTTTAACTTTCCAAACACTGGGTGTCTGAAAGGTTCAATAGTGCCCATGGTTTCCTCTGCACTGCTGGCCCAGGTGTTAATTAGCAGTGACTCAGTACCAGCCACTGCTCAGTACTTGCCCATGCAGTGCAGGGCCCTTTTCATTTCTTCCATCTCTGCGTGCCCCAATTTGAAAATGGGATAAGGGAAACCAGTAAATCAAGTTAGAAATAAAAAGACACACAATAGTCTCAGCTCTCAGTTTGAAACCAGTTTCTCTTAAAATGCAATTTTCATGTAGATTGTCTTTTTATCTCAATGGTGACTCTAGCTCAAATGTAATTATTAACAGTAATGAGAACTAAGCCAGATATTTCAAGAGACAAATGATTTATTTTATTTTACAGATTGCAAAGAGTTAGGTATTATCAACTGCTATTTTTTTTCTGGATTTCATTGTAATGAATTGAGATTGAAATATTCTCTCCAGATCTGTTCATTCAAGTACCCAACAGATATTTTCAGAGTTTGTGCAATGTGCCAGCCTCTGAGACAGGTACTAAAGTCACAACGATGTAAAAGATATGATGAAGAGTTAAACAATAAACACAATTTTCACTCAATGCAGCAAACACCAAGATTCCAGAGATAAACATAGAACCAGAAAAGGTCCCTCACACAAAAATACAATGGTGTCTGTGGTACAACAAGAGGTCTAACTGATATCCAGCTCTGAAAAAGAATGTGAAGGCAGGATGTAGGAATTGAAGAAGTTTTTCCTGGCTTAAAAAAGAAAACAAAACAGTACTGAGACCCTAAAGACAAGAAAGAACATGACCACAACAAAAATGTACAGATACTAGTTATGATTGCAAAGGGCTAAGGGTCACATTCTCCCCAGCTCACACACACACCAAATTAGTATTATACTTTTATGAACATAGAAGTAAACCTTGATGTAACTCTACATACCGAGCAGACATCGATGTAACGGAAGTGAGCGAAATTTTTCTGGGGTTCAGTTTTTTATTTACTGCTGTTACAGTGAGTGATAGCTCTTTGCTTTCAATTTACCCAAGAAGGTAATTCTTTTATTTATAAAACTAGAAAAAAAATCATAAAATAAAACCCACCACATTTTTACTTTTTCTTCCTATTTAAATAATTTCTATGGCTCATAGGGACTGATATACAATGGTCTAGAAAAATTCTATAGTAAATATGTTTTCAAGTACCAACTCAGAGTAGATCCATTTCTCATTGCTATGTGTATGTTTCTTGACCCTGCCCCCTAAGAACAGTATACTGAATCAGGAGTGGACATCTGAATCAACCTAACCCAATCAGATTCTTTATCCTGGGAATTTGGATTCAGTGACATGAATCAGGTTACCATTATTTGATCTCTTAAAATGGAACTTAGAGTCTGTGAATCCTTATGCACCAAAGAAAAAGATACATATTTAAGACCTATTTTATTTTATTTTATTTTATTTTAGTAAGCACATTTGCTTACTGTGCATCAGTCAATATTGTTAGTATGTAGAGAATCCTATCTAATAAAAGAGTAATATGCAAATTGACTATCACTCCAAGACACAAGATGGCTGCCCCCATGTGGTCAAAGATGGATGCCCCCATGTGGACACAAGATGGCCACTACAAGATGGCCAGCAGGGGAGGGCAGTTGTGGGCAATCAGGCCAGCAGGGGAAGGCAGTTAGGGGTAACTGGGCTGGCAGAGGAGGGCAGATGGGAGGGACCATGCCTGCAGGAGAGGGCAATTGTGGGGGGGGGGCAGGCCAGCAAGGGAGGGAAGTTAGGGGTAACCAGGCCACCAGGGGAGGGCAGTTGGGGAGGAACCAGGCTCCCAGGCTTGCAGGGGAGGGCAGCTGGGGGGACCAGGCCTGCAGGGGAGGGCAGTTGGGAGGGACCAGGCCTGCAAGGAAGGGTAGTTGTGGGTGATCAGGCCTGCAGGGGAAGGCAGTTAGGGGTGACTGGGCCAGCAGAGGAGGGCAGTTGGGGGCTACCAGGCCTGCAAGGAAGGGCAGTTAGGGGCAATCGGGTCAGCAGCGGAACAGTTAGGCATCTATCAGGTTGGCAGGGGAGTGGTTAGGGGGTTATCGGGCTGGCAGGCAGAAGCAGTTAGAGGCAATCAGGCAGGCAGGCAAGTGAGCGGTTGGGAGCCAGCAGTCCTGGATTGTGAGCGGGCAGTTAGACATCCTCAAGGGATCCCAGATTAGAGAGGGTGCAGGCTGGGCTGAGGGACACCCCCTCCCCCGTGCATGAATTTCATGCACTGGGCCTCTAGTAAAGATATAAGAATACACAACAGTACAGGGAAAAATAGATAAGTGACATGGATAGTTGTTTGGGTTCTTAAAATATTTCAATTTTAGTGTCTACTTTCTCCTGGGGCCTCAGTGCACTAAGTAAAGTTTCTGTAATTTTTTTTGGTGAGCTATGTCTTTACATTTGTACACTTATCTATGTCACTTATCTACAGCTCCCTGATAAGCATCTAACTTATTCAATTATTTATCTACTTTAAGCAAATTTCACTTATTAAAGCACTGTCTAAAACTAACCCTAAAATGGGACCGGGCAGATGGTACAACTCTGTCCTCAAAAGTGCAATAATTTTGGAAATTGAATAATATGTCAACAATCTACTAGTATATATATAAAAGCCTACGTGACCATTCGACTGGTAGCTATGATGCGCAATGGCCACCAGGGGCAGAGCTCAGTGCACAAGCATGGAAATGTGGAACAGACTGATGAATCTCAAAGGGAAGGGGGGAGGGGGTGGGTGGGAAGAGATTAACCAAAGATCTTATATGCATACTGATGAATCTCAGAGGGAAATGGGGAGGAGGGAGGGTGGGAAGAGATTAACCAAAGATCTTATGTGCATACTAGAGTCCTGGTGCACAGATTCATGCACCAGTAGGGTCCCTCAGTGTGGCCTGTGTGGATCGGGCCAAACTGGCCCGGTGCACAGATTCGTGCACTGGTGGGGTCCCTCGGTGTGGCCTGTGGGAATCGGGCTGAAAATGGCTCTCTGACATCCTCTGAGGGGTCCTGGATTGTGAGAGGGTGCAGGCCAGCTGAGGGACCCCACAAATCCATGCACCAGGCCTCTAGTTAAAGAATAATTTGCACATCATTTAATATTTACTTAGTAATATGAATTTTCTCAACCAAATCTTTTTGAAGACATCATTTTAAGAAAATGATATGAATAGCATTTGAGAATTATAAATATTATTCTTAATTAACATTCATATGCCCCTTATTATGCCTTGACAATGTGAGAATGCTACTTTTCAATCTATAAAAAGTAGTCCATAATTACTACCTTAACTATTACACCACAATTTTATAGTAATAAAAATTGAATTGAAATGAATATATAATCTGGCAATGAATATTCTCTGGGGGAGTTGATTTTTAAAAAGTGGCTAAGTGTGGCGATTTTTAAATTTAGTTTCCACTAACAAGTTTTCAGGTTATCTTATGTATCAAAAGCTTTTCATATTCTGTTTAAAATCTTCACAATTTTCTTCACTTTACAGAAGAGCAAACCAAAGGCAAGAAAGTCTCAGTGACTTCCCTAATAAGTCCATTTAGAATTAAATTCAAGTTATTCAGATTTCATAGTAAAAATGTTTCTTCATTGGGTCATCCTGGCACAAATGGAATTCTGATTGTTTTCCAGGAAAAAAATATTTAATAAGAAAAAAATATTTCTATAACTACTTTAAAGAAATATGGTAACATTTTCCTGTTGAAAATAATTTTAATATACTTATTCATTGAATAGGAGTTTTTCTGCTCCTCTGGAACATGTAATATCTAAGGAGCAGTGGGACTCAAAGTGCATCCATTAGGTCCTACCTACAGGGCCAGTTCTGAAAACCCAGTGGAAAACCCACTATAGGCTAGTGAAGGCTCCTGAAAGGCAGAGACCTTGCAGAAAGGGCCATGAAAACTGGATTCTCCACTTCACAGGTGTTGGTTTGCTATTAAGAAAGAAGATGGAAGGAAGCTCTTGTAAATATATTGCTTCCTTTTTTATGGATTGGGGGATATTTTAGAGTTGAAAGAAAAATAATTAATATAAAATACTGTTGAAATTTAATATAATATTATTAATTTTTATTGACCAAACATTAAGAAAACTATAACAGTAACAAAAGGTATTTTAAATTGTATGTACTTTAGCTGGAAATATACTTTAACAATTAAGAATCATAGACCAAAAAAAAGTTACATCATACTTCTACAGAGGATTCTCTCAGGCATTCTCTTTGACAATCTACATGTGCTCTGGTACATCATATAGGCACTACTTCAGAGGAGGTTGGTACTCCTGTTTATTGTGATCAATACAAGTGATTTAACTCATCCTAAACGCTGACCAAATTCATTAATATCTAATGCTTTCTGATAGATTTTTTAAAAAATATATATTTTATTGATTTTTTACAGAGAGGAAGGGAGAGGGATAGAAAGTTAAAAACATCGATGAGAGAGAAACATCAATCAGCAGCCTTTTGCACACCCCCTACTGGGGATGTGCCCACAACCAAGGTACATGCCCTTGACTGGAATCGAACCTGGGACCCTTCAGTCTGCAGGCTGATGCTCTATCCACTGAGCCAAACCAGTCAGCGCTTTCTGATAGATTTATCTCTACCCCCATCTGGATAAAATTCACCAGCACCTCCCTTTAAAACACTCCTTTTTAGGATTTGTTCTTACTTTTTTTTTTATAGACATTTCTATTTTAATCATTACTTATGTTTTCAACATTTCATTTTTTCTGCTCCATTGTATTCCATTTATATTTCATTATGCTCTCCATCTGTCTATCACACCTTCATGTAATGTATACTGTTTTCTATAATAGTTTCCTTCTTCCCTTTATTGAAGTGGCAGTTTTATGCTTCCTACTTTAATCAATATCTATTTAGAAATGATTTACTTTTCTTCAATGAGTGGCTTTAGTGTATAGCACTTTTGTCATTTATTACATCAAACTCTGATTGCACATATCTATTTTTCTTGATGTCAGCCTTCTATCAATGTTTCAAAAAGCATCTTATTTTACATCTATTCAGATAGTAATTTTAAATGTAATATGTCTGTCTTCCTAGAATATATCATTTCAACAGTCAGTATATGTTAAAAGGTTTTTTTTCCTCCCAAATTAAAAAGTTTGAATAAATTTCTGAAGTCACTCTAGAGTGGAAAATGCATCTTAGGAATTAATCTTGTTTAAAAAGAATTGTCAAGAGAATATATTTATTTATGAAAAATGTTATGCTTTGTCAAATAATGTCATCATTTATAGCACTTGAAAAAATTACTATATTAGTAATTAATTAAAACATCACTATGCATTAATTACATAGAGAGCATTTTATTCATTTTCTTTAATAATTTAGTGTTTAGATAAATTCAATGTTTTCTAATGCTATATCTGATGATAAGTTTTTATGGAGTTCAGTACAAAAGTGGCATGTAAAAACATTAAATTATGTGTCATTCCCTTCTCTTATTCCCCTCTTATTACCATCTCTTTCAATGTTGAATTTTATCCATCCATAAGTTACTCATAAATTATACTATCTAGATAAACTACGTAAGTTAACCCTCAGGGTATACCATGTCAATCTTTGCGAATTTATGATATTGACATTGATAATCTTAACAAGTTTGAGAAAAACCTAAAATCCTTCCAAGTAATATTTTTTTTCCCGTCATTTCCTGAGTAAACTAATTCTCACAAAAGGCATCTGGGAATAATAGAGAACATGTTCGTTTTAGGATCCGAGGGACCTAAATGTGCAGCTTGGAGCATTCTCTTACTAGATGTGTGACTTGGATCATGTTATATGATCTTGATGAACATGTGTTTTTTTCATCTACAAACTAGTTTCATCTATTACTTAATATCCTGTCTCACAGGTTATTTGTAAAATTAAAGGATCTAATGCTTGCCATATGCTTCACGTAGAACTTGGCACATATTCACTTATTAAATCATTGTTGTCCTTACAATTAAAGAAATGGAAGGAGATCCACAGTGGTGGTGGGGAGTAGGGGGGCAGTGAAATACTTTTCTTCCACTGGAAAATCATATAAAGAGCAGAAAAGAATTTTGCATACTGCTTCAGTGACCAGCGGGTGGTAGAAAGAAAGAAGACATATTGTAGTCTCTCTTCCCTCTTCTCAGGTACTTATAGAGTGGCTTTAAATAATAGATACACAAAGTGTTAATATAGAATAATTTTGATATTCCCATGAGCTTAAAATGGATTATTAATTTTTAAATTATCTCTAAAAATATTCTGGTGTGTTGGGAAATTCTGTAGACAACAACTAAAACTGAAATAATGTTAAAAACTAACATTGTAATTTATTAAAATGTAGAGTGCTTCCCATAATCAAATCAACCTAATATCAAAATGCAAACTTTTAAGGAAATTCCTGGCATTACTCCTGATGCGTGCAGGTGAGTATTATAGGACTCGAGGCTATTTCTTATACTCTCTGGAGGGTAAGTATTGAGTCTACATAGGTCAAAAGGCAATCAATGTACTACACTACACACATAAAACTAAGTCAAGGCTATAAAACTCCCTGTTTTTATAGTCAGTTGTCTGGATTGCTCTACATTTGGAAAACTGATGAAAGCTCTAGGATTGGTGCATTCTGGACAGTTTATGCAGTTCACTTATAATCATGAAAAAATAGCTAGATTTAAAAGGTTTAAGTTAAGGGAATATTGGAGAAGAAAAAAATTACATCTGACTTTTGTTGTTCTTTTTAATATGAATAGCAACTTGGATAAAGATTCAGAACATTAGTTTAAAAACATTACTGTTAAAATACCACTTAATTTATGAAAATTCAGAAAATGCATTTATCCAAACAAAATTATGAATTAGATGTCAATTATATATCAATAAAACTGAATATTTTTAAAAATATGAATTATATAATACTGAAAAGATAGCTATAATACTGTGAAAAAACATTTCAACTTTTTAATATAACTAATTTATTAAGTCAGAAATTATGGAAGACATATTTAACTCTTCTTTTACTCGTCCCCTATCTGATAAACCACCAGGTTGTAGATTCTACCTCTAGATACTTTCTCAATTCACTGTTTTCTACCAAGTTGACTCGGGGGTGTTTAGGACCCAGAGAAATAGTTACTGTGAACTCCCTATTTATATAACCAGTTTGATTTAAAAAAACATTTATCAACTGATGACAAGTTAGTGATTTGCAAATTAAAATTTAGAATAGTTGATAGAGAAGATGCACTAGATCTACTGACATTTATTAATTTTCTCACCAGTTCATGAGAAATGTATTCATGGTGAGGCACCTTATTTTCCTGTTCAGGTCCAGGAACCATCTCTGTATGTTCTTTATTGGCAAATGTGTTATTCCTGGCTAATGACTTATTTCCCCCTATGAGGAAATGCTATCGAGTCCATCATGGCAGTGGAGCTTTAGAACATGTTTGTCTTGAAACAGTACAGGCCTTCTTGCCTTTGCAGTTTCCTCATAGCAATTATTTAATGCTGGGGTGACATTATGACTCAGGATCATACATTGCCTCCCCCCACCATTTCCAAAATCCTGGCTTCGAATGCTTTTCTCAATGGTTGTTACTGTACTCCATTGATGATGACCATGAATACAAGTCTTACCCAGAGTATGCAGGAAAATCTGAGCGTTTATGCATTTTCTGAACAAGTTGATGTACCATTAAATATTTTAAGAAAATATAGAACAAAACATTTCTGTCTTTTTTCTTCAATGAATTAGTCTATGTCATTGCATTCCTAGAATGTGATGTCTTTTAAGATTAATTGCACCCTTACCCTTCACATACATAGTCACTGAGGACAATATGCAAGAGTTCTGTAGGCAGAATGAGAATAGCATTTGCACAAGGGACATCTGCTCCTAATCTGACATGGTTAAAGACTGACAATGTCACCACATTGGCTAGACAAGTGCATTAGCATTGCAGAGCAATAGTGTAGAAAGCCCTCAGGCAAAGTAGATGTAGCCATAACCAAAGACTGGCTGGCCTGGTACATAAAGCCAGCATTACAGGGTAACTTTCCTGGGTGCCATGGGTAAGTGGGTACACAGGGTAAAAGAAACTGTCACCACCCAGACTGAGGTGCTGTAGGACAGTGGGTCCCATCAGGATTGATTTTGTCACCCAGGGAACATTTGTAATGTCTGAAGATCACCTAATTTTAAGTGGCAACAACAAGGGAAGGGAAGCAAGGTTTTTACTGGTGTCTAGTACAAAGTGGTTAAGGATGCCACTTAACATCCTAGAATTCACAGACCATTCCCCTATCCCACTCCCAAAATCATAAATTATTCAGCTTGAAATGTTAATAGGGCCAAAGCGGAAGACTCTGCTGTAGACTCAGGTCTGTCTGCATTGAGGTAGAAATTCAGATGCATGAAAGCTGAGGATGATTAAACTTAAAGGTCAGCAGTGCCCTGTTCCAGATTCCTGAACTTACCCTGTGTCCAATGTGGACATCCTCCCAAATCAATATGCCAGCATCATACAGGCACCAACCTCACAAGGTCCTGAAATGAAATACTGACCAGTGGTAGCAATCCACTCATAGGAGTGCCATCCTGAACCTGGACACAGGGCCCTTGGGCAACCTTACAGTACAGATCTACAGCTTCTTAAAAAAATCCTGACAACCCCATTTATGCAGAACAGCGATTTTTCAAGCTTTTTCATCTCATGACACACATAAACCAATTACTAATATTTTCTGGCATACCAAAAAAATGTATTTTTTGCTAATCTAACAAAAAAATAGGTATAATTTTGATTCATTTACACCAGATGGTTATTGTTGTGTTGGCTGTTGTCATTTTTTTTTTTTTAAATTTGACAATCTAAGGCAAAAGAGGTCAGGGTCCCTGACTAAATAGTCAGGTATTGAATGTTTTAAAAGTCCTTGCAGAGCACCAATTAAAAATCGGTAGAGAACTGAGAATTGAAGGGAGACCTGAAGGGAAGAAATGGGTCCCTAGGCCCAGGTAGGCCATGCTCTAAACTTAGGATGCCCTGACTAAATGGGACTGCCATCCTGGCCAGTCCAGGCACCAGAGGGAGCTTTAGAACATTTCAAATAAAGCATTTCAAGCTTGGGCCCCAGAAGTGTGCACCTTGGTACCACTTCTTTCTACTTCCTGCAACAGCATCATCTCTTGATATCTCCAGTTTCTCCCTCCCAATTGTTCTCTCAAAGTCACACATGCCAATTCAATAAGAATGAGCTCTCTGAAATAAACACTCATTCAATTCTACTTAAGGCCATTCAACTTTTTTACTTTTCTCAGAATAAAATCTAAAATCTTTATACTGACCTGTAAGAACCTCAGCTGTTGTCTAAAATTCCAGTCTTATTAATTCCTTCGCTTCTTCTCCCTCTTTGTTTGCCCACCATACTCCATACCACCACCCACTGTTTTACCTTTATCTGCCCTTGACATCTCTTCTTACAGATACTTCTTTCTAGAAGTTTTATTTCCTCTTAGGCTAGGTTAGGTTCAACTGTTACACACCTTTTTAGCATCTCACAGTTTATTCATACTCCTTACAATTACTTAGGCAGTGTCTATCCTCCCCTTTGTACGATATGTTCCATGAGAGCCAGGGCTGAATCAGACCTGCTCACCACATTACTCTCATAGGTTGATAGTCAATGAATAGTAGTTGGCTAAATAGATGAATAAAAACTAAATTTCCTATTTAATTTATTACCAAGTTTATTCTTCCTTTATATTGCTTTTTAATATTAAAATACTTCATACATGCATAAATACAGAAAGAAATGATGAAAGCTGAATTCCCGCCACCAAGATCTAAAAATTGTCACCATGTAGGGAAGCCCCTCATGATTTTAATGCCCCAATTATTTTTTGCAGCTAGAATTAAATAGTTTAATTCTTACTTATGATATAGGTGTAGGCTTTAACTTAGCTTATACTCAAAGATTGAGCAGTATGCTGGTCATGTTCTCAAGGACTATAGAACATGTTCCAGAAGAAATGTTTAAAAATACACTTTGCTAAGACAATAAAAATATGGATAAACATGAAACAATGATAGTTTAAACAATAGCAATAGTTACAGGATATCTAATTTCTGCCTTTTGCTTTAAAGATAACATCACTGGCTCACAATTATGAGATATTTTGCAGAATCTTGGTTCTTCAACCCAGCACCCTTTGTCCTCACAATATAATTTTGTGTTGCTGATGTACTATTTTTTTGTCAATCAAGAAGAAATAACTCCAAGGCCACAAAGGAGTCTGATACAAAAAATGTTTTATCTATTACTAAAGAAACACAGACTTCTCTTTCAGTTTCCTAAAACAAATCCTCCTTGACTCCCTAGCCAAATCAAAGCTCCCTACTTGTGCTTTTTAGAGAGACAGATTTGAGAGATCTTTCTCTCCTATCCTCTTGCTTCGGCCAAACTGAACAAATCTTTCTCTGTCTCGAAGCACTAGTGCCTTAATATTTTGGCCTCCTAATGCATCCAGTACACGAACCTGGATTTCAAGAGGTGATTTTGTAACAACCATCCTATATTTACTTCATCTATTTTGCTCTAATATTTAAAAATAACTTTGTTATCTACACCAAAATACTTGAGTATGAATATCTAAAAACAAAAACATTCTTTTATACAACCTAATCAGAATATTTCACATAAAAAAACAACAAAAAAAAGAATTCCTTGATATCATCTAACTCCCAGAGTACTTGCTTATTTCTCCAGATTATCCCTAAATATCTTTTTCAGCTTCTTCAAACCAGTAACTGATCATATCTATACATTGCATTTGACTATTATGTTTCTTAAATCCCTTTGACATAAATGGTGTCAGCTTATTACAGGCAGCAATTGTTCTGTAGAAAATTCTACTTTCTGAATTTGATTTTTCATATATGTTTTAAAGTGTATTATTCCATTATATTTAAAGTCACTGGAAGTTAGCTCAAACAGGTTGATTAGATTCAATTTAAGCATTCTTTTACACAGGTGATGTATATTTGACACTTCAATATGTCATGACCTAATTAATGTCTAATTGTGCTATTACTATTGGTTCTTGTGCCGCGCCAGCACAGCCAAGGGTTCCGGGAGCCTGAGGGAGGGCGGTGAAGGATGAAGAATAAAACAGAACAAAACAATAAGCTGGGTCTAGGTCAGGGGTGGGCAAACCTTTTGACTCGAGGGCCACAATGGGTTCTTAAACTGGACCGGAGGGCCGGAACAAAAGCATGGATGGAGTGTTTGTGTGAACTAATATAAATTCAAAGTAAACATCATTACATAAAAGGGTATGGTCTTTTTTTTTTATTTCAATAGTTTTATTCATTTCAAACATTTTAACAAGAAGAATGTAAACACTAATTATTATAATTTGAAACTTCAAAAAATGGAGGAATCATAGCACAATTAACATACCTTATATTGAAGATGGCAAAAGCAAAATAAAATTGCCTAACAAAGGAAAGGTACAAAAGCCTTTCAAATTAAACTTAAATATAATAAAATAATTTAAAACTAAAACAAACAGAAAAGAACAAAATGTGTAAACAGTAAATTAAACATTTTCTTTAGTGCAACTTCCAAATTATGCCCGGGACGTAGATGTAGATGGCAATGTAGACTGGGTTGAAAGCTTTTTGGTCTTTAAAACATCAATTTCAGTGGGAACAGTGTTGTTGGTCTCCTTTTTAAATAATGCTCTGATACTGTGCTCTCCAGGGGTGTGTCTCCCTACATCACCACAATAACGTGTCTACACATTCCCAGGGTGATGGTCGGGGGGACGCGTCTGGGGGCATTACAAGGAGCCTCTGGAAGATTGAGAGGTTGTTCCTTCTACTGAATGGGCGGATATAAATCCGCCCACTCAGAAGAAGGAGCTGCGGCTGTGTTTCCCGACGTTGCCATGTTAACACTGCTGCTGGTGAAGGAGCAGAGGGGAGAGCAAGAGAACCCTCAGCTCTTTCAGCTCCGCGGGCCTGATAGAACAGCCGAACAGGCCGGATTCGGCCCGCGGGCCGTAGTTTGCCCACGGCTGGTCTAGGTGGATCTTCTGTGCCTTGCTGAGGCCACAGAACAGATCCAGACTGCAAAGCTGATGCTTTATTTATAGTCAGGGACAAACAAGGTAATCTACAATGTTCTTGTAAGTTTCACTTGTTTTGGCAGCACTTGCTGCCCCTCCCACAGCCCATTAGCTACCCAGGAAAGATCTAGGGAGCAGTCACAAGATCAAGCTTTATGCTTAGAGGACTGTGCCCTCCAAGCTGGGACTTGTTTGCAACTTTGCCAGCAGGTCAGTCCGAGGCTTAACCCTATAACCACTCCCTACAGGTTCTAAGATATATCAATGTATGCTTCCAATGTTCATACCCTGTCATTGAGGAATCTTAAAACATTAGGATAAAGTATACAACTTAATTAAAATAACTTAATCAACTTCTTGAGTAGTCACTATATACATTTTGCTTAGTTTTCTTATTTTCCATCTCAAGTCTTTCTAATTTAAGCCAATGACTCACCCAGATTACCTCTTATAGTAAACTTTGGAAATTTCGATAAGACTGATTAAGGTTGAGGGAGGAATTTTAAAATCCATAATATATAAAATGTAATTTCAACAAGTAAATGGGCAAATCTCCTGTAAAACAAACAAACAAACACGATGAGAATACTCACATATCTGACAATATATTTCTAGTCAATCACTGACTACTAACTATGGATTTAGGCATACAATTAAGGCTCATTACTATACCAGTGGATTAGAGATCTCTACAAACTAACAAAGCTGTAACAGGTTTATAATCTAATTCGTTAGTGCTCTTAAAATTGTCCCATGCTGATCAAGCACTTTCGCCTTAGCTTTTTACTTCCCTTATACTCAATTCAGAAATAAAACTTCAATTCCAACAAATTAATTAACCCTCTTACTTACTTGGTTGTTTCAGCTCCATTAAGCTAAAGTAATCAAATCACCTCACTCCTAAAAGCCTTGAGAAGATAAATTTAGAAGCCTTCAACTGTGAAAGGACAGAAACAAAGCTCACTAGAGAGATAGGATCTGAACAGTCAAATGATTTTGAATAGGCATTAGGTACTTGGGAGTTTCCACATGAACAAGTGATTCTTGGTTAGTCCTATAAATTCATTGTAAATATAATGTAGTATATCATCCTTAAGAAGAATAAGTGTTTTTAGGTACTTTCTTGGCATATATAAAGGAAAATGTTTGCTACCAGTGCTTGCTCATTTAGTCTTTTGGACTCAAAGACCAGTTTCTTCTTTCTCCTAACTCATCTTTTTTTCTCCCTCCACTTTTGAAACAAAAACAAATAACACACAAATAAACAGCAACAGAAAACACCTTTTAGCTAGATCTGTAATGTGGAATTCATGTGTATTTTGTCTTATAAGCCTTTGTCATAAATACTAGTATTAATTACTAGTATTCATAGTTTACAGATAAGGAAACTGAAACAATAAAAATGTTATCAATGTGACCTCACAATGATGTTGCTACTGTTGATGCAGCTGGACCTAAGCTTCCAACTGAGGGAAGCTGACACCATTTATGTCAAAGGGACTTAAGAAACATAATAGTCAAATGCAATGTATAGATATGATCAGTTACTGGTTTGAAGAAACTGAAAAAGATATTTAGGGATAATCTGGAGAAATAAGCATGAGGGAAACAAAATGGTCCAGTCTTTTCTCCAATGCACATTAAAGCAAAAACACAACAATGTGTTGTCTTTCAACCAATCATGCATTTTTATTATGTTGTCTTTCAGTGGATGAAAGACAGCATACTGAACCTGGGAAAGTGCACAAGTTCATTATTTCATTGTGATAAATACAAATAATATGTTACATGTAAATTTTGAATCCTTTTCTATCTTCCAAACATATCCTTTATTAAATAAATTCTCTCAAGATCCAACCTTAATAAATGTTAGATATTTAGGGAATATTAATATGTAAGACTACTGTCTATATATACATTTGGAATTATTTTATTTTATACTAGAGGCCCATTGCAGGAAGATTCCTGCAATAGGGCTTCCTGCGGCGGTCTGCTTCCCTCCCTTCTCCCCTGCCCCGCCTGCTTCCCTCCCTTCTCCCCGGCCCCACTTGCTTGCTTCTCCGCAGCTTCGCTCCCTTCTGCAGTGCTTGGCTTCCTTCTACACTGTCTTCAGTTTTCACTCTGTGCCTGGATATGCAAATTAACTGCAATCTTGGTTGGATTAATTTACATACTTGCTCCTGATTGGCTTGGGGCGTAGTGGAGGTATGGTCAATTTGCATGTTTCTCTTTTATTACATAGGATAGGCCATCAATATTTTACACTTTTACCACCCTAAATATATTGTTATCTACTCTTATTGCATAAATTTGGAAATTGAGTTATTAAAAAAAGAAAGAAAACTAAAGAATAACCTCTCAAAGAGCAAATATTTTTAAAGGAGATGAAAACTAGGTAGTGCCACCCTAAAAATGAACACACTTTAATTAGAAAGCTAGAAACACTTAGTCAAGGCATTCAAAAGAACAGCGTGTTAGCTTCATACTTAGTTAAAATCATTAACTAGTAGAAAATTCCCATGATGCTTTTCTGAGTTTACTTTTAATTTATACAATATCATGCCCCAGTAGGAAAGGTGGTTGTGCTTTAAGGAGACCAAGGCTCTCATTGGAAGCAGGGTTCCCCATGTGACTAACTTCGTAGGCTTGAATGAGTGAAGTAAATTTCTTGAAATTCAGTAAGCTCATGTCTAAAATACAAATACAAAACCCTACCTCATAGTGTTCTTGTATGCAAGTTGATATTTCATTTGCTAGCATATAACAAGAGTGTAATAAACATATGTTGAACCTGGAATATTAATAAAGAGCATTTGGTAGATTTGTATGCATTAATGTGCTTGAATATAGAAGACTTTTCAAGGGTGGTTACATTTTGGGAGGTTCTAATGGAAAGAATTTAGCCTTTATTTTATAAATTTCTTCTTTTAACAATTTCCAGTTACCATAATTAAACACATATAATAACTAATAGTCATGCATATCTCAAGCAAGTCCCATAATCACATAACCTGTCACACCACATCCTGAACCCCATTTCTAAGACCCTGTTAATATAAATTTCAATCTGCCATAGTGAGCAGATTTAATTTCTAAGGCTGTTTGCCCACTACTATATGCCCGGAGTAGCTAGCTTTCTTTTGGGATTCCTGAAAATGATTTTATTTCATTCTTCCTTGATATATTCATTATCTCATAAGATTTTCATATTCTATTTCTCCCTTTTGTGAATTTGATATTTCTGAACTTCTCATCTTCTGAGGACAGAAAACTACTAGAATAATGTGGTGTTTAGTATTAAGAACCAATGGAGTAGATACAGTATGTGTAGAGACCTGGGGGCCATATAGAATATGTTTTGTTTATTTTTTTGTGGTTGTTTTTCAAACATCTGTGATAGACACAATTCTTAGAAAGTCTATAGTATTTCTATTCCCTAGTACATACTTATTGTATAGTTTGTTTTCCTTGATTATAGATGAAACCTGTGAATATGATGATAGAGTAAATCCCTTGATTCAGTAACATTATATAGTACTCTCAATGCTTATCTTATTTGTACAGAGAATAGAGAAATGCCACAGAGAAGGAGGTGTCCAGGCAGATGAAAACATTTCTGGCCTGGGCAATAAAACAGCCATAAACCAAGGACAGATAGGGATATTTCTGACCTGAGCAATTAAAGTGACCATAAGTTAGATCAAAAGTAGCCCTCACACATTTTGGTGTCTTCAAATCTCCATCTGTGCATTTCTCTCCCATGGACCCTCTGTATTCTCAAACCTTCCTAATTAAGCTACCTAGTTACCCTTATCAATAGGAAACATAGATGTTTTGTTCAGATGGGAAAAGGCTCTGGTAAACTATTTTCCCCTGGAGAGTAGGACTTTGTTATGGAGAATTATCTGATTATGTTTCTCTCCCCCTAACCAGGAGCCTGGGCCAGGAATATATCTCTACTGGATCTTCACCATGAGAACTTCATTGGGTTACTGGAGGTTAAAAACCCCCAGAGGAATTGGGATCATCCTAAGACTGTCATCCCCAAGTTTCTCACTTTCACACTAGTCTACACTCACTCCCTAGCAAATCATAAAGGTAACAAAAATTATTTATTTTTCATATGCTTAGAAACTATCTCAGTTTTCAACACATAAGAAATAATTAAGATTTGTTAGGTGATGGCAAAAAGAAAGAAATATTAGCCAAAGCACTTGAACAAGAAATATGTAGAAAAATTTAAGGAATCTGCCAAAAAAACAAAAGAAAAGAAATTATATGATTTCACAAGTTATTGCATTTCATAAGTTAAACATGTAAAATTAATGACATTTCTATGTACTACAATGAACAATGTGAAAATGACTGAAATTAAGGAAACCATTTTTCTTATAACATAAAAAGAACAAAATACTAAGAAATAAATTTAACTAAGAAGACTTCTATATTAAATATATCATTAACCTACAGATTCAGTTCAATCTCTATAAAAAATTGAGTTACTTTCTTTGTGGAAATTGGCATTCTGATCCTAAAATTCACATAAAAATGTAAAGACCAATTTTGGATAGGCAACAGACTGTTAAAAAGAACAAGTTTATTAGATTAGAAATTCCTAATTTTAGAGTTAATATTTATCTCCACGTTAAAACAAATTTGAGTCATTAAAATCCTATCTAATAAAAGAGTAATATGTAAATTGACCGTCACTCCAAGACACAAGATGGCTGCCCTCATGTGGTCAAAGATGGCTGCCCCCATGTGGACACAAGATGGCCACCACAAGATGGCCTGCAGGGGAGGGCAGTTGTGGCCAGTTAGGGGTGACCAGGCCTGCAGAGGAGGGCAGTTGGGGGTGACAAGGCCAGCAGAGGAGAGCAGTGGCGGGTGACCAGGCCAGCAAGGGAAGGCAGTTGGGGGGGGTGAGACCCAGGTCTGCAGGGGAGGGCAGTTGGGGGCGGGGCAGGTATGCAGTGGAGGGCAGTTGAGGGAACCAGGCCTGCAAGGGAGGACAGTTAGGGGTGACCGGGCCAGCAGGGGATGGCAGTTGGGGGTGACCAGGCCTGCAGGGGAGGACAGTTAGGGGCAACCAGACTGGCAGGGGAGGGCAGTTATGGGTAACCAGGCCAGTAGGAGAGGGCAGTTAGGGGCAATCAGGCCGGCCCGGGAGCATTTAGGCATCGATCAGGCTGGCAGGGGAGTGGTTAGGGGGTGATCAGGCTGTCAGGCAGAAGCAGTTAGGGGCAATCAGGCAGAGGCAGGCGAATGGTTGGGAGCCAGCAGTCCTGGATTGTGAGAGGGATGTTCAACTGCCTGGTGGGATCAGGCCTAAACGGGCAGTTGGACATCCCTCAAGGGGTCCCAGATTGGAGAGGGTGCAGGCTGGGCTGAGGGACACCCCCCCATGCACGAATTTCATGCACCGGGCCTCTAGTGTTTTAATAAATAAGATAAAAATTGGGAAATAAGAGAGGAACTACTAGATCAGTTGGTTAAGGTATCCTATATAATAAAGAGGTACTATGCAAATTGACCCTCACGCCCTCACACAAGATGGCCACCCCCATATGATCAAAGATGGCCACCACAAGATGGCTGGCAGGGGAACACAGTTGTGGGCAATCAGGCCGGCAGGGGAGGGCAGTTGGGGCTGACCAGGCCAGCAGGGGAGGGCAGTTGGGGGTTACCGGTCAGCAGGGGAGGCAGTTGGGGGTAATCGGGCCGGCAGGGGAGGGAAATTGGGGCCAACCAGGCTGGCAGGGGAGCAGTTAAGCATTGATCAGGCTGGCAGGGGAGTGGTTGGGGGGTGATCAGGCTGGCAGGCAGGTGAGTGATTGGGAGCCAGCAGTCCCGAATTGTGAGAAGGATGTCCGACAGTCGATATCTCCTGAGGGGTCCCATATTGGAGAGGGTGTAGGCTTGGCATCCCCCCCTCAGTGCACAAATTTCATGCACCAGGCCTCTAGTAATATATATATTTAAGCATTACTTTGATTTGCAGAATGCACAATGATCATTTTGTCTAGTTCATCCTTAATAAAAAATAACCAGGTATTTTCTGGCACTACTTGAACTCTTGCTGATTCTAAAAATTATAATTATCAAGAAATATCTATTTCAAATTCAGAAACATGCTGATGGTGGACAAACAACCTTGCCTAAACCAGACAAGACCTTGAAAATATCATTCTAATTTATTTTGTAAGAAGATTAAAAAATACAGAATATTGGTCAATTTAATTTTTCTGCCTCAAAAATTTATTTCTAATTTATTCTTTGAAAATTAAATAAAGTAAAATACTGTTTCTTAAAAAAGCATATGAATAAAAAGAGATACTACCATTAACATACCAGGTGTTAAATAATTAGAGGCTGAAATTTCTGAGTATTTCATTGACTCTGTCTTCAAAATTATTTTTATTACTATTCACTTTTTATCTTAATATATCCTCTACAACCTATTAAAGAAAACAATTAAAAAGAAATATTTAAATTGCTTCGCATAATTTAGAACTCAACCATAGTATTTTCCTGTATTAAAACATAGAGGTCTTTAAAATACAAGTGCTAGGACCTGATTAGATTAACAAGGAGTTAATTTAAGGGAACATCTGTTTTTTTGTAACTGCCTAGGGTGGTAAAAAGGAATCCAGATGCTTATAAAATTTATCCTCCCCAGTTTAGAATAAAAATATCTTTGCAGTAGATATAGTAAGCAAAAATTCAGTGTTTTAGGGCTCCCATATGCCTAACAGAAATATATGTTTGTTTTTTTCCAAAATGGCGTGTGCACAACCTACTGCATACATATGTATGTATTCCTATTACAACTCTAAGAATCAGTTATTGCAGCTACTTTGGCCACTATAGGACAGATACATGTGGTAGACAGAATTCTAAGATGGGCCCCAAGGTCTCACCCTCTGGTATGCATAATGTACTAGTATATTATCCCCTTCTCTCGAATGTGGAAGTGAACTGTGAATATGATAGACATCACTTCTATGATATGTTACATTATATGATACATATAAAGGAATTTTGTAAAAATAAAGCTAGTCAGCTACTTTAATTCAGTCAAAGGGAGCTGATTCTGAGTGGGTCCGATCTAATCTGCTGAGCCCTTTATAAAAACTTAAAAGCAGCAGAGAAGGCTTTCCTACTGCCTGGAAGGAACAAGCTGTCAGTAGTTATTCAGCTACAAAAATGGATTCTGCTTACAAGATGTGAGCTGAGATGAGAACTCTGAGCCTCCGCTGAGAGCACAGGCCAGGCTGATATACCTTGGTTGCATCCATGTCAGATTCTGAGCATAAGGCACACCTAAGCTGTGCTTTGACTCTTGGTCCATGGTAACTGTGAGGTAATACATGTGCTGTTTCAAGCTGCTAAATTTGTTTTCTCTCTTGACATTTACAAAAATTCATTATTAGAAACTTTTTAAGTGTGGCCTCCACAGGCAAATCTCAAGCATAGTTGTTTCCAGCTACAAGTGATTTAAGCTATATCCTATAATTTAAAAGATGCTATTCCAAAGACAGACTGTGTAAGAAAGAGGATTATTGTAATGCATTGAAAAATAAAAGAGATTTACAGTATAACCAATGGAAGTTTAGCTTCTAATGCTAGGAATATTTTCCAAGTTGATTGGGTTTGTAAGGCAGAGGTGAAAAGTGGTGTACAACATAAAAAGATATTCTTTTTCTTTTCATTAATTTAAATAGTTTATTGTTTAAAGTATTACATATGTCTCCTTTTTACCCCATTGACCTTTCCCAGGATGTTCCCACCCCCCAGCATATGCCCTCAGCCCCCTACTGTCTGTATCCATGTGTTATGCTTATATGCATGCATACTAGTACAAGTCCTTTTTCAAGACACAATTGCAGAGGGAGATCTAGCAGGAGTAAGTAGACAAGGATGTATTCTTCAATAAGAATTATTTGGCTTTGCAATAATACTTAGGAAATTCATAAACTTTTCTAAGGGAAGAATGGAAGAAACTGTGGACAAAAGGGGCCACATGCTAACCTGACAAGCTCAGGGGAGGCCTGCATGGCAGTCTTACAAACTCAGAGACCTAAAGTAACCACAAAGGATGGTCTGAAATTAAACTTTAGCTAAAGCAGTTATGGTGGGTAGTTATATCCTAGACTGGTATCTTCACTGACAAGGTCAACCTTTACCTTAACTGAGCCTATCTGTCTTTTTGCATCTATGAAAACATACCCTTGAAATGTCTAGGTAACTTGTAACTTCCCTTTATTTGGACCTCTTGGGGCACAACCAAATGTGGTGGGTGCCAGGACAGATACCACAAATTCCTTCATTGTTATCATGTTAATTATTCCCGCACCCACCTAAGTATGTGTCTATCATTTTATTTTTTATCCAATCCCAGGGGTTTTCCCAGTTTGTTTTCTCCTGCCTCTCTAGTCTATCACCAATGGATGTCATGTAACCCACCTACATCGGTCCTTTGATTGCAATCTATATATATAAAGCCAAACAAGCAGAATGACCAGAACGACCAGTTGCTACAACATGCACTGTGGCCGGCCAACTGGCCCAATTGGGGGCGGGGCCAGCCGGCCAACCTCCCATGGCCCCTTCCCCACATCAGCCCTGGCCTGGCCCCAAATCAGCCCCAATAGGGGTGGGCCAGCTGGACTCCATCCATGCACGAATTCGTGCACCTGGCCTCTAGTGTATAAATATAGATGTAACCCACCATTCTCCAGAGTATTATCTCAATTCATTGAGGTTCTGCTTCCCAGCCTTTGTCAATAGTTTGGCTCAAATAAACTCACAAAAATTCTTTACAGGTTTGAATGTTTTTATGTTAACAAAACAAAAGAAGCTTTATTTCAATGTGTTCTTTTTTGTTTATTTTTATATTGGATTTATTGGGGTAACATTGATTAATAAAATTATACATTTTTCAGGTCTATAATCCTGCAGTACATTGTCTGTATGTTGTATCCTGTGTTTGCTACCCCAAATCAAGTCTCCTTTCATCGCTATTTATCACCCCTTTACATTCTTCTACTTCTCCTCATTCCTCTGGCAATCACCATACTGTTGTCCGTGTCCATGAGTCTTTCTATTTTTAATTTGCTTATCCCTTCACCCTTCTCACCCAGTCCCCCACCCCAACGGCTGTCAGTCTGTTTTCTCTATCCATTAGTCTATCTCCACTTTGTTAGTTTATTTTATTCATTAGATTCCACATATAAGTGAAATCTTATGGTACTTGCCTTTTTTTGAATGGATTAGAAATACAATAGTAAATGGGCAAGAATTTATTTTTTTTATTAAAAAAAAACTTACCATAGTACTAACAGCTATTAGGGTCATTAAATGAAAGTAGATGTATAGGATGACAAAAAAGAATATCCCAAACAACATTTAACATCTTTACATGAAAAGAATCATGGTCATAGAGAAAGAAAGTATTCAGAAGACCAATTACAACAGAAACAAGGGGCAGAATAAATTATCTGAGAGCAACTTAGAAGCATCCATCCCCAGTAGTAAAATAAAGGGCAAGATACAGGCTAGACAGTCATCACTTTTATATAATTGTAAAACAAATAGAGGAGTCATGTTATTGTGAATACCCATTAACTATTACAAATTGTTTTGGAACATTGAAGAAGTGCAATGAATAACCAATGAGTGTATTATACTCATCATTGCTACAGTGAGTGCTTTACTAATATGAAATTTATGAAATGGAGTTTGCATTTTATTTTCCTAAGTCTCTTTATTTATGATTTTGTCTGAACTTTGATGAAGAGTTGAATTTTATCTATGTCCTTACATGAAGTTACCAATTTTTTCTATCCCTCTACCTAATTAATACATATTCTAACATTCCAGGAAATAAGCCACTGACATACATCAATCATGTATTTAATCTATTCGTTTATCAAAATAGCTTGGTAGACAAAAACATAATATAAATAAAAATAGGAAACTCAGTAAAATCTGTCAGATTTCTTTGGTAGGGGGTAAAATGTTAATACCTGTATTTTATAACATTTTTTTTTTCATTAAGGATTTCAAGTCAGCCTTAAGACTATAAGCATAGAAAGTTATAAATTTTCAGAAAAGTGCTTCTTAGTTTCCTGCTGATATGGTTCTTTATTTCTGCACCTTCCTTTGGTCTTAATTCCACAGATTTTATGTGCAATTTCCTCAGGATAAAAGAAGTCCTTGCATACTATCCTTTGATTACTATTTCTCCTTGAAACTCATTCTGATTATTTTATATCAATCTTTCTGAAGTGTTACTTCCAAATATGTCCAACTATTTGTTCTATCAGTCTTGATTCTTAAGGATTGATTCCCAGCTGATATAACCATAAACACCCTATCTTCAATTTTAAGAGAACATTTCTTTTTCCCCTCAAGACACTGGTTCCCTTTGGTGAGAGTTTTTAAATCAGCTCCCTGACATTTTATTCATATTTTTATTAGGTTACTTCAGGGTCCAATTTCCCTTTCTGTTCTAGTAACAATAATAGAATCTCTCCTTTTCTAATAATTTAAGGTCAGAAACAGAGACTTTACTCATTTATTTCATTTTAATATCATTTTATCTTAAAAATATTACCCTCTCCCTCTTGTTTTATCACCCTACACCTCTTCATTTTGTTTTCATTCTTCTAGTACTCCTTTGCTTGTAATAATTTTGAAACTTAAAGGTTTCTAAAGTATTTCCTAAAATAAAGCATATAGCCCAAATGTTCTGTTGAAAGTCCTGATAATCATATTTTTCAATTTTAGGCATGCTCATTTTAATTGCTTATTTCTTTAAATCCATCCCAGTTTATGACCTAGTCTCTTTAAAAATATGAACCCCATTTTTCTTTATCTGTTTTTTTAAAATAAAATATATTATACCTCTTTGGGGAAAGCCACATTTTGTGTCTCTGAAATCTAAAGTAATAACAGAACTCATGTGATGAATGAAGCTAACTCCTGACATTGCTCAGTGCAAGGGATAAGAGACAGGAATTGAATATGGTGTGCCTATCTATACCACTAGAACACAGCTATCTCTGCAGTTTCAAATCCTAATCTATAAACTAAGTAAACAAACATAGTAAAGGTGACCAAAGGGGGGGTGTTCCTTTCTGCCTAGTGCATACAATGATTTTTCTCGGTTAAAATGTTTACTTTGGTACATCTACACAATGGAATACTACGCTGAGGTAAAAAAGGAGTTCTTACCATTTGCAACAGCATGGATGGAACTGGAGAGCATTATGCTAAGTGAAATAAGCCAGTCAGAGAAAGATAAATATCACATGATCTCACTCATTGGTGGAATATAATAAACAACATAAACTGATGAACAAAAACAGATCTAGAGACAGAGAATCATTGATCAGACCATCAAACCTCAGAGGGAAGGTAGGAGAGGGTGGGGGTAAAAGGGAGAGATCAACTAAAGGACTTGAATGCATGCATATAAGCATAACCAATGGACACAGACACCAGGGGGTTGAGGGCATGAGTGGGGGTTGGGGGCAATAGGGGGATAAGGACACATATGTAATACCTTAATCAATAAAGAAAAAAAGAAAAATAAATAAATCATGCCAGTCTACCCTCCATCCTGCTTTGGCACAGAGGATGGCAACCTATATACTAAATTACACCACAGCATGGTATTTAACTGGGTCTCTCATTAGAGACCATCTTTGTGGACAAGATTTAGAAATTTGAGCCGAATGCTGTTACCATTAGTAAGCACTGGATGGCTTTCCTCAAAGTGCTGTGATTAATAGATGACTATCAACCTGAAGGGAGGTTTTTATATTGTGCCATAGAACGATTTGTCCTTGGCCTGCTCTGCTGAAAATGTGCATGACTTAGATGAGGACAGTGATGGCATGTTTATTAAATCAGTGGATGACAGGAAACTAGGAGAGAGAGATAATAGATTTCAGGCCCCAAATCTTCTCAGTCTGAGACAATGGGCCAATTTTAATACATTTTCAGTGTGAAGACCTGCCTTCACCATATTAACAAACACCCACTTTAGCTCCTTGAAAGACCAGATGGGGTGAAGCCAGGAATACTTTGCCTGAGTAATTAAAACCCAGCTCCCACCATTTTCCGTGATCAGACCACTAGAAACAACTTGCCTTCCAGCCTCTTGACCTGTTTCACTTTGTGGTCAGTAGAATACGTACAATATCTCATCTCATCCGTTGGTTCTTGTTAGGCCTGACCCCCAGGATGACTCCTCAGTCTCTTGTCTTGGCGCCCTGCTCCCCAGGAGGAAGTTTCAAGGTTCAGCCTACAGTTACAGCCCACAGTTCTTTCTTCCCTTCCTGGTGAGGAACTCTCTAAACTAATTCTTGCTATTGGCCTTGTGATGGGGCTGAAGAAGGCTCTGTCCTGGGCGACCATCCTGGCTTGTGTGGAGTGGCACTATGTTCTGTTCAGCAGGCTCTGCTTGATCTGCGATGTCATCTAAAAGCCTCAGGCAACAGAGCCATCGAAGCATGGAACATACTGACAAATTTCAGAGGGAAGGTGGAGTGGGGAGAGTGATTAACCAGGGAACGTATATGCATATATGCATAACCCATGGACACAGACAATAGAGTGGTGAAGGACTGGGAGGGGCGGGTGTGGGATGAGAGGGACAATGGGGAGGAAAAACAAAACACAAACAAAGGGGACATCAGTAATACTTTCAACAATAAAGATACATTTTTAAAAATAAGAAAGATTAAAAAAGAGTCTCCTTAAGTCGGCTTAACAGCCTGTCTAGCAAAGCAACGGGCCTGTCTTTGTTAAGGCCTCCCATGGCCCCCCGTCATTTGTGCAGTGTGGCCTCCTTTTGTGTGCTAAGATCACTTTCTGTGGTTCTGCCTCTATGTGCAGTAGGCTCCATGCTCAGAAGGTTTCTGTGCTTAGTATATTTCTCTGCTTTCACGATCTTGACATTCATAACAATTCTTAACAAAGGAGTCACATTTTCATTTTGTACTGGGCACTACAAATTATGTAGCTGGTCTGGGCAGTCATAGCTGCCTCTTACCATAATTAAGTGCCATGGTCACAATTCCGTGTAACTGAGTTTTAAAATTAGTCACCCAGGTTACATCAGTTAAAAGCCAATGCATAAATATAAAAACAAAGAAACAGCAAAAGAGAATGTATTATAATCTGATAATCTGACATGATTGAGAAATTCCAATGCTCATGTTTACTATAGCACCCCTAAATCTTAAAGCCACCACTTCCAGCTGCTCAAGTGGTGTCTGTCAGTCCTTGTGTATTGCCTCATTGAATTTCACCCTGTGCCTATTCTCCATCTTTCAAGCCACATGTACTAGATGTTTTGTAGATTAGAAGAACCCAATAAATAGGACCCTTTTATTCTATCTAGGTTCAAAACTAATTGAAATATAGACAAGAATCAAATTTTTAGAGATCAAAATATCAACCTTATTTACTGATAAAGTGAAATGGGAAAGCTTGGCCAATTTTGGTTCAAGTTCATGTTAGCATTCCTGTAGCTGAAATTGTCTTTCCAAGCTACCCCTACAGATCTTGCCCCACTAAGCCTAATATTTGACTAAAAGAACTTAGGAATGAATGCCAACAGCTGTCCTTATAGCCAAGAATAGAAAAAACATAAAAGCAGAGCCATGCATGCCCCATTACTTCTCCCAAATGTTATAATCAAATGATTTAACCCTTCTCCATTGAGGAAGAAGTGAATGAAGAGACATGTCTATAAATCATAAACTCTACTTACACAGATGACCGAAGGAAGGGGTGCTTATCCTACAGGGAAGGGGTCAAGACTAAGGATTCAGACAAGGTAATATACCTCATTATACATACCTTTAGTCTATCAAAGAGAAGTACTTAAAGGTTGAATGTTTTTGAAGAAAACCAAAGACCCTTCTCTACAAAAACTTATCCAAAGGATAATTAAGAAACACAAATTTTTGGAATAAAGTTTAAATGTTTTAATGTGTACATAGAAATTTGAGAATAAAATTAAACTAGTGATTCTATTTGTGAAATAACAGATATTTAAGGCTAAACTTAAGTATTTCAGATTCAACTTAATATTATTTTTTATTTTTACAATTTTAAAATATGATTACTGTACTTTTAATTTGCTGCTATAATTTAATTTATATTATAGATTATAAATAGAGAGTTTTCCTAATATTCCATTTAATTTTGAACAGTGAAGTCTTCAAATACAGTGAAATGGCCATTATGGCACATTTTACACAGTTATGTTCTCATATTCCTGATTTCTCAATTAGAAATAGAAATGTGTTTTCCTAGGTACTTAGGGGTATTTGTCTCCCACCTCCATAATTTCCCAAGACTACAATCTACTGAATAAAGAGGAGCCATTAAGCTTACCAGGACAACCCACTGTGGTGTCTGACACCACAAAAAGAAGCCAAGGACTAATTTTGCAGGGATTAAATTTAAGGCTGTTAAAGTGTTCCACTTTTCCCTCCTGTTCCCTACTGTGTCCTTCCCATGTGTTTCCAGAGCTACTCTTCTCTTTTCTTCACTCTGTTCTCTGCCCTGGGACAATGACCTGCATAGATTACATGAGCAAGTCCCCTGCCTTCTGGCTTCAGATGAGGGTGGGCCAATGGTGAGCCCAGGGAGAGGGAGAGCAGAGAGACTAGGGTGTTTATTGTCCCACCTTCAGCACTGAGAGGATGCCTGGTGTGTTCTCCTGAAGGTCACTCCTCTTCAAGATTATCTTCTGTACAGGACGCTTTCCTTTCCATTTCTAGGAGCAACCATGTGTGTTCCCCGCCCCAGATTACGCTACTATTTTTTGTGGTCCCCTTACATCCAACCACACCTTTCTAAACAGCTGCTAGGACTATCCAAATTCTAATGTATCATGTGTCTTACCTACACTCCAAGATATATACAACCTACAGTGGCAAGGTCTATCTAAAAGCATCTGACCACTTAGTGTCTATCAAAGCCAGAGTGCTTTCTGGTTTTAGCAACTGCAACAGATTTAGTGACAGGTTAGTAGGGAAAATTCCTCAGCTATTTTGTTTAGATCAATTGCTTTTTAAATAAAGGTATCTTTTTACCATGTTCATGCAACTGTTTTGGAACCTTTGTTATTGAAGCTCCCCTCATGGACAAGCATTTAAAGAACTCCAAGAGGGGATGTTTTCACATCCATCTCCATACCTGCCAAGGAAAGACTTTTTTTCATGAGAGCATTATGATTATGTACGGGATGTTGCATGATCAATATATTTCTACTTAAGGATGCCAGATACTTAAAGTGATGATCTTCCAGATTATACAATATTAGAATTTATTCCAGAGCCCTGGTGCCATTTTAATAAAGAAAATCATTTACAAAATAACAATTCGAAGTGCAGGTTTTAAAAAAAGATTCTGAATTAGTCAACTGGTTATATGGCAGTGACACTGCTCTCATGAAAAATAAAATCAAGTTGCATTTCTAACCTGTGGTACTCACAGCCTGTTGCTGTTTTTAAACTTTGTAGACTCACACAGATGAATACAAAATCACACAGCAGAAAGTATTGAAAAATAAGTCTTAAAAATGAAATAGCTAAGTACATCATGAATTTTTTGATGCCTACTGGTAGTTTTCCTATTTTTTTTCTCTTAACCAAGAAAAGTCTCTTGAGGGAGCATTTGTAGAAGCTATACATTTTGAAATATAAGTGAAACAATATCCCTTTTACACAACGATCTTCCCATAATGTGTACATGTATGCAGTCTGTGTATCTTCTTGATTTCCTAAATTTGTTCTATCTACCTTAGGAAACTTGTGATAATAATGAGTGGAGACATTCATGTGGCTCCCTTAAATACTGCCGTATAAATAAATTGGATTAAATTGTGAACAAACATAGGATTTCCTAAGATTCTCTTCAGAGTGGAATGTTGACCTAGAATAGTGGTTGGCAAACTGTGGCTCTCGAGCTGCGGTTTGCTGCTCTGCTGACTAATGAGTTTGCCGACTACTGCCTTAGGGAAAAACACTTAAAAAACATTTTAATAATGTACTAATGTCTTTAACCTGAAGTCAAAACTTCTGGGAAGGGTAGTATTCTAGGTCCTAGAATACTAAGAAAATAAAAAGGGAATATGTACTGGTATGATTTTGTTCCTCTAGGAATCTGGCTTCAACCTGGAGCCTTGATAATAAGTCACTAGGAAAAATCCTGGCGAGAAAGAAACGTATGAGCTTAAAGAAACAATGTTTGGTCTCACGTTTTTTCCTGTTGGCAACAAAGCATCCAAGGACATCAAGAAGGCAGTTAGTGAAACTCAGTTTAAAAATACTGGTGATAGATTTTTTTCTCTGTGCTCCTCAGACTTCATTGAATAAGCACAAGTGTCTAATTATGAAAATAATTGGAATAAACACAAGATAGGGAAATATTATGTACATATGAGTCAACAGTTTGAAATGGATTATTAATGAAGTAAATTTCAAGCCATCTGGTTTTCCAGTCTTGATTAAATTAGAGTGTAATCAGTCTGAATGAATCAGCTGTGGGTCATACAAAAATTGTTACATATAAATGTATAATGTATATATATTTAAAATAATATCTTTATGTACTGAATCACTAGAAAATATACGTATAATCAGATATCTACTCCCTTGGTTCTTCAATGCAAATTACCATTAGGCATATTCCATCATTTTACATTTGTAGATATGTTTGCTTCTTTTTTATTATTATTATTATCCAACCCACAAACTTTATTCGGATTTCACCCATAGTCCTATTGGCCTCTGTAGTAAGAATTTTTCAGGTCTAGGATCCAATCCAAGATCACCTGTTGCATTTCAGTTATCATAACTCCTTAGCATTCCTTCACCTGGATTGGTCTTAGAGTTCTTTGTCCTCTCAACTGACATTTTGAAGAGATGGGGTTGATTATTTTATAGAATGTCCCTCTACTTGGGTTTGGCTGATACTTCATTAGAGTCAGGTTATGAGCAGGTGGCAGGAATACCCAGGAGTGACGCTGTGTTCTCATTGCTCCTACCAGGTGGCAGGAGATTGTGACTTATTCCCGTTTTTGTGACGTTAACTTTGACCACCAAGTCCTGGGCATGTCGTCTAAGTTTCTCTACCGTAAAGTTACTATTTTCCCCTTTGTAATAATAAATACCTAATCTATGGGGATATTATTTGAAGTTATGTGAATATCCTATTCCTTATAGCACATGGATGGCTCTTGCCTGAATCAAATTGCTATAATAATTGCCAGATAGTGATTTTTAAACTCTATTATTCCTTCTGCATTTATTAGTTAGCATTTTTTGTGTGTTTCCTTCTCCCTTATTTATTTTCTTCTGACAATATGGATCCATGGATTCTGATTTTATTCAATGATTTGTCATCCATTACCATCATTACTTATTTTGATGCTCAGATTATCCCAGATTTGGCCCATGGGATCTCGTATAAGCTGGCTTCTGTGCCTGTCATTCTTTGAGCACATTTTTACCTTCAGCACAAGATGGTCTAGACTTACTCTCCTAGCCCCAGCCCTGGACACATCCATTTTGATAAGGGCCCCTAATTCTTTTTAGTGGGGAGTGATATTAGAACCTGAGATCTGAAAACTAGGATGCTCATTGCCAATGAGGTGTCATTGCTCATGTCCTTTCAGTGGATAAACTGGGGAAAATAGCCATTGTATATCATTCTTACCTTTCACTATTTTATATTTGTAGCTCAGTTCTCTTGCTGTGAGAAGCCTGGCCCCCAAGAAAATCAATATATTTACTGCTTTACTCAATTCTACAATACACATAAACTTGTTTCAGAATTACTGTTTGATTTTTTAAATGATCAAGCACTTTTTAATGATCAAGCACATTCTTAATTTGTACTCTTTACTCACTGTGAGACAAAGACAAAGTAAGAAAAGAATGAGTTAGAGATCCTGTTCTCAAATAGCTTGTAAGCCTCCTGCAGAAGAAAATAGCCACCTGTGAAATACGGGTGAACACTACAAAACAATTCCAAAACTGCTTCCAGGAATTTGGTACTGATTAATGCCCTGTATAATTTACAGAGTTAACTGATTATTCATGCGCAAAATTTAATAAAGGGTGTGCACAGAGCTGCTGTTTTCTGTGAATAGTTAAAGGTATACAGGTATGACTCTAGACAAGAGTCTACATTTTATTTAATTTTTAAAAATTTGAATGCCAGCAACTAGAAAGTGTGAGGCAAATTATAGGTTTGCAATCAATATTTATTCAATGAGAAAATAAGGGAGTATAAGTCCCTCCCAACTGAGAAGACATTCTCCCATCCATCATTTCACTCCTACTTCTGCAGGCATCTGGAGTCCTAGTTTTTTAGTTGCCATGGTTGCTTATTACTTAAGCTGTAATATTGTTAACACTTTCAGCATTAGTGGTAATAGTGTTTGTTCTACAGTCATAATCAATCTCACTGTCAGAAGCCTCCAACATCTCAATGGAAGAGTGGGCAATGTGAGGGCTTCCCAGAGAACCAGTCCCACAAGGGATGCTCCGCCCAACATTATGCTTCTGTTTGTGCTGCAGGAAATGTGTCTCTGCCTTATCTTTCCTGAAACACCTCCCCATCTACTCTGCCTCTTGATTGTTTTCATTTCTGGACCAGTGTCTGGGCTCACTCTGGCTGTTAGAACCCTGTTCAGGTCCTGGAATCATTCCTTTGAAATCCTTTCTCTTGTCCCCTGCTTGGTGCCATGTATTAAACCATTTCTGATTATTTCTCTTTTTTGTTTACTTAATCTTAACAGTTGACTGTGTTGTTAATTTACTTTACATGAACTGTTTTCTGGCCTGGTAGCTTCCTCAATATATATCTTTGGATTCCAAACATATCTTAAGAAAGTCCTTAGCTGGGCTAAAACTTAATCATAATGAAAGATAAGAGTGAGGAGAAAATATTGGTGAAAACCCCTCTAATTTAGGAACCGAGGTGTCCTTCATGGAGCAGAACATTTCCTAAGAAATAATAGGACACAAGAATTCAGAATTAAGGAGTTCTCTGTAATTAATACAAGTGGTTATCAAATAATAACCCAATATCCTAGAATCAGTTTGGGATCAGGAAAGTGCAAACCTCCTCTTTTTTATTTTCTCTTGCCTTTACTACTATCTACTCAATAGCAAAGAGATTCTCTGTAAATACTTATATCATAAAATAGGTGTAAATATGTTTATTTTAATGACCTAGAATATAAGTCTTTTATATTATTTTTACTTACATCATTTTTGTTTTGGGGATTTTATATTTCATCTACCTTCACTAACATCTCTTCCTAAGATATAAATGAATTGTTAATGAAAAAGCACCAGCATCAAATCTGTATCATGATTGTCGATGGCTTATAAGGGAATCCCAGAGAGAGTAATGAGACACTCCTTCGAGAAATGCTGTTATTGCTAGGATATTAATAGTTTAGAAGACAACATGAACAATGATGATTGTGTCAATCATTCAGTCAAAAGTGTTGGAGTCTGAATTAAAACATTTTTAGGAATAGCTTAATCAATTATAGCTTAGCCAATTATACATTTATATTCCTTTTTATGCATATTCACTAATGATATTTAATTTCAAAATTCTAGGTCTACATATGTCTAAAATAGTTCATAAAAATCAAGTAAAAATTATAACTAAAGAGTATTTGTCATTGATTAATAGGAATCCATTTAAATGTTATGTGAAATAATGGTACATTTTAATATTGATAGAACTTAGGGTCAATGAAGTAAGGTAAATGTGTAACACCTAATGAATTAACCTATTTTTCAGCTACCTATCTTAGTTTGAACTCCCAAGAAAAGAATCTGAGCTGGTGATGAGTGTGTGGGAAATTTCTTAAAGAGTACCTCAGGATTAAAAGAGGAAAGTGAAAAATGTAGGATTGTGCAAGGAAGTTAAACTGAAGTGGAGTATAACAAAAATATCAACCAATCAAATGGGGGTTCTTTCCAGAAAATTGGACAGTACTTCAGAATATGTGCACTGACCACCAGCAAGAAGCTCCTGCACTGAGTGTCTGCCCGCTGGTGGTCAGTGAGTGTCATAGGGACTGGTCGACTGCTCCTTTCAGTCATTCAGGTCATTCGGTCATAAATGTCGCTTAGGCTTTTGTATATATAGATGATGTCATTAGATGTAAGCTGCCCTCAGGTAAATGGCTGGACCAGGTGGTTTTATTGGCTAAGAACATTCCCAGAGAAGGACTCACCTAAGCTCCATTTATTATCCCCAATCCTACTAGCTTGGAGTTTCTCAGTCCTACAGGGAACTCCTGGGTGCCATACTTTACATCCATTAAAACTTTCCCAACTTAGATTCAGTTGCTTCATGGAAAAGCTCAAATTTTCTGGTCATTTTCTTATGGAAACTAAAAATAGAAAATACCTTAGGGAAAGCTGCTGCTGCAGTTTGTTTAAGGTAACCACTGATTCTCATGTCCACCTCACTCTGTTATCTTTTATGGCTACTACCTACACCCAAATAGCACCTCTGCTGGTCTAGTACCTCCTCTTGAGGGTTGACTCAAATCTCATCTCTGTGAGCTCTAAATTTCTGGTCAACATAATATTCCTAGACTGTGAATTCTATACTTGCCCCTTTATCATTCAAAACTGGGCAAGGGTAGACCAAGAATCATACCAGTAAATCACAGAAGTCTCAAACATTCTTTCCTGGCCCCATAATGGAACAACAGATCTCTCTCCTCTGGATGATCAGGGTCAATTATTCCTGGAAGGCATATTTTTTTGTTTTCTTTCTAATTGATAGGACTCACAGTATAAGGATCCAAAGTGACTGAATTATACTGCATTAGGACTCTTGCTTGGTTTCCTTATGAAAGCATCTCCCCTTCTACAACAAACATCTCAATCAGAATGACCTAGAATTGTGAAGACAATATGAAACCCTCCACAAATGGATCTCTGGGAATGATTCTGAACATCCTCATGGCTACTGTTTTTACTCCTTGATTCCTGGAACATGTATTCTATCCACTGGGAATACAACATAATTAACATTGATTAATTTAGGAGATTTATGTATATATGTATTTGTAAGTAATATAATACATATCATAATTACACAATTTATAAATACATATATAATTTATAAGTACAATTATAATTTATAAATACAATATTTATAAAACATATATATTTCTCCCTTCCCACCTTATAGGATAGTTTCTCATCTTTGCAGAGTATCATCTAACTTGGAGCCTTGGTTAAACCTTAATGAGGACATCCCACATGCAATTGAACCTTAAGGCCTGCAGCTACCAAGTGGTAAGTTATACAGTACAATAATTGGATCCTATGCTATATCTATTTGTCTTTTAAGTGGTTTTCTAAGTTAATCAGATGGTATGCAAAATCCTACATTGGTGCAACAGACTCTGACTTAGGTAGTGGTGTTGGCTAAGGCACAAAGATAAATATACATCCACTTCCAAAATATATGTCAAGTCTACTTACAAATAATTGATGTTTTATACACGTTGGAAGAAGTCCAACATCCTTGCCATCAAGTGACTTATTTATCTAAAGGGAGAGTATCATACAATAATGTTGGTGACAGGTTCGACAATGTATACTTGTTATAAAGTTGGGTATTTCCTCTGAGGATCGAGTCTCCTCTTTCTTCAGCAGTTTCTATGCCTAAAATCTGGCTCATGTCCAAAAATTGAGTTTAAGAGAGTGATTTTCAAGGGGATTGTTTTGTCAGTTTTTTGACCAGCTAATCCTATTATGTAGATTGTATAGATTGACTAATATCCTTATTTTCTGGCCAGCTCTCTCGTCACTGTAGATGCATATTCTCCTTATTACTCTCAAAAGGGCCTATCTGTAGATAAACTCTTTTAGCTGCCAGGCCAACTGCTGCCCATTATAATATGCATGTCCACCTTTTTTTCTGACACTTAGGCTCTGATATTTGGCTTCTGGGATGTCAGGATTCTATCATCATCATTGCTCTCAGCAAATTCATTTGTATTACAGTGACCCCTACCATTACCCTGACTTACAAGAGTACAATCATTCTTGAAATTTACAAAGGTACCCACAATGCTACTATCACCAACATATGCTTTATCACTGTATGAAATGGGATGTCGTCTGGGCTCCTCTGTGGAGCGTAAGCAGTTGGTAGGTTTTCTAAATTCACTAAGTATAGCTACTCAATCACTTTTATTACTCTTAGTCTTTTGACTGACCCCTCTCCCACTGTTTGTTATGGTAGTCAGTAGCATATATGCTTTACTTACTGTGGTGCATTGCATTTTCCAGGATTCCAAAAAGCATGTTAAAAGTCTTAGCATCCCATGGTTTTGAATCCTGGCTATTTAATATCATTTCCCAGTGTATTAAATGCTGGATAAGGAGAAAATACTCCTAAATCAATTATCTTTTCATGCTTATTTTCCACCTGTATTACCACAGCTCCTTTGGAATCTAGTAATGTATATCCTTTCAGAGATTTTTCCAATATGTGTAAATAGGTCTTGCAGCTCCTTTGGAATAATAGACCCTTTTCTTCCTTAGCAGGCCCAGGACTTCACTAAGTGAACTGCATTGTACAGTGACCATAGTTAACAACTCAGTGGTCAGAAGAGGAGTTGGGATTAAATCCTTATGTCTTTGCCATTTTCAGTGGAGAAATGCTAGCTACTAGGAGAAAAGAGGGAGCTACTTGTACATAGCTAGTAGGTTCAGGGAGATACACAATTTTAAGGTTTCCAAGAACACTAAGTTCATATTTAGTGTTTCCCATTCAAGTCCACATCCATCTCAGTCCCACTTCTCTACCAGAGCCCTGATGGTGGTAGAACAGACTGACCAGATGAGAAATAATCTCTGGAGCTCTGCTACTCCTATAATCTTCTTTTGCAGGAGATAAGTGTCTCTTTATATGCTGCCAATGAGTCACTTTGACTTTTAGCCAATATTGCTAAAGCAGCTATAATTGATAATTAATCACCCTCAGCATTTCATTTTTCTCCTCCCAAGCATTGATGGCACTCAACATAGCTGTCTAATTTCATTGTCCTTATAATTAGTATCTTAAACCTCTTGAAGGCCTGAGATATTGAGACCACTAGTACAATACATTCCACTGGTGCCCTATATCAATTTTCCACCAATAAATGTTTTAACATTTGTACTGCTACAGCATGCCAAAGGTTTTTAAGGCTTTACCAACTATGAATGATGAGGTTCTTATCATTAGCTATATTCTTAGAGACCAATTCATTAGATAATTCTTGGCATCAAATATATTAGCTCAGGTTCCTTGGAAAACAGACTTTGAGATGGAGATATGCATGCAGGATTATCACAAGGAGGAGGAGTATTTGAAAACACCCTTAGCCTCAACACTTAGTGGATGAATAAAGAGGTAGGACTGAGCAAAGGGAGGAGTTGAACTGTGATATGGTCACAAGGGGCTTAGCCAATCCTATGGGGAGTGGGAGGTCCCTTTAGATCGACTTACCTTGAGGCAAGATTGACATCGTCCTCCCACCTCCATCTTCACTTCTAAGAACGATGCTGGTTTCCTAGTCCCAGTCTTTGGATGTTGACTCCCCTGGAGGAGGAGGCATGAATTACATGGATGATTTGGTTTCTTGGCCTGAGAATTATTCGGAGGCACTCAGTGGAGGGTTCTTAGCCACTCAACATGGGGTGGGTGGACAAGGCACTACTCAATCCGCTGAACCCCCTAAGTCTTTTCATTTCCATCTCCCTGCTCCTTTGCTAGTTTCCATTTTGCCCACAGCAATAATCACCCAGCTGCAATTATTCACACCCCCACCCCTCTCCTCTTGCTCCTGGATGGCAGAGTACTGTTACAGCAGATGTAAAATAATGCAGACTTGTCCCGGTACAAATTCATGCTGTGCCACTGCAGTTACATTTTCACAATTATAAGCACAAACATATGAAATCACCTCAGGCAATGCTTTGACAGCTCCCTAGGGTATTGCTCAATTCAGAAGAACACTATAAAATAGCTTTAAAAAATATGCTTGACTACCCGGCAGCAGAATACGCGGACAGAACTGAGCCAGGCCTCGAGAAAAGTAAATTCCTTCTCCAGCCACTTGACAGTGCTATGAAATGATAATGAAAGTTATGCATAACTAACAACTTCAAATTCAACCCTATTGAACTATTTCCTGATGTATAAAATAACATCGAACTCATTGTGTGAAACTACATGAACAAAGAATATATCCCTCTCTCCCTTTAACCTTGGAAATACTTCAGACAAGATGAATATGAGAAAATATAATTCAGTCAGGAAATGCTATTTAACACCTACTATGTGCTAGGCACTATTTTAGGTATTGGAGAAATAGCAGTGAAAAGTAGTAATGGTAAGAAAACTCCTGACTTTGTTGAAATTGCAATATTTTTCACTTACTCAATTGCTCCTTTGTCCTATCTCCTTGCCTCTGCTCCTGAATGGCAGAGTATTGCTGTGGCTGCAAAGTTCAACTTGCAAAGCCTAGTTATGCTCAAGCATAACTTTATCTTTTCTTACTCCTCTTCCTCCTGTAGTAAACTACCTTTTATATTTCTTCTTTCTCTTTTCCCCACCTCTTGTTTATACTAGTTTTTAAATTCCCCAATGACCAGAACAATCAGATTCTTCTTTGTATCTCAAGCATACAAACACAGTGCATTTTGACATGTGTATCTAGAATATGTGAAAAAATTCATATACATTGATAATCTATGAGGAAGAAAATATGAACTGATGTGCTAATAATTACAGTTATGTATCAGTTTTGATAATTTCTCAAGAGGAAAGAAAATTGATCTATCTATAATAAGAATAGAAAATATATATTATCTCAGTTGCCATTTTCAATAAATTAGTAATGATTTTCTGGAGTATCAACTTGAAAATAAATCACAGCTGTGTTCAGGCTTAGAAGGAAGGAGCATCATGACCATTATCTCAGCCTGATATTGAGCGCCTGAGGAGGAATACTGCCATTTGTAATATCATCCTCTCTTCCTCTCTCCCTTTCTTGCATTCTCTCTCTCCCTCACCCTCTCCCTCTTTCTTTTCTTCTTTCTTGCTCATCTACTTTTTTATTATAGTAGAGAGAGAGAGAGAGAGAGAGAGAGAGAGAGAGAGAGAGAGAGAGAGAGAAACAATGTTTGTAAATGTAGTGCTTTCTTTCTTTGAATAAAGTAAAAAAAATTCAACTGAGAATACCTTGAGTATACCCTGGAATTTGAATATAAAAAAATTAAGAATTTGACTCTTGGATTGGGGGTGTGGTTCAGTGGTTTAGCATAAACCTATGAACCAGGAGATCTTGGTTCGATTCCCTGTCAGGGCACATGCCCAGGTTGTGGGCTCGATTCCCAGTAGTGGGGTGTAGGAGGCAGCTGATCAATGATTCTCTCTCATCATTGATGTTTCTCTCTTTCTCTCCTTTTCGCTCTAAAATTAATAAAAGTATATATATATACATATACATATATATATATATATATATATATATATATATATATACACCCTTGTGTTTCTCCAGAGGAAATTAATAATGTGGCTAAAACTGCCCAAATGATGGAAATAATTAAAGAAACATAGAATATAAGTGAAGAAAGTATCCATTAATGTTTCAAAATGCAATACCACTATTATCTTCTAAAACTTAATTACCAGCAGGTCTGACATATATTTCCAGTTCTGACTTTTCTTTTCAAAACTTAAGAAACATTTTAGTGCACAGAGATCAATTTCAGAACATGCATATCATGTGGTATTACATGTCATTTGAAAAGGGAATTATTGACTTGAAAATCACTTTTTGTCATGCTGAGAGTAATCATACTGACTTTACATGAACACTTGTCAGTGTTCCTTAATTATGTTGCCAGCAAGACACCCAAAATGAACATTTACAAAATAGGTATGTGTGTGTGTATATACATAATATGATATTAACTCCTTGATTTCTCTACTCTGAAAAACAGTAATACATGTATCATTTTGGTTACCTCTTACTGTATACCACCTGAAAAACTAATAGCTTAAAACAAGAACCACTTTCTTATTCCTCATTGATTTTGTAGGATTGTCCCAGTGGATCTATTGATACAAATGTCACGTAAGCTATACTTATTTGGGAACTCAACTGGACTCAGCTATCCAAAATGGCTCACTCACATGGCTCATATGACCTTGTCTGGAAGCTCACCTGCAGGAGTTAAGCATAGTACTTTGAATATGCTCCATTTGGCCTCTTCCTTTGACTTGGGCTTCTTAGGGCACGGAGGCTAGATTGAAAGAAACAGGAAGTAAAATCTGACAGTCATCTTAAGGTCTAAGCTTGGGAGTTTCAGAACATCACTTTTGCTACAGTCTAGTAAGTAAATCCATTCTGATTCTAAAAGAGGATGGATTTCTGTGGCCATCTTCAGAGATTGCAACCACATATTTTAAATGCACATGCACTAGAGAGTAGTTGTATTCTTGAAGAATTAAACTCTATAGCATTTTATTTTTATATAAATGCATTTTCCCAAAAGTCATATAATATTGCTTGAATGTGTCTTTCTTTGCATTTATGCCTCTTTCATGATACTGTAAATGCTTGAAGTTAGATATAGTAACATGGTTTCTGATTGTAAGTTAAGATTCGTAATGTTTATTAAACTCTGGGGATGTTGAATCATATAAATGGAGATATGGCCTCCCTCTACTTTATTCTAATTCAAAAGATATTTGGTTGTTTTTAGGGGTTTTTTGTATATTTTTTTATTGGTTTCAGAGAGGAAAGGAGATGAAGAGATAGATAGAAATATCAGTGATGAGAATCATTGTTTGGTTGCCTCCTGCACGCCCCCTACTGGGGATCAAGCCCGTAACCTGGGCATGTACCCTTGACCAGAATCAAACCCAGGACTTTTCAGTCCAAAGGTCTATGCTATGTCCACTGAGCCAAACCGACTAGGGCTGTTTTTAGTTTTGAGATACCATAAATAAACTCTCATGCGTTGTTATTGGGAGTGTAATTTTATAAAACCACCCCAAAAATGGTTGGCAATATCTACAATAGCTAAACATATGCATGTCCTAGGACCCAGAATTTCAGTCCTGAATATACCCAATATAAATGGGATGATTTATTTTTTTTTTCACTTTCAAAATTTTAAACATGCAAAAAACAAGTCAAATTTTTATTTTTGGCTTGTGAGCTATCAATTTAAGGCAGTCTCAATAAAAAATAATAAAAATGTTTTAGAAAGGGTACATCAAATGCTTCTATCATTACAGTAAATTCTTCTCTTTGGGAGATTAATACCTTTTTTTTTTCAGTACACATACATTACCTCTGCTTTATATTAAAAGAAAGAATAGAAATTTAGTCATGGCAATGTTAATAATTGTGAAGGTAAGTATAATTGTACACTACTTGCAAGCTCACAAATCATCCTTCTACAGTTTCAGGGATACTGGCACAGGTGAGAGACCTCTGGGTCAGAGACGAAAAGAACTTGTTACTAATGGCACATTGAGCACCCTGAACTTTAATTTTGCATTGGATCTCCTTGACTTCTAAGTCCCACAGGGTAAAAGGAAGAGACCCAGGAGAATCTGTGCATATAGTAGGTTTGCCTCATCACTGAGAAAGCCAGAACTTAGGAAACCCAATTTTTTAAAAAATATGTTTTTATTGATTTCAGAGAGGAAGGGAAAGTGATAGAGAGATAGAAACATCAACTATGAGAGAGAATCATTGATAGGCTGCCACCCACACACCCCCTACTGGGGATAGAGCCTGCAACCTGGGCATGTGCCCCTGACTGGAATCGAACTGGGGACCCTTCAGTCCTCAGGCCGACGCTCCATCCACTGAGCCAAATCAGCTCAGGCAGAAAACAGCTCAGGGAGAAAATCTTTTATAATGAACTTGAAGAAAACCTGCCATTCTTTGCTCCAGGGTAGACATCATTTTTAGTATACTGGACTGTCAACAAACTTGCCATGTGCTCCAGGGTGGGACAATACGAACATCCCTAAAAGAAAAGCCCACACAAAGGCATCAGAGCCTCTGCTAGAAGGATAGACAGAAACAAGAGATCATTGGAACATTAAGTTAAGTTTCATGGAATTATTCTATTTACTGAATAACCCCATTGATTAATACCACTTAAAGTCATATGCAGAATGGACAAGGTATCCTTGCAGTGTATGGCAAATAGTACCTTACAAAAAAGCTGTGTTAATTATATCAAAAACATTTAATATACTTTCAGGCTTATAAACAGGAGCATATATGTTTTTATTAGTTTGACTTAGAGTGCTTTGGAAAGTATTTATATAAAACAGAGGTGGAAAACCACTAAATACGGAGTGAAAAAACAAGTTTTTGCATGCCACTACCACTATGAGTTTTCTGATCCTTAGGCATATGAGTTTTTTAATCCTTACACTTTATTTTGCAAACTAAAAGGGGCATGACAGAATAAGGATCCTGTGTGTGGGATCTGGAGTAAGTTGCCAAGAATAGAATTTAATTCAGTCACGACTGCTAATAAATTGGCTTAGATAAGCTCCTCGGTCTCATTTTTTGCATTATTTTTAATCTTGTTAAAATAGCAAAATTTTTCTGAAAAGTACTTCTTGAATAAGCATCAGCTTGCTATTATTTGAAATGCTTATTTCAAACCTATAAGACTTACTTTATAGTATTTTAAAATAGTTAAAGTATGGGAATTTGGAGAATATTTTAGATTACACAGAAAGTGCATAACAAAAATTGATCAATTTATCTTTCTGTATTAGCAGTTCATAAGAACTATGTAAATAATAACACAAAAGTAAATAACCAAGTAGAATCCAATCTGGTTGCTTTTATGTTGGCATGCTGTCTTGTATATATGGGCAATCTTAAAACTAGAGGAGCAAGTTGTATGAACACTCAGCTATCAGTGTCCATTCTAAAAATGTCAAAATTAACTCATAAGGCCATTTGAGATTTTTCAAGAAATTATGGTGCAATATTAATACAAAATATGATATGTTTAAAATTGAAAAAAATGTGTAATGGCAGTGTTATATTACCTTAATTTACTTTGGAATGATTCAGTATACAAAGTTCAACATTAATGTGTACTTTCATGTGCTGCCTTTAATCCACACCTCTGAGAGAGGCTAAATGTAATAGACACGGAAATGCACACTCTGAAAATAGTTGCTTGTTATTTGAGCCATTCTGATTCCAAATGCATGCTCGCTCTTAGTCTCACTTATTCACTGCTGGCAGGTTGGTGAGAGTGAGGGGTGGGGATGTTGGAAGAACAGAGACTGAGGCTGCGAGACCTCCTATATCTTTTTCTCTTTTGTGTTAACACATACACATGCACTTACACAAACACAAGATGCTAAGAAAGGGAGCCATAGCAGCAGCCCGATTGAAGCAGTGAAAGCAGTGAAATGCATGGAAAGTGAGTTAGAGAGGTAGAATCACCAATGACAACTGCTGAACAGTATCAAAGGTCCAAGGGTCTAAGATTGAATACACAATTTACTAATCACAGTCAAACCACTTTCCAGAACTTTGGGAGAGTGATTTGTGGAGGAGAAAAACTTGCCCTCTTTCTTGCCAATCCTGACTCTTTTTTCTCCTTTTAGAGAGAGGATGGGAGAGAGGGAAACATCAATTTTTTGTTCCACTTATTTGTGCATTCATTGCTTGATTCTTGTATGTATCCTGACTGGGGATTAAACTTGCAACCTTGGCCTATCAGGATGATGCTTTAACCAACTGAGCTACCTGCTAGGGCCAGTCCTGACTTTTAAGAACTACTTTTCTTTTCCCAATGAAGTAAAAAAAAAAAAAAAAGAATGAAAGTCCATAAAGGTGTCATTGCAGTATGTGACACTGAAACTGAAGATGATGACACATGAACCTTTTGCTAGACAGTTCTTCACCAGGCTGGATCAAAAGCAAGAGGAGGGGACCCTCATCAAGGAAACTGTTTAGTCTCCTGGGATTAGCTGCAGGTGCACCAATACACAATTTATCCCTAAAACCAAGGGGGCAAAAACACAAACCTCTAGTGTATCATTACATCTACCTATGTAAGAGAATGGTAATTGGCTTGTCAATATTTCATTGTATTCTTCTCTGACGCACTAGGTAAGTAAACAAAGATTCAAATCAGTTCACAGTGTTCCACATAGGGGCTGACATTGATGAACTAGCCCTGTGGAGTTAGCAATGATATCCACAACTTCATGCTTGGTCTAGGTTTCACTGTATTTTTATCCAGATAGACACACTGTTCCCAAGGGTGCCACCTTTCCCTAAGCTCTTTTTATGAGAATCAGTTTTGGCTCATCCATCAGTGATCTGCCACTTCATTGAGATTGGTAAGAGTGACTGTCTTGTGAGATGTGCCTTTCCCAATGATGTGAAACAACACATAGAGATATGACAGATACCAGCTAGCAACCTTACGGCCATCTCCCTGACATGTCCTCAGAGGACACATGTAAATTTGGACAGAGTACTGACACAGTGAATCGTCTTTTTAAACTCCCCCCCACCCCCACCTCACTGGATCACAACCGTAATTTTGTTTGACTTCAACTTCTTAGTGAACGTTGCATACAAAAAAAGCTGCAGAGATGGAGATGTAGGCAAAACTTACCACTTAATCTTTTCTCAGGCAAAATAATTGTCAGTAATATTGTCATGATTGCTGGGTTGATGGCAAGAGAGTAACTGTATCAGCATAAGAAATGTTAGAAATAATTCAACGTTGCTGTTCTAGATATGAATCGGCACTAAATATTGTTCAAGAACTTTAGCCCTTGTATGAATAAAAATATAACAATCTATATCCCTTGCATTGGAGCTCTGTGAATGGGATATCCATTTGATTCCATGTTTTTGCCACATAATGGAGAATTTTGTAATGAGATTCCAATGAAATGTTAGCTGGCTCCTGCTGCTGAAATATCATTGCATGTGCCTTGAATCAATCATAAAAAAGTGCTTAGGAATGTCTGCAACTTTGCTGAGCTCACAGGAATAAGTTGTATGACTTAATTTTTGCCTGCTTGTTGGTCCAGAATTCATTCAGAGGCTTGTTCTCATCTGGTAACTCCACCTAGAAGAAAGATTGTGAGAAAGGCAAATTAAAGCCCTCATCTCTAATTTCTGAAGCCTATGGATGGACTGTCTACCAAATTGACTTAGTTTAGTTCCCAAAAGCTGAGGGTCATGAAGGAAAAATGACTGGCTAACACGTAAATTGAATGTCTCTGTCAAGGCACCTCTCAACATGGAAGATTCCCATTTAATTAAACATATTCCAGAAATTTCACTGAAGCTTCTAATCATGAAAATATTATTTTTTTGTTATTTTCTTTTTTCCCCCCTAAAACTAAAATTCTAAATGATTCTCAGGTGGAGAAATCATACTAATCACAAAATAGTATTAAAATTCAAACAGAATTATAGTCCAGTAATTTGCAATGAGAAAATCAACTGTCCAGGAGTTAAAAATGTTTAATAAGATCTCAGTGCAATCTCTACTCAGAGGAAAGCTTCATGGTCAGACAAATTATAATCAGAAGCTGAAAATAGAATTAGAGCAACAGAAGTTATGGGCAATAGTCATACTATAACCCATGTAGGGACCAAAGCATTCATATTTCCAGTCCAGGTCACTTGTCTTTTGAAAATACATGAATGAGTACAAGGAAATCTCTGGGTGGTATGCATAGTACTTCCCTAACTATGGTTAATGTCAATGACCAGATTTTTTACAATTAATTATAATCGCTCTGAAGTATAATAATTACTTCAAATTATAATGTCAAACTATAGTTTCATATAACATGCTTGATGTAGTAGGTATTTACTTATAAAGATCTCAAGGAGACAATTTGGCTGAATTTCATTCTATCCCCACCATATATATATATATATATATATATATATATATATATATATATACATGGCCAGCAACCAGAACGCTGTAATGACCAAAACAGCCAATCGCTATGATGCCCACTGCGGCCAGCAAACCACCTGATCAGAAGGGAGGAGTGGGGCTGGCCAGCCAACCTACTGCAGCCCCTCCCTGCAGCCGCCCCTGCCCTGATTGGCCTCTCCCACCCCAATCAAGGGCAGGGTGGCCATGAAACCCCGGCGGCCCTTCCCCCTGCCACCCCCCACCTTGGCTCGCCCTATCCCAATTAGCCTGCAGCCCTTCTCCCTAGCCAGCCATGCCCCTGATTGCCCCTCCTACCCCAATAGGGGGCAGGGACAGCCGGTCAACCTCCTGCAGCCCCTCCCCACACCTGGCCCCACCCAAGATTAGCCTCCACCACCCCGATCGGCCTGCAGTGCCTCCCCCTGGCCAGCCCCACCCCTGATCACCCCTGATCACCCCTGATCAGGGGTGGGGCCGGCCAACCACCCATGGCCCCTCCCCCAGGCTGTTGGCCCCTGATCATCCCCCCTCAGCCCCACCCCATGGCCAGCCCCACCCCCAAATAGCCCCCACCACCTCGATCAGCCCGCAGCCCCTTCCCCAGCCAGCTCTGCCCCTGATTGGCCCCCCCACAGCAATCAGGGGTGGGGCTGGCCAGCCAACCTCCCCTGGTCCCTTTCCTGGCCACTGACCTCCAATCGGCTCCCCACCACCCAATCACCCCCTCCCCCAGCCAGCCCAGTTCTGATAGGGGAGGGCTGGCCAGCCAACCTCCCACCATCTCTTCCTCCCGACAGGTCCAGCCGGCCGGACCCCACCTGTGCATGAATTCGTGCACTGGGCCTCTAGTCTATACTAATAAAAGGGTAATATGCTAATTAGACCAGGTCAACCAGACATCTTCCGGTCATCTGGTCCTCCTTCCAAACAAAGCCATGGTGGTGGGGACTGAGGCAGAGGCGGTTAGGGGCGATCAGGCTGGCAGGGGAGCAGTTAGGGGTGATCAGGTCAGCAAGGGGAGGGTGATTAGGGGTGATCAGGCCTGCAGGGGAGGGCGGTTAGGAGCAATCAGGCCGGCAGGCAGAGGTGGTTAGAGGTGATCAGGCTGGCAGGCAGAGGCGGTTAGGGGCGATCAGCCAGGCAATAAGGTGAGCAGTTAGAAGCCAGCAGTCCCAGATTGTGAGAGGGATGCCGGCAGTCAGACATCCCCCAAGTGGTCCCAGATTGGAGAGGGTGCAGGCCGGGCTGAAGGACCCCGTCCCCTGTGTACAAATTTTGTGCACCAGGCCTCTAGTTTGCTTATAACTGAATGTATAGGTAAATTTGGACCATTTAAATCTTAAAACCACTATATCTTTTACAGTATCAGAGGACTGCACACTGTTCCACATAGCTATTCATATGTTTTAGAGTACACGAGTAGATGATCAATTTATGTTTTTCTTATCTTGTAGTTCATTCTCATTTTTAAATCTTCTACCCATTTTCTTTTCTTCTTCTTATAATTTCTTCAGAAACTATTTGAAGATAAGACAAGATGTACTAATTAGTGTGAATAATCATATAATTTATAAGATACAAAAATGAAGGAAAAAACATTGTCATCATTCCCCTTTTTGTGCTTCTACTAGAAAATAAGAGATCAACCGAAGGACTTATATGCATGCATATAAGAATAACCAATGGATGCAAAACATTGGGGGGTGAGGGCATGTATGGGAGTGGGGTGGGGGGGCAATGGTAAGATATGTACACATATAATACCTTAATAAAATATATATATATATATATATATATATATATATATATATATATATATATAAAAGAAAAAAAGAATGAACATAAAATTGAACTTTTAAAAAATTTCTTACAATTTTATTTATGGCTTATTTTTAATATATTTACCATGTTGGTCATTACTAATATATATTTTCACAAGTTAGTTACACAAGGCTTTGACCATGTCTGGAACTATGAAAATAACGGAGTGGTCTCATCCTGATCCTCTAGGAATACCAGAGACTGCTCAGAGTTTACACTGTCTTGCTTTCAATCCTCACGCTGCCAAGACTGTTTTTAATGTTTTATTAAAGTGTAGGAGTCTTATGATTGTTAAATCTGCACCCAGGTAGAGTCTGAGACCAACGTTTCCTGACAGGCCTCCTACGGAGGATGACACAAATGATGGCAGAGACACTCATGTTCACAGCAACATGGCAGCTGCCAGAGGGAAGCAAATAATAAGCTCTAAAAATGCCAATTTTAACTTAAAAAGAAATCAATAATTCTCACAAGGTAAGGACCCTGCCTCACCACAGAATTTTCTGAACAATATACTGAGGAGTATGGATTCATATGCCCTTGAAAGCAGCTCTGAATAAGTCTGATTCAGAAACCAAGATCATTTAAAACCCTCTTTTGTTTTGGCCTCTAAGCTCTAATCAGACAAAAAGCGACACATTTTGGAGAGGTAGTTTGCTTTGAACCAATTACCAATATCAATTCTGTGGGGAACTGACTTTTGCAAAAAATTTTTCAAACAACTCAACAACTCATAGGGTGTCTTATGCTTATTCCTTGCCAGCCAGGGCCTCAGTAAAGTACAGGATGTTTAGAATTTTCAGGACTCACATAAAAGAATATCATAATGCTATGGACGGCTCTGTCAACTGGGGCTCATTAATTCTGATCACAACTACATTTTAAAATCCTTAAAGCTGAAAGTTACTATAAAAAATGTAACCATGTTTTTAGACAAATCTCCCATGTTGCACAAAGTATTAAGTATCTTACCCAAGAGTTTCAGATTGTATATTTCTATGGGCCTATCATTTTAATAAATCTTTCATATTTGTTTTCCTTTAGTTTTTTTAAAGAGGCTATACAAAACCACATTAAAATATATATGTATGTGCATTTTCTTTAGGCAATCTTCCTGGATCTCATTAGATTTGCTAATGGATCGCCAAGAGTCCAAAATTAATAAATGCTGCAGGGAAATATCCCTTGTATTGTATACTTAAACACTATTGTTATTTCTAATGTTCATATTCAGTAAGATATCTTATTTTTCCTGGTATTATTTTTGGATAGTTGTGTAATGTAATCATGCTTAAAAATGCATATAGTTTGTGCAGTCTGATTATCTGGCTTTGAACCCTGTTTTGCCACCATATGCCGTGTAGCTTAAAAAATAACTCACATTTTTTGACTTACAGATTTTTCATGTATAAGTTGAGGTTTACAGCAGTACATATTTTCATGTGCTAATTGTGAGTATTAAATGAAGTGACATATGCAAAGCACTGAGCTCAATGTCTGACATTAGTAGAATTTGATTACTGAAAGTGTCGAGATAAAGTTTTCAACAATACTAAAACATATGGTAGAGATTTAAAATGAAAAAAATGGATTTATCATATTTCTGTAATACTTCTCCTGAAAAAAAGATTTATTATATTTTTGTAATGCTTTATACTTAATCTCTGTAAGTATAAATGATGTTTATCGTTAATTTTCATCTTCCACCCTTTCCCATAATACCACCTTAGACACTGCCAACAACCAGAATGGCAGTGTTTCATAATAATAAATTCAACCATTTTGCTATCTGACTTTAACTTAAATTCTTTCCAGCCATCTCCCTCATTTATTCAACTGTAACCATTCCTCAAACTCAGGAAAACCAACCTCTTGAATCCTACTATATATTTGTTTTTTTCTTTTTCTCTTTTTTGCTTTCTGGCTGCCAACTTTATTGCACTTCTGTTACATGCTTACATAAGACATAAGTTTACATGGGAATTTCTAAATGTTGCTATAAAAATAGAAAAAATGCATATACACTTGCAAATGGACCCACAAAGTTAATAAAACCTGCTTAAAATAATATTTTATTTAAATATTGTTTTTTACAACTTTTTATATTTAGACAACTCAGAAATTCTTTATTCTTTTTTTGTTGTTCTTTAAATAAAACATTGTATCTTTTCTTTTTATTTTTTCTTTAAACATTTTTTCTTTTCTTTTCATTTTATTTTTTAAAAAATAGTTCTTGTTGAAAGTATTACATATATCCCCTTTTTTTCCCCACTGACCCCTTGTAGCCCATTCCTGCTCCCCACCCTAGGTCTTCACCACCCTATTGTCTGTGTCCATGCATTATGCATCTATGCATACATGTTCTTTGTTTGGTTTCTTCCCACTCACCGACCCACCCCACCTTTCCTCTGAGATTCCATAGTCTGTGTTTCTTATTATATTCTTTGTTCCAGTTTGATTTTGTAATAATTGTTGGTTGTAAAAAAAAAATAGTGCATGCATTGAACGCATTTTAGAGTGTGGCACAGTCATTTCAAACACTGAAGAGATAACCAAGTTCCATAGGAACATGGCAATTTTCATTGTATGTCATATTCAAGAACATAGCCAAGGATATCTAAATTTTAATATTCAAAAAGACTGATGAATATATATTCTATTTTGAAGTTTATTTAATACTTTACTCATAAAGTAATATAGGATTAACTTAGTAAATAACATTGATGTAGGTAAAAATGAATCCTTCCCAACATCTTTAGTAGAGGAAAATGTCTAAATTCTATAATTCTGTAAATTTGAATCTAGATGTTATCTCTGTCTCATAATTTTTTTTATATTGATTATCTCATAACAATATCCACCAGGATCGGGCCTAAACGGGCAGTCAAACATCCCTATCACAATCCAGGACTGCTGGCTCCCAACTGCTCACCTGCCTGCCTTCCTGATTGCCCCTAACCGCTTCTGCCTGCCAGCCTCATCACCCCCTAACCACTTCCCTGCCAGCCTGATTGATGCCTAACTGCTCCCCTGCCAGCCTGTTACTGCCCTCCTCTGCAGGCCTGGTCACCCCTAACTGTCCTCCCCTACAGGCTTGATCGCCCCCAACTGCCCTTCCCTGCAGGCCTGGTCCCTCCCAACTACCCTCCCCTGCTGGCCTGATCGCCCACAACTGCCCTCCCTTGCAGGCCTGGTCCCTCTCAACTGCCCTCCTTTGCTGGCCATCTTGTGGTGGCCATCTTGTGTCCACATCAGGGCAGGATCTTTGACCACATGGGGGCAGCCATCTTGTGTGTTGGAGTGATGCTCAATCTGCATATTACTCTTTTATTAGATAGGATAAGTTCTCAGAATGTAATGTGCAGGATAGTGACTATAGTCAACAATACTGAATTGTATACTTCAAAGTTGCTGAGTGTGTAGATCTTAAAAGTTCTTATAACAAAGTAAAAAAAAGGTCACTTTGTGAGGTGATGGGCATGTTAATTAACCTGATTATAGTAATCATTTTACAATATATATGTATATCAAGTCCTAGCCTCATATACCTTAAACTTACACAATGCTATATGTCAATTATGTCTCAATAAAGCTGTAAAAATATATATAGTTGTATATAACCATATAATTCTCCCAAGAAGACTTTCTATCTGGTCACAATAATGAAATGCATTAATTTAAAATTTCTACTCAATTGGCCAAAACGAGGCTTTGTTAAAGAGCAAATTTGCACTGATATGAATGGAATATTGTGCATCTCTAAATATTGCAAGTTATAAACATTCTTAAAAAATACTAGTATATCCATTCTTTGTAATGAATGGATATACATGTTTTTGTGGTACCTTCTAGGAGCTTTAGTATTTTTTAATGTAATTTTATTTTGATATCCATTGTTCAAGACAACATGAACAAATAATAGTTTTCTACCTGTAATAAACCAATGGGATGAAACTGAGGGGTTATTAGCATGTTGCTTCTGTGCTCATTTTAAATTTGAATTCAATTCATAACCTTATTATACTCATTTGGATGACTGATAGCTCTCCTTTGCTTACTACTAAAAAAAAAAAAATTACCAAAAATATTATGTTGTCTTTAACTTTCATTGTACATAAGACTGATCCTAAATTTTTGAAGTTCAAGTGACAATCAGATAAAAATTTTATATTAGTATTTCATATTGACTCTAAGTAAATAAAACATGTTAGCTCATTCAAACTCACCACACCCATCTTCCTGAAAGGCTCATTTCTGTATTCTTGGTTACTCTTCTTGCTGGTGTGTTTTTTGTTTGTTTCCTTTTTCTATCCATTAAACATTAAAATTCTTGTGTAGAGCACCCAGAGCATGGTTTTGGGTTTCTTGTTGGAATTCAGTATATATCCTTTTTTAAAAAATATATTTTATTAATTTTTTGTAGAGAGGAAGGGAGAGGGATAGAGAGTTAGAAACATAGATCAGCTGCCTCCTGCTCACCCCCTACTGGGGATGTGCCTGCAACCAAGGTACATGCCCTTGACCAGAATCGAACCTGGGGCCCTTCCGTCTGCAGGCCGACGCTCTATCCACTGAGCCAAACTGGTTAGGGCAATCCTTTTTTTTCTCTAGAAATCAACTTAATGTCAAGCCATTTTCTATGGGAATGGCATTTTTGGAAAGTGTTTCTGAGATGAATACAAAGAAAAGCAAGAAAGAGTTTGATGAAGCAACATTTTGAAGAAGTAACAAGCCAAACCATATAGTAAAAGCTAGACAAGTAACCTTAATTTAATGCTGCTAATTTATACAACTTTTTCTACATGATCAGCAAAATTAAGACACATAACATCTCTTATTTTTAATCCTCCTATTTTTTTTGTCCTGTCCTATTCTTAGAATCTCTAGTGTAACTATATTGACATTACAAGAGGCCCGATGCACGAAATTCATGCAAGGGGCTCGGCCCTCGCAGCCCCAGCTTCGTCCGGGCAGTAGTTCAGCTGTTCAGTCTAATTAGCATATTAGCCCTTTATGATATAGGATACTTCCTGAACAAGTAAAACTCATAAAGCAGTTTTAGTCTTTGTCTTTGCTTTTTTTGCCTTTTCTTTCTTGAATGTCCTTTCATTTTTAAAAAATATATTTTTATTAATTTCAGAGAAGAAGGGAGAGGGAGAGAGAGAAACATCAATGATGAGAGAGAATCATTGATTGGCTGCCTCCTGCATGCCCTCTACTGAGGATCGAGCCCACAACCCAGGCATGTGCCCTTGACCGGAATTGAACCCGGGACCCCTCAGTCCACAGGCTGATACTCTATTCTCTGAGCCAAACCAGCTAGAGCCCTTTCATTGTTTTATTCACCTGGAAGTGTTTGACTTTAAGCAACATAATCCTAATCAGAAAGAGCTAAGATAAATGTAAATTCAAAAAATCAAACTAATGACAATTTAGGACTTAAGCTAGGTTTTAGAGAAAAACAGAATCTTTTAAAATTCTGTTTCTTTCTTCACAGAATGAATCAAGACAGGTCGTTTGTATGGAATGCCACTGGAAATTGCTTGGGTGGGCCCAAAAGTTGGCTGGGGCAGGGTCTCAGAGAGTCAACCAGGGTGGGATGAACAGTGTTAGGGAGGTTGATAAGACTGAAATATGGCACCAGCCTGGGGTCTCTGTGTGGAGAGGGCTCAGCAAAGTAACAATAGCTTCTACCAGCACTTCTGTCAGAGAGAAAGCTGCCCCTCTAGCCATCTCCCTGAAGCCAGAGGATTCAGTTTCTTCCATACATCCCTGGAGCCTTTTGATCAGCTTTCCTCATGCTGGAACTCAGAGGGAGTAAGTTTGAGTAACTTTATGTGCAGGCCCTTTTAGAGGAACTGCCTGTGACTCCAGCAGTCCTTCATCTCACTCAGCCACAATTCTTACTGGGTTTTACAGCCAGAAGTTATGGGGACTTGTCTTCTTGGCACTGGGCAGCCTGTGGGGCTGGGACTGCTCCTACCTCAGGGGGGATCTCTCCAGTCGAGATACTTCTCCAGATTTTTAAGCTCCAAATTTGGGTATAGGACAAGCCTTTTCTGAGCCTCTGCCTCTCCTATCAGACTTTATGTGGCTTCTTCTGTACAGCCTTAGTCATAAGACTTCTGTTCAGCTAGATTTCAGGCAATTCTCAATGATCATTGTTCTGTAGTTTAACTGTAATTTTGAAGTCTTACCTTTATTATCTTTAATTTCAAATTTAGGATTCTTATGAAAGGAATTTATATTTAGTTAGGTGTAGGTTCCAAAACTAATACACTATAACCTAAGAGTGTGGATCTCAAGTGTATCTATAGACCAACCAATGTGGCTAGAAAAGCACAGTTAAAAAAATGCCAAAAGCATTGAAGCTGACATGAGCATTTTGTTGTTGGAGTTAGGACATTCCCATTAACAGGAAATGAAGAGAGAATGACGAGCTTTAAATTTTTTTAAAGGTCTAGCATGGAAAACACATTGTTCATTTGACTTGTCAAAACTGCGCTAATTACTGCTTGCACCATCTTGGCATCCCAATAAAATTTTGTTTATATTAATTTTATGCTATCATAGAAATTGTCATATAGTGCTATATGATCTTACATATCGTTTTCCTCACAATGTGAGCTACTTGAGTTTGTATCATGTTTTTTTTAATATATTTTATTGATTTTTTACAGAGAGGAAGGGAGAGGGATAGAAAGTTAGAAACATTGATGAGAGAGAAACATCAATCAGCTGCCTCCTGCACACTCCCCACTGGGTATGTGCCAGCAACCAAGGTACATGCCCTTGACCGGAATCGAACCTGGGATGCTTGAGTCCGCAGGCCGATGCTCTATCCACTGAGCCAAACTGGTTAGGGCTGTATTATGTTTTATTCATCCAATGATTACATTAGTTCATGCCCAGTTTAGCTACTCACTACGCATTTTTCATAAATAAGTGAACAGCCTTACACATTGACACAAGTACATTTTTTGCATCCTTTCTTTCTTTTTATTCCTCCCTCCCTTCTTTCCTTCCATCATTTTATCATATTAGGTGTTTTAAGTATTTTTTTGTTCATTAAAAAAATGCTTCACTGCCCCGTTGGTGTGGCTCACTGGTTGAGCATTTACCCAATAACCAAGAAGTCATGGTTTGATTCCCATTCAGGGTACATGCCCAGGTTGAGGGCTCAATACCCAATAGGGGGTGTGCAGGAGGCAGCTGATCAATGATGTCTCATCGATGTTTCTATCTCTTTATCTCCCATCCTCTCTCTCTACATATCAATAAAAACATTAAAAATGTTTACACATACTCTCTGTTACATTATTTGCATTATTTTATTTAGAGCACTGCTAACTCTTCTAAATTATTTTATTTTGATTCACATTCTTATTTAATATCTGCTTCTCCCATTTAAAATAAATGAAAGCTTTATGAATTTTTACCCAGCCCCCAGCCCCTTTCCCTGTGACAGCTGTCCTGTCTTATTTATGTCTATATTCTTAATACCATGAACAGTTTCAGATTTCCTATATAAATAAATTAATAATACATGGGAGATACCATATAGATCCTGGCCTTAAGAGATTATTGTTTTACAGTAGATAAAGAGGCTAGCAATTAGGTACACAAAATTACTGTGAAGATTGAAATGTACTTAACTTATGTCTTGACGGTATAACCTGGAGGACTTTGCTATACTTGACATTTGAATGAGTCCAAGAAGATGGATTGAACTTGTCTAGGTATAGCTAAAGGTGAAAAGGAATACCAAACAGAAATATTAGCATGAATATGTTGTTGAAGTGAAGCAGGCAGCCACAAATATTTAATGGATTTGACAGAGGAAATAGGATGCTGGCAGGTGAGTGATGAAGAATGAGATTGGAAATAATTTGAGGCAAGACCTTGGAGAATTTTGAATCACAACCACAGAAACTGTATTTATTCCTCAAATGCTGAAGGAGCTTGGCAATTTTTTGATCAGATAATAATGACTTATTTATTATTCTAGTTATTGTTTACAGATATTTTCAGTATTGGTTTTCTAGGAGAAAATATCTGTTAGCAATATATAGGGTAATAATGCAATCATCAGGGACTTACTAAAAAGCGATTGTTAGAATCAAAATGAAAGGTAATGAAAGTGTGACCTAGGAGAGAGGGGATGGAACAAATATGAGGGACTGTGTGAAAATATTATTGTGGGAAGATAAAATATAATTGACAACAAATTATAGTGACAAGCAAGGAAGACACTGAAGTTGTGAGCTTAGGTGACTGAGCAGATGCAGGTATCATGACAGGAAATAAGGAAAATACGAAACTAAACATGTTTTAGATAAAAGATATATCATATTTTGTAGGGTTCATAAGATATCTGGAGTTATCCAGAAGCAGAGACTGAAAATTCAGGACTGGAAAATAGCTAAGTCAAGGCTTGAAATATACATTTGGCAGTCAAGCACATAGAGGTGAAAATTAAATTCAGATCTGCTGAGACGGTCCATATTTAACATGCAGAGAGTGAAACATAACAGATCTATGGGGAATATATACTTGTTAGTATTCTTTGTAGAGTAAGAGTAAGGTAAGAAAAATATTTTTAGAGTAGGTAATTATAATCATAAAATAACTAGAGGCCCGGTGTATGAATTAGTGTACAGGTGGGGTCCCTCTGGATGGCCTGCAGGGAACAGGCTGAAACCCTCAGTCCAATGCTGCCTGCAGCTCCTACCTGCCGCTCCCGCTCATCCTGGTTCCACTGTGCCTGCCGCGGGCTTGCGCCCAATCAGTCCCAATCCGTAGAGGCTCATGCTGCCACAGTAGCACTCACCGGCCATGAGCCCTGCGTCTGGCGCCCTCCCAAGGGGTGTGGCCTGTGGGATCGGGTTGAAACAGGCTCTCCGACATCCCCCGAGGGGTCCCGGATTGCGAGAGGGTGCAGGCCAGGCTGAGGGACCCCACCAGTGCACGATAGGGCCAGGGAGGGACCACAGGAGGGCTCCAGGGCATGTCCAGCCTATCTCGCTCAGTCCTGATCAGCTGGACCCCAGCAGCAAGCTAACCTACCAGTCAGAGCATCTGACCCCTGGTGGTCAGTGCATGTCATAATAAGTGGTTGAGCAGCCTTAGCATATATATCATTAGCATATTACGCTTTGATTGATTGTTTGGTTGTTCTGCCGTTCAGTCTATTTGCATATTACCCTTTTATTATATAGGATTGTATTATAGAAATAACCCAATATAATAAACTGGTAGATAGATTTGTCTGTATATTATTTCTTCCAAAGCAACTTGCCTTTTTGAAAAGTTGACATTTTTTTTAAATTGCTGTAAATTCTTTATTCCGCAGTGTACACTGGATGGCTCCCTTGTAAGTGCTCTATACTAGATTTGGCAATTATTTATACTCCAATCACATACCTCCACCAGCATCACCATGATTAAAATAACTTGCAGAGCTAATTGTTAGGCTACCAAAGGAGGATGCTGGAAATTAATATTAGAATGTAATATAATTCACATTTTCAGGTTTTCTTAATTTGCTATGGAAAATTCATTCATTTGTTCAATCAGCAAACAAATAATGATTATCATTGATATACCAGACTAGACTTACAATTTGGAGGAAATATACACAGTTTATTCTAAGATACTGGGTTTTCTTCAAGGTTAATGGAATAGTTACTTATTTATTTACTAGAGGCCCAGTGCACAGATTTGTGCATGGGGGGGGGCCCTCACCCTGGTCTGTGCCCTATCACAATCCAGGACCCCTCGGGGGATGTCCCACTGCCTGTTTAGGCCTGATCCCCGCAGGGCCTAAACCAGCAGTTGGACGGATGTAGCAGTGCGCCAAGCAGCAGGCGGCCAGGGAGGAGCCCAAGCTGGCGCCATGCCACTTGCACTCATCCCAACCCACTGGGCCTGCCGCTGCCGCTCAGAAGCTCTCCCACAGAGTCAGGAGAGGCTCCCGCCGCCACAACTGCGCTCGCCAGCCGTGAGCCTGACTTCTGGCTGAACAGCACTCCCCCTGTGGGAGCACACTGGCCACAAAGGGGCGGTTCCTGCATTGAGTGTCTTCTGCCTGGTGATCAGTGCGTGTCATAGCAGTCGTTCCAGTTGTTTGGTCATAATGGTCGCTTAGGCTTTTATACATATAGATTTTGGGGGGTGACGTTGATTAATAAAATTATTTAGGTTTTAGATATACAATTCTATAATACATAATCTGTATATTGTGTATTGTGTGTTCAGTACCTCAATTCAAGTCTTCTTCCATCTCCATGATTCCCCCCTTTACCACTTCTAACTCCCCTCAACCCCTTTTCCCTCTGGTAATCACCATTCTGTTGTCTATGTCTATGAGTTGTTTCGTGTGTGGGTTTTTTTTTTTTTAATTCTTTGCTTATCCCTTTATCTTTTTCACTCAGCCCCCACCCCTTTCCATTCTGACAGCTGTCAGTCTGTTCTCTATATCTATGAATAGTCTCTTTCTATTGGACCTGGAGAGTATTATGCTAAGTGAAATAAACCTGTCAGAGAAAGACACATTACCACATGATTTCACTCACATGTGAAATCTAATGAACAAAAAAAATAAAATAAAAATGAAGTCATTCTTAAAGAAAACTAGTCAACTGTAGTTTGGGGATATATTGAAATTTCTTTTGAGGGTACTAATGTCGAGTTATTGAGCATAAGATTGTGGCACACATATGAAATAAAAGTTGCAAAAAATCTTTAGAGGAAGAAATTTCTAATATAACATGTAAAAGCATTTTGATATTATTTTTGTGCAGCTAAAGAAGTGTAGAGAAGTTTAATATTAAAAGACATATTTTCTTTGTGATGTTTGATTTTTTTTCCTTTTTACTCCACAGAAGTCTTTTCTTAATGAAAATAACTGATCTACAATTCTGTAGGAATTACATCATAGTTCATTCATGTTTTTGCCAAAGTTATCCTTGTCACTTAGTTGTCTTTCATTTCACATGACTATATAGCTATTTTCTAACCATAATTCAAATGGGGAAATTTTAAAACTTGCAGAATAAACACTTAAGCCATGTGAGCCCAGCTGCTCTGAGAACCAAAAGTGGCTTAAAGAAAAAAAAAAAATCAGAGTTATTAGTGGTTAGTGATTTACATAAAAATTTTAAAGTATATTAAATGTAAATCTTAATTTCAAGTTCCATATAATGTGTGATGAGTTTATATATCTTTCAAATAAAACATTAATATCATTGTTTTTCCTATTAATTGTGAACTCTTTTACAATTAAATTCTAGCATTTATAACAGTTTTTAAATATTACATGTAATATATGCCAAAACACCAATATTGTCATTTGATCATATGTCATAGTCCTTTGATTAGATATTTGTAAATTTGTCTTATTAGTTTTCAAATCATATAGTCTTTTATAAATGTAATATTTACCTTCCACTCAGTCTGATTTCAGATATATTTCACAAATGCAAATATTTACATTAGTTCAGATTGAAGTGTAAAAGTTTGCATCTCATAGGAATACTTGAACTTTAAATGAGATTATTTAGAAAGGTCAAGGCTAATTGTCTATACTAGTGACATCTTACAAACTTTATTATATATGCTTGGCCAAGAATTTTCAATGAATGAAAAACTCCCCACTCTCCATTAAGTTATATTTTGTAGGAAATATCTGCTAATATGTTTATACTTAAAGATGATATTAAACTTTATTCAAGAAGAGAGATATTTAATGAAACATCATTATTGGTACTCAATAAATTATTGTGATTTATTCTGTTCCTCAGACATATCTTGATTCTTTTAGTAGAGTCACCTTCATTTAATACCCATTAAGTGAGAACCACAAGGTTTTGGGATTCATTTAATGCTAATCAAGCTGAAAAATGGAATTCATCCTAAAGAAATACTTTTCAAATGTGGAGTATTTACTCTTTAGTTTTCAAGTAACTAGAACACTACCTTCCCCACTCCTTCTAATCATCTATCACCCCAATGGATGATTTTCCCAAGTTTACAAAATATATTTCCATTAAAGAGGCTAATGGAAAGATCCACATTGACTTTACAAGCATACACCTGTTTACCCATGATGTAAAAAGAAAGCCTACAACTGCTTTTAAAAAATGAACTTGACACTTGAAGAGGTTTATCAACAGATAGTTGGTGCATTGGCCTCAAAATAAAGGACTCGGAACACAGTTTTCAGGGAATTCTTTCCCAGAATAGTTTCTTACTTTCATCTGAGGTGCAGCTGGTCATAACAAAGGCAATTGCAACCAAGACTCTGGGGTTACCGTTCCCTGCCGTCACAATTCACACCCTGCTGAATGAAATATCAAGGCACTGAACCATGTCAGGGCAATGAGCATAATGATAGGGACTCAGTGGTATAAATGAGGTTAATAACTTGTGAGAAAGTAGAGCTTTGTTCCTAGATCCTTTGCATTTCCTTCTCTGCACAGTGCAGCTCTTTAGAAATATTGCCTGTCTGTGGAGAGCTAATGGCTCTCGTCATAAAGCTAATACACTGTGCTTCAGTAGTCTTGGAACTCATTTCTGAAGTCACACTAATCTGCCTTTCCTCTGCCATGTTTTGCTTTTGCTCCTGAAAGATTTTCTTATTCCCCAAGACTTCAAGCTGAGCAGAAAGCTTTTCAGCTGCTTCTTATGCCATTTCCAATCAGGGGTGACACTTTTGTTTTCACAGACTGGTGTGTTTTTTTTTGTGTTTTTTTTTTTTTTTTTGTAATTTCAATTTTTAATACACAAAGAGGCATCTTGTGAAAGAAATAAAGTGTGTTTTGAAAATGACACATCCCTGCTTTAATCCTGCTGCTGTGTTCTTCATAGTGCCCCCCCCCCCCCCACCACCACCACCACCTCCTTCTTTTCTCTCTCACCATTTTCCTATGTCTCCACATCAGGGGGATGGTCCCTGTCTGCTGCTCTTGCTTACCCCCTGCGTTCTGTCTCTCTTACAAGCCAGTTTGAGGATATTGAGTCTCATAAAAGACAAGAAAACCATATTGTTTTTTATTTGCCATGGACTATCAAAGGGCAACTGGATCCATTTGATTGTTCTTTGCACAAATATGTTTCTTGTAATCAGCATTGATGATTTCTTTGGCTCATGCCCATCTTTTGGCTTTTCTTTCCTACTCCTGCATTCTGAAGGTCTGTAAGTTTTTAGAGAATAAAACTAAATAAGCCATTCTTGAGGGAAATCAAATCACAAAGGATGAAAAAAATATATACTTCTAACATCCATCACAATGACTGAAAGAGGATCAGGCATGAGCAGAATTATTCAAGTCTGTCTTTGAGTTTATACCCTTCCCTTTTGGTAGACATTGGTATTTTTGTTTCTCAATATGCTTGTAGTAATACTATGATAGTAGATAAAATATTATATCATGTGTTTATGCCAGGCACTGCTTTTATATATAGTAACTCCTGAGAAGAAGATAGTATTATTAGCCTTCTTTTATAAAAGAGAACAAATAATCTGTCTCAGACTACTTCAAGACTTAGCACAGATTGATCAAGTAATTTGCTTATGGTTGTACAGCTAACAAGTCACAGACTTGTGCATCAAAATCCAGCTCTAGAGATCACATTCTCAAGGACTACACCATGCATAGTGAAACAGCTCTATATAGAATTTAGGAGCAGAAGCAAGAACATTCATGTTTAGTCAGCTAACTCTGGTTTGAAGGACAGTTCTCATACTTGATAAAACTTCTGATGGTGGGACTAATAATTTGCTTCTTGAGCTTCATCTTCTTTATTGGTGAAATGAAACTAATAACCTTGTTCTAATTATGATTTGGTAATGATTAAATATAAAAAATATAGAGATACTTGCCCTAATTTTCTGCTGAGAAAAATAGTATATGTAGAGATTATATACATTAGAAACTAGAGTTTGGAAAGGGTGAAGCTGGTACTTGAGTAATGTTTTTCCTATGTCTATCAACCTATGCCCTCGGCCAATTAAATTTACTTTCCTAACTACCCCATCCTTTGCCCTTCGATGTAGTGTCTGCTCTGCTCTTGGGATCCATTGATTTGAGCATTCTGTTATTCTCACTTGTATTGAAATTTTGCTATTATATTCCTCTAGAGGCCCAGTGCACAAATTCGTACACAGGTGGGGTCCCTCACCCTGGCTGGTGATCAGGGCCAATAGCGGCCAGCCGGCAGTGGAGGGAGGGACTACAGAGTTTGGCCAGCTGTGGGAGGTTGGCTGTGGGAGTGCACTGACCAACAGGGGCTAGCTCCTGCATTGAGTGCCTGCCCCCTCCCCTGGTGGTCAGTGCGTATCATAGTGACTGGTCGACCAGTCATTCGGTTGCTTAGGCTTTTATATATATATATATATATATATATATATATATATATATATATATATATATATAGATAGATAGATAGATAGATAATGACTGCATCATTTTACATTTTCTCCAATAGATTACAAGGGTTCCAAAAGTATATAAGTATTTCTGTATATCCTTGCCAAGTCCTATCTTTTTTTTAAAAAAAAATAATAGCCATCCTAACAGGTGTGAAGTAATATCTCATTATGGTTTTACATTTTCCAGACAATTAGTCATTTTGAACATCTTTTCATATACCTATTAAATATATATCTTTGGGGAAATGTCTATCAAATCCTTAGTCCATTTTTTAATCAAGTTATTTTTCTGTTTGTTTTTGTTATTAAGTTGTAGTAGTTCCTTATAGATTTCAGATATTAACCCCTTATCAGATAGATGTTTTGAAAATATTTTTCCCATTCCATAGGTTGCCTTTTCATTCAGTTGATTGTTTCCTTCTCTGTGAAGAAGCTTTTAAGCTTGATGTAGTTTCCCTTTTGTTGCTTGCACTTTTGGTGTTATATACAAGAAATCATTGTTAAGACCAAAGTCACTTGGTTCCCACCTGTACTCTTCTAGGAGTTTTACAGCTTCAAGTCTTATATTTAAGTCTTAAATTCATTTTGAGTTGATGTTTTCATATGCTATGAAATAAGAGTTCTATTTCATTCTTTTAAAAATGTACATACAGTTTTCCAAACACAATTTACACACCATTGTATATTTTTGGCATCCTTGTCAACCATCAGTTGACCATATGTATGTGGATTTACTTCTGGACTCTCTATTCCATTCCATTGGTCTACAAAACTGTTTTTATGTCAAAACCATATTGTTTTAATATGTAACTTTGTAATATATTTTGATGTCTGGAAGTGTGATGCCTCTAGCTTTGTTCTTCTTTCTCAAGATTGTTTTAGCTATTTAAGGTTTGATGTGGTTTTATTTTTTTCCCTTTCCTATAAAAAAATGCCATTGGAATTTTGATAAGGATTGTATTGAATCTCTAGGTCACTTTGAGTAGCACAGATATTTTTGCAGCATCAAGTCTTCTGATCTGTTAGCATAGGATGCCTGTGGAATTGTCATATATGGCCTTTCTTATATGGATGTAAGTTTCTGTTTCTGTGCCTGGTTTTTAAAGAGTTTTCATCATGAAACATGAAATGGTGTTGAATTTTTTCAAATGCTTTTTCCTTCCCCAAAACCAACCAAAAACCCATCATTACCATATTATCTAGTAATTCCACTCTTCTGAGAATATAGACAAAAGAATTGAAATCAGGATCTGGAAGAGATATTTGCACTCCCATGTTCATTGCAACGTTGTTCATGATAGCCAAGATGGGAAAACAACATAATGTATATCAATTAATGATAGAAATAAAAAATGTGGTATGTACATTATGGCTAATAATGTGGCTATTATCATTCAGTCTTTTAAAAAAGGAAATCATTCCATGTGAGATAACATGAATGAACCTAGAGGACATTATACTAAGTGAAATAAGCTAGTCACAGACTGACAAACATTGCATAATTTTACGTATATGAGGTATATAAGATAGTCAAGTTCATAGAAACAGAAAGTAGAGTGGTTGTTACCAGGAGCTAGATGGATAGAAAATATAAAAATTTTAATGGGTACAAAATTTTTGTTATAAAAGGTGAATAAGTTCTAGGGATTTACCATAAGTCCTAGAGATGTGCCTATAGTTGACGATACTATATGATGTACTTCAAAATGTATTGAGGGTAGAACTCATGTTAAATATTTACCACAATAAGAAAATAAACTAAACTAACTTACTATTCTATATTTAGTACCCTAAGAAATAGCTTGGTTTCTTTCATACCCAAGTTTCTCAAGTTAATCTAAGCATTAAAGATTTGCTAAAAGTGAGGAATGTAAGGGGTTCAGGACTTTCTAAATAATTATAAATTTTAATAGTATTAATTGACAATGCCATTGAGATTTGGTGTCATAATGTATAAGTAAGAACTTCTAACCTGGCAAGGAAGACACACTGGGCCAAAAAAAAAACTTACTACATGTCTCACTGCTCACTACATTAATTGACTCTTGCCTTGTCTACATGAAATTTCTGGCACTGACCTTCATCATTGCTTTCAAAATGAGTATGAAGGAAATAAATTGGTCAATCTGCATGCCCTGTTCCTTTTTCAAAGAACTTTGGAAGATTTGGCCAGGCTCTTAAGAAGTGACTACTTTCTTACATTCTCCTGATAAAAGTCTTTTTTCATGATCTCTTTGAGTTTGTTTTGCTGTTGTTAATCCTCACCCCAGGATATTTTCCATTGATTTTTAGAGAGAGTGGAAGGTAGAGGGAGAGACAAAAAGACAGAAACTTCAATGTGAGAGAAACACACAGTTTGGTTGCCTTCCACATGTACCTGGGCCAGGGATCAAGCCTGCAAATGAGGTACAGCTATGTGTCCTTGACAGATATCAAACCCAAGATCCTTGAGTCCATGGGATGATGCTCTATTCACTGAGAAAAATTGGTTAGTCTTTTTGAATTTTATAACTCAACATGACCAACATGTTAGAGAGATAGAAAGATAGAGAGAGAGAGAGAGAGAGAGAGAGAGAGAGAGATGGAGATAGAAATAGAGATAGAGATAGATAGGGAAAATTCTGAACCTATTTGGGTTACTAATTAGCCCAATTGGCAATTACATATTTTGCTGCTTCTTCCTAATCTATAAGTAATCCCTGTGTAAATTTAATATACTCAAGTAATTTTCTATTTGAAAATTACTTTCAAGCAAGAAGTTCCCCAAATAGATTTATTTCATACTCTTCTTTTTTCCACTTGAACTTTGTAAATCCCTAGATTATGGAGTACTTGTTATATCATATTGTTACTTTGTTTTTATTAATCTAGTTGAGATCTTATGACAATCAAATATTTGATAAGAAATTACTTGTCATCCCACACAACATTTAGTTTAGTGGGGAATTTACAGTCTGAAATAGCCCAAAGGGGCTTATAGTCTAGTTAGAAGAGGAGCGATATATAATCTACATATCTCTATATATAAAAGCCCAGCGATCGGAACAGTGGAACAACCAGAATGAGGAGAATGACCAGTGGCTATGATGCACACTGCGGCAGCCAACCAGCCTGATCCAGGCTTCGATTGGGACCCCAACCCCTGCTGGCCCAGCCCCCAATCAGCCCCCAACACCCTGATAGGGGCCAGGCCGGCCAGCCAACCGCGCATGGCCTATCACCCCCTGCTGGCCCAGCCTGATAGTCCCCCATTGGGGCGAGCTGGCTGGACCCCACCCATGCACGAATTCATGCACCAGCCCTCTAGCATCTATACTAATAGTAGCCTAGGTGGCATCACACCATCACGTCATCACAAGATGGATATTACATCATGTTCGTCGCAAGATGGCTGTCACAAGATGGCTGTGCACACAGCAGAAGCAGGGTCCAGTGGCTGCTCTGTGCAGTGAGGCCTGGGGCTCCTGCGGCTCTGCATGGCATGGAGGAGGCCGGTCCCAGTGTCTCCGTCACCTCATGCAGAGGAGGCGGGTCCCAGTGGAGGAGGTGGGTCGCGGCAGGGGAGGGCAGTTGTGGGTGATCAGGCCAGCAGAGGAGCAGTTAGGTGTCAATTAGGCCGGCAGGGGAGTGGTTAGGGGGCAATCAGGCTGGCAGGCAGAAGTGGTTAGGGGCAATCAGGCATGCAGGCAGGCAAGTGGTTAGGAGCCAGCGGTCCTGGATTCTGAGTTGGACATTCACTGAGAGGTCCCAGATTGGAGAGGGTGTAGGCCAGGCTGAGAGACACACCCCCATGCATGAATTTCATGCACCAGGCCTCTAATGTGTATATATATATGCCTAAGTGACCAGTCGCTATGATGCACACTGTTCACCAGGGGGCAGATACTCAATGCAAGAACTGCCCCCTTGTGGTCAGTGTGCTCCCACAGGGGGAGCGCCGCTCAGCCAGAAACCGGGCTCCTGGCTGGTGAGCACAGCTGCAGCAGCGAGAGCCTCTCCCGGCTCTGCCGCAGCACTACAGAGCGGCGGCAGGTGCAGTGGGCCAGGATGAGCAGGAGCAGTGTGGTGCATGAACTCGGCTTGGGCTCCTCCCTGCAGCTTGGCGCACTGCTATATCCCCCGGTGGGGTCCCAGATTGTGAGAGGGCACAGGCCAGGCTGAGGGGATCCTCCCACCCCATGCACGAATCCGTGCACTGGGCCTCTGGTCATAAAATAACATACAAACTATATATAACAGAATAGCCAATCTACCAAATCCAACATGCTGTCACTAATTTCTATGGGAGCTTTTCTGTCATTGCAGAAATTATGAAGAATAGTAAAATATTGTATGAGATCCTAAAACATTAGGAGATTTTAAAAAAGTTCTCTTCATAAGGTGCCATGCATGAATTATGAATAGAAATAAGTCAAGGTCCCTCGTTTGATGGAGCTCACTATGAAGCAAGGATGACAGATTGAGAAACAAAACACTTTCTCATGGTCAATGTAACAGTAAATACACACCCAGTGCAGGCTGGGAAGACAGGAGGGAAATTTGGCCCTCCCAGTTTAGGAGGTCAGAAGGAAGATCCTCAGGAAGATAATTCCCTCATAGACACAGACAGCAGCAGCATGAGCAAAGACACAGAAGTGAAATATGAAGTTCTCTTTGAGCTGCAAGCGAATTCCAACTGGAATATAAAAGGCAAAGCTAGCATGACATGATATAAAGCCGGGGATATAGAATGGGAGGAAATTCCTCACAGAATAAATAAATGCAAGTTAGTCTATCAACTCAGACCTTGAACATAAAGAAGGTCAATTAGGAGACTCCCTAAATCACTGACACTCATAGAAAGAAATATTGATGGTAATTTTGTGATCACTTTTATAAGCTATAAAAAAAAAACAAAAACATGTCAAAACCGGTTTGGCTCAGTGGATAGAGTTGTCGGCCTGCGGACTGAAGGGTCCCGGGTTCGATTCCGGTCAAGGGCATGTACCTTGGTTGTGGGCACATCCCCATTACGGGGTGTGCAGGAGGCAGCTGATCGATGTTTCTCTCTCATCGATGTTTCTAACTCTCTATCCCTCTCCCTTCCTCTCTGTAAAAAATCAATAAAATATATTTAAAAAACAACAACACACTTATATTTACCCAACATGTACCTCCCAAGTATGTTATAATCTGCAGTTTCCTGCCTATTTCATAATTAATGTGGGAAGAAGGATGACATTATAAGCAAATGGACATTTGGACTTAAGGATCTGAACATTTCATCCAACTGATGTGTTTCCTTCCTTCAACTGTGAGACTGACTTTTCGTAATGAACTTTTAGAAGCAATCCTTTACATCAGAGCTGCAAATTAGAAGAGTGCTGTGGCTTGAGTTAGTGCTCAAACATTTGTTGCCTGCTGCATGATTATGAATAGATATTCAGAAAAATTATTTCACATATTTTGGTTTACTAGTTAAAACTATAATTGTGCTTTTACTATAAACCAAAATATTTCCTTTTGCATTTTTTCATACTTCATATTTCTCAGGTTTTGTCATATTCATAAATTTATGTCTTTATATTAGTAACTTGTTATTAACTACAGGTTTTATATATGCATTACAAAGTTTACAACATTTTGGTTTTACATTTAAAGAAATATCAAAACTCATATCAACTTTATTTTGTCAGCAGATGGCAGTGTTTCTGAGTTGGTGGGTGCAACTTCCTGTTACCTATCAAGTTTGAAGTTTTAGCTTTGAAATACAGGTTTCTGATATTCAGAATTCTAATTCTATAGAGTTGGATTGAGAAATGTTTTTGAAAAGATTGAAAACAGTGAATCTGGGAAATGCTTCCTCATGATTCTGATCCACACTTGTTCCTAGCAGTCTTTCCCTCCCCTCTTCCTCCCTTCTTTCCCTCCCTCCCTCCCTTCTTTCCTTTCTCTTCAGTTTCCTTTAGCCATTCCTCACTTTCTCATTTCCTGCTTCTTCCTATATTTTTCTGCTCTTCTTTCATTCTTTTTGCTATCCTGTTTAAAACTATTATTTAAAAAAACTTATTTGCCGCCCTGGCTGGTTTGGCTCAGTGGCTAGAGCATCAGCCTGCAGACTGAAAGGTCCCAGGTTCAATTCCAGTCAGGGGCGCATGCCCAGGTTGCAGGCTCGATCCTCAGTCGGGGGCGTGCAGGAGGCAGCCAATCAATGATTCTCTTTCATCATTGATGTTTCTATCTCTCTCTTCCTCTCCCTTCCTCTCTGAAATCAATAAAAATATATTTAAGAAAAACCAACTTATTTGCCAACATAAAAATGAATATAAGTGAAAAGCCTTTAATTTAAAATCAGTTTTACAAAAGAGAGGGGTTAGTGGAAGCCACCTGCGGGAGTGTGTATGCACAAATGTTTACACGGAGAATAATGCTTGTGAAGTCAAACTAATTGATAGATCGTTTGCTGACTTATTTAAATAGTCCAAATTATCTCATTTTAGTGTATGAAAAATTGAATTATTTTTGAAATCCACATGGCAGTTTCAACTGTTTTGATGTATAAAGTGGTAACTAAAGCTTTGAAGATGCTTGGCCTTATCATGTTTTTAAGAGTTGGCAGTGGATTTATGTAGTGTGAGAAGTAATGTGGACCTTTTAGGGAAGTACTGTTTTTGTTGTTGTTGTTGTTTTTTAATTTTGTTTGGTGTCAAATTATATTATTTGTCTAAAGTAAAATCTACTAAATAAATTTTTACATAGGATTCTGTAGAGCTTGTTTTTGAATTTTGTCATAGTATTTCATAGCTAATGATTGAATAACAGATCATGTTTGAAGCAAAACAAATGGTGAACTATTTAATGAATAGGGGTTCTGTCTTCCTTCTGAAAGCTTACTGTTCTGTATAAGGAAAGGGCACTGATCAATTACATTGCATTGGAATTTTAAAAGTATGTTTAACTTTTAGAACTTGTGTGCTTCTTATTAAGAGGCTAAACTCAATGAACACCTTTCTTTATACAGAGTGTTGCAGGATATAAATCCTCAGGCTGTTGTCCCTGCAGAAGTTGTTGCCAGGAATGGGGATTTTCTATCGCCTGCAAACAGGGCACCCTCCCAGGAAAGCTTCAGTTGTGTTTGAGGGAGAGTAACATCCTGCCTGAGTCCAGTCTTTGCCTACTGTAATTCAGCATTCCTCTGGTACACCTTCACTGAAGTGTCCAAGGAGACCCACGAAAACATGTCTGGACATATTCCAAGGTTGTGGAAAATTCTGATCCTGGTAGCTTAGAGAAAAACCTGAGCAGACCACAAATACCTGGGCAGAAAGATAGAGAGGAATCCCATAAAATTTAAAATTTAAGTCAAAGCTAATTGTTTTTGCTTAAATATAAACTCCAATGTACAGTATGTTGCTATTTTAAATGTACATAATAAAGATACCTAACACATTGAACACTTACTATATATCAAGAACTCTAAGTACTAAGTGAGCTCTCATTATTTTTATGGTATAACTGAAAGGATTGAGGGTTAGGGAACACATATAGACAGATAATGGTTGATTCTTTAGGAAATAGGGCCACATTAAAAGTCTTAAAAGAAAATAACCAACCAACAAGCACATGGACACACAATGGGATGGCATCACTAAAGATGGACTGTGCAGAAGTACCTCTGAGGGCATTGTAGGAGAATCTTGGTGGAGAGAGAACACAGAGGCTCTTGAGTGGTCCAAATAGTAGAGGTAATTCAGGTCTGAACAGTGGCAGTAGTACAGACAATTGAGAAGGAAGTATAGATACAAGGGACATCTAAAGTTGAACTTGATATAATTCATTTCTTTTGTTGAGAGCAAAAGAATATAGAGTTCACTTACCTCTACAATAAACTCTCTGAAGTTCTTTCCTGGGGTCAGAAAAGGGTCAGGGAACTCAATAAATAAAATATGACGTGCACCTGCTTTTAGAGACACAGAATTCATGAAATCGGGCATTGGAGGAATAAAACAAGCACCATTTTTTCCTCTGACTCCAAGGAAAATATTGAGAAAAACAATGCTAATGCTTTGGAAATAAAAGGTTATTCACATTGGAGTAATCAAAATTAAAATCTCTTTTTTTAAAAATGCCATGAATAAAATAAGGAAAAAGAGAAAAAGTATGCCATGGACACAAACTATCAACCTCAAGAGTAAAAAAATAAAACAAAAAAGCATATTTAGGTAGTAAGAAGAACACAGACTTGAATTCAAAACATTCTAACTATGGTCTATTACCTACCCAAGCTCATCTTTCTCTTCATTGGTGAGTGCTCTTGGACAGCTTCCGTTATCCATGTCAGAATTCACTCAAATGGGCAATTGTGGATAGGAGACCCAGGGAAAGAAAAAGATATATTCCTGTGTCAAAAAAAAGGGTGCTCTATGGTAATTACATTATACTAGAGGCCCAGTGCACGGAATTCATGCACTGGTAGGGTCCCTAGTGGCTGGCAGCAGCCAGCCAGGTATTCCCTCCCTTCCCCCAGCCACCTGCCACTTCCAGTGCCTTCCCCCCTCCCCCAGCTGCCTCCTGTGGGCCAGAGACCCTTCCTCTGGCTGGCCCTGCCCCCTGGTGGAACTCCTGGAAGAACTACTGGTTGAGGGGACAATTTGCATATTATGCTTTTATTATGTAGGATTAGTAGGTAAAATGTTTGTTTCATTGAAATGTATATTTATTGGAATGTATAAGTTCCATAAATTTTGCACATGCACAGAAAAGGAAAATATAGGCAGGTGGGATAAAAGACAATATATTGAATTCTTACTGTGTACGAGATACTTTAGATTTTTTCCCCACTCCATGGCCTTTTATTATCCTCATTTTAAGGTGATAAAATTAAGGATGAAAGGAGTTAAATAATGTGCAAAAGTTCAACCTTCAAACACTCTGCCTTTAGACCCCGCTTTTATAATTACTTTGCTCTATTGTCACCTTGGATATTTCACTCCTAATAAATGCTAAATTAAAATATTAATATTTCATGTTTAATATTTAGGATGAATTTCCTGAGGGCATTAATATGCAATGTTTTTCTTGATTAAAAACAGTTATGACATTATTAAAAATATCTAAAGATATATCTGTACACTTCAGAGTGATTACAGAAGGGGAAATTAAAACAGCATTATAGAAGACAGCTCATTCTCTATCTTCATCTTTGTGTGTGTTGTTGTTTTTTTAATACTTTTGCATGTTTATAAAAATTAAAATGCAAATAAATTCCCAGGTGGTCATTGATATCTGCACGTCTCTAGATATTCATTATACATTAAATGGCTGGAAGATAATTAGTTTTGAAAATATAAATGGCAGGTTGAAAATTATATAATGCATATATTATAGGCCAAGTGAGAATTACTGCTCAATTGCTTAATGACTAATCTGACTTTATTTTAGTGAATATTTATAAGATATATATATATATATATATATATATATATATATAATCAAGTTTTAAATAAATTTGCAAGAACTCTTCTGTACTTAAACATACAGAAAGTTTTCGTTATTTTGTATTTTTTTTTATAATTGTATTCTGGAATAATTTTAAAATGGCATGAAGTTTGTGGAAAAGTTGCACCTACAAAGATGTTGCACTGGAACTTTCCTTTCAGCCAGATTCCCTAGTTGATATTTTACTACATTTTCTCAATCACCACTTTTTTACTGCATACAAATATCAAGAATTATGAAGGGCCTTTATGAAGAGATTTTTATCCAGCTTGCAGGCTAACAAGTTACCTTGTCAGAATCTCATAGATGCTAGCAGAAGTCAAGAGAATTTTGGGCCAGAGACTTTATTGTTAGTCATTACGACTTTACTCAAGACACAGCAGGCAGCATTAACATCATGTTTCCACTGCTTCCACTGCCCAGTACAATGGGGATGAGGATAGGAATGATTAGAAGGAAGGGTCAAATGGCTGCTGCATGCACAATGGGTCTTTCTTACAAGTGAGTAATTGCAAGTTTACAAAAGCCTCCATTTATTACTAAGGGGCTGCAACTATATCTGCCCCACTCTTACCACAAAGGGGACATTAACTTTATTATTGTTTTCATACAACAGACCGTCCCTCTGCCCAGTGGAAGACTACATCTTTCACAGCTATATGCTATATAAGCATCCTTGCAAAGATAGCAGGGGATGTTATCATAATATTTTTCTCAAGATATGTGGGAATGAAAAGACCCATAGTGTTCACTGTTCTCCCTACAGTGAGCACTAATCATTCTTCCCTTTTTGAGCCATTAAAATAGTTTCAGACATGATGTCCCAACATTTTTTTAATACTACAGTATATATTTTACAAACACAAGACATTCCCCTATATAACCATAGCACAATCATGCAAACCTGGAAATTAATGCAATATTACAATGCAATCCAGATTTCATTCAAATTTTGCTAATAGTACAACAATATATCTTTCCCCCCCTTTCTTGTCCAAGGTATTATCTAGAGTTATGATTTGAATTTTCATTCTTCTGCAATCTGTAACGTTTTTCCAGGCTTACACTGTCTCACATGACCTAGACTCTTTTAGGGAACGTAAGGCTTACCATCTGGAGGATTTCCCTCAATTTGGTTCCATTGAATGTTTCCTCAAATACAGAGTCAGTTCATGACTTTGTGGGGGGAGCTGATGCAATGTCCTTCAGTGTATTAGATCATTAGAATAGAATATCTTACATTCCCCACTGAAGCTAAACCTCTGCTCAGCTGGCAAAGTTTTCTGCAAATTTTCTCTACTGGAGAATCATGTTTTTTTCTTGTGTAACTTTTTTATATTTTGAGTATTTGGGGGAAATTACTATGAATTTACCTTAATATTGTATCACCACATTTCTGTCCACCAATTTTACAACATTGAAGCTCCCTTCCTCAAATATCCACTAAATGCTTTAATTTATATTTATCTCATTAATTCTATCTGTATTGTGATTCTAACATAAATATGAGATTTTCCTTTATCCTATCTAATAAAAGAGTAATAGGCAAATTGATCATCACTCCAACACACAGGATGGCTGCCCCCATGTGGACACAAGATGGCTGCCACAAGATGGCCAGAAGGGGAGGGCAGTTGAGAGGAACCAGGCCTGCAAGGGAGGGCAGTTGTGGGTGATCAGGCCAGCAGAGGAGGGCAGTTAGGGTGACCAGGCCAGCAGAGGAGGGAAGTTGGGGGTGACCGGGCCTGCAGGGAAGGGCAGTTGGGGGGACCCAGTCCTGCAGAGGAGAGCAGTTGGGGGGGACCAGGCATTCAGGGGAGGGCAGTTTGGGGGGACCAGGCCTGCAGGAGAGGGAAGTTGGGGGTGACCAGGCCTGCAGGGGAGCGCAGTTAGGGGCAATCGAGCTGGCAGGGGAGCAGTTAGGCATCAATCAGGCTGGCAGGGGAGTGTTTAGGGGGTGATCAGGCTGGTGGGCAGAAGCAGTTAGGGGCAATCAGGAAGGCAGGCAGGCAGGCAAGCAGTTGGGAGCCAGCAGTCCTGGATTGTGAGAGAGATGTCTGACTGCCCATTTAGGCCCGATCCTCCTGAGATTGGGCCTAAACGGGCAGTTGGACATCCCTTGAGGGGTCCCAGATTGGAGAGGGTGCAGGCTGGGCTGAAGGACAACCCCTCCTCCCCTCCCAGTGCACGAAATTCATTCCTCTAGTCCTTATATAATTACTAATTTATTCATTCATATTCATATGGAGTTACAAAATATGATTTTATCCAATCCTATATAATAAAAGGCTAATATGCAAATTGTCCCCAGGATTTTGACAGAGTTCAATCAGGAGTTAGACCAGGGGGCAGACCAGCCAGCCAACCGCCCATGGCCCCTTCCCCCCTGGCCAGCCTGGCCTAATTGGCCCTGATCGGGGTGGGCTGGCCAGATCCCACCCATGCACGAATTCATACACTGGACCTCTAGTATGATATAAGCCATTAAAATTGGTATTTTTGATGCACATACTTTTCTAGTTTTAGTAAGAGCCCCTTTAAACTATTTTTTTTTCCTTTTGACATCTCTATACTTCTTTGAGAACTTTAGTTTCTGTGACAGAAATGTGTTCTAGTTTCGTGTTATACTTTCCCTGCTTGAAGTTAGCCATTAAGCCATTTCTTGAAGGAGTCTTGGTTCCTTTTAGTAGATGATTGTATTTAGATACCAGGATCCATGTACTTGCTGTCCTCATTGCTACAAAGGTATCATAGAATCCAAATACTCTAGATAACAAAGCTAAATATGTATTTTTCATATATATAACATTATGAACATATATATATAATTTCATATATAATATGCTAAGATGAATAATATTATATATAATATATAATAAAATACTAGTACATTAATATTATATATACACTAGAGGCCTAGTGCACAGATTCATGCACGAGTGGGGTCCCTCGGCCTGGCCAGCAATCAGGGCCAATCGGGGCCTGACTCGCCCAGTCCTGATCAGGCTGATTGAAGCTGGGAGGTTGGCTGGCCAGCAGGAGGGACCATGGGAAGTTGGCCAGCTGGCTGGGGGGAGGGACTGCAGGAAGATGGTCAGCCACAGGAGGTTGGCTGTGGGAGCACACTGACCACCAGGGGGCAGCTCCTGTGTTGAGCATCTGCCCCCCTGGTGGTCAATGCGCGTCATAGTAACTGGTCAACCGGTCATTTGGTCGACCAGTCATAATGGTCAATTAGGCTTTTATATATATATATATATAGATAAAGGTATTTATTTCTAAGCATAAATATGTAGAGATCTATTCACAACAATACCACCAAGTCCAATTTAATACTTTTTCTCTTTTCATATTTATAAATGTCTTCTTTGATAGTGAGAATCATGATTCCTAATATCTCAATATATTAACTTAGTTGCTCAATCCCCATAGACACATACCCAATCTCTTGACTAGCAGTCACTTTTTCAACTGCTGATCACATAGTGATCTCATTGTCTTTACTACTGCTCAGCCCCAGTCCCACCATCAACTCCTTGGCACTACACTATCTCAACCTCCTCAGATCCTTGGCTCTGTTGCAGTCTCTTCCTCAGTTCTGCCTAGTTGGCCCCTTCAAGGGAAGGGAAGTGGAAGAAAGGAGAAAATTGATTTTAATTGTTATCTTTAAAATTAACTTTATTGTTTACATTAACCAGATACATTTTGTTGTTGTTAGACAAATGGCTTTGAAAAATAGCCTAGAAACAATAAAACTTGGGGGATATGTCATGCTACCCTACCTTGCCTAAAATTGTTTTAATATGATTGTATGCACATTTTAGTATTAAGACACAATTTATTGAACTGTGGCCAATGCCTATTTTATTTATTTATTTATTTTTAAAATATTTTTTATTGATTTTTTACAGAAAGGAAGGGAGAGGGATAGAGAGTTAGAAACATCGATGAGAGAGAAACATTCATCAGCTGCCTCCTGCACACTCCCTACTGGGTATGTGCCCGCAACCAAGGTACATGCCCTTGACCAGAATCGAACCTGGGACCCTTCAGTCCAAAGGTCTACGCTCTATACACTGAGCCAAACCGGTTAGGGCTCTAACTATTTTAGTATTAAAGTTTTGTAATATTAGGATGACATTCTATAAAATTAATGAAATGCTGTTCAGTATAGTCCCAGTGGTATGGAGTTTCTGAGAAAAAGCAGAAACTAGTGACTTATCAGAGATAGTATCTTTGAACCATGACAGTCCATCATATACCTTCAACAGCACTAGGACATTTGGATCCCAAGGGTCAGAGAGAAAACTGAGTAACTTAGATGCTATAGAAAATAAATATTGGAAGTGTCTTGTTATCTCTTCAAGATTCCACTATGATTTTCTAAATATATGTATACTAAAAAGGAAGACTGCATCACTTCTGAAATGAATGTGAATCTTTTATCAAACCTAATTCAACATGAGAAATTATGAAATGAGAACTGGATTTCTTAAATACAAGGCTAGTATTCTTCTGAATGAAAAACTAAGAATTGGCTAAGGAATCAATGAAATGAGGCAGGGAGTTGGGTCAATCTCTAGATTTTGCAGCCTTATATAAAGCCTGCTGGTAAAGTTGGTGTAGGATGACAAAAGGTTCCTTCAGTCATACAGCCGGCATCAGTATGGGATCTAAGTGGATTATGGCAGTCAAATATACTTTGTGATCGTACGTATTGTGAAGAAACAAGCTATACTTCACCTGATTCCTTGGCTACATGCGTAATAATTCTCTTCATCAGTATCTCTGCCACTTTTTATTGCTTTCCCTGGGAAAAACAAAACAACAGAGTTTCTGTTTTGTCTGGTTTAGAATGATTGGCCTATTACCAACAAAGAATGAAGGATCAGATAACCAAATGGTGGTTAACTAGTAAAAAAAAAAAACCCAAAAACTTCATTTAAATGAATCATGTGTTTATTATTAGAATTCAGACTTAAGTGATAGACTAGAATGGAGCTAAGAAATTGCTGGTTGTTTACTACGGAGATTAGTAATATGAAAATAAAAAAATAAATTCTGTGAGATGAGCATATGCCTAATTAATAAAGATACTGCTCTGTTTGCCTTTGTCTAATTGTTTAACAATTTCTATTAAATTATCTAAATCAAAATAAAGCAATTTTTTAAATATATTTTATTGATTTTTTACAGAGAGGAAGGGAGAGGGATAGAGAGTTAGAAACATCGATGACAGAAAACATCAATCAGCTGCCTCCTGCACACCTCCTACTGGGGATGTGCCTGCAACCAAGGTACATGCCCTTGACCAGAATGGAACCTAGGACCCTTCAGTCTGCAGGCTGACGCTCTATCCACTGAGCCAAACTGGTTAGGGCATAAAGCAATATTTTAAGAACACTTTGGATGTTATCTCCAATATGTTCATATTTTTTTCAGATGTTACTAATGCTAGTTATACAGTGACTACTATTGTCCCTGTGCACTCATTTGTCTCCTAATCTTGAAAGACACTAAATTAGTTTGGTTCATAGCACTACAAATCTTTAAAACAGCATCTTAAATTAATATAAGATAGGTTCGTATTCTCCCTCTCACCTACTAGACATTGAAGATGTTATTTTACCTTCCTGTCTAAATAACTTAATATTTGTGAGTCCCAATGTTGCTCTCTGTGAAATTTTACAAGATTAAATGAGTTAAGATCTGCACTATATTAAGCACATTTAAAATGATCAATAACTTGGATTTCTTGTAAAGGTCATCATCACCATCATTATCATATATAAATATTCTTTCTAGGTATTCCTAAAGAGGCACATGATATCTTGGTTTAAAAAAATGTTTACACACCTATTTCTAATGGAATGAGTTAAATTCTAATGTTAACATATTGTATTCATCTAAATCCATTGTCAAATATGTATGCAATTGATCTTCATTTACTGACCTAAGTTGCTCTGGAGTAACCACGTTCATCAATAAACAGCTCTTATACAGGATAAGAATGGTGGGTGGAAAGTCTGCAATAGTTGGTATATTATGTTTGCATCCATCAACATGAAAGTGGAAAACTGCAAAACACATTTTATTTCCTGACAAGCACCATGAAGTGCCTACCACTACTGTATATAAAAACCATATTTTATTAACACTGGTTAACAGAAGAGAGCAACCTTTGCAGTACAGCTTGAATTTTTAAGTATGCAGGCTCTCTTTGTGCACATATCTATAATCTTAATTTAAAACTCTTAGACATTATGGAAACTCTATAGTATTTCATTTTAAACAGCTTATAAGCATTCATTAGTGCAGTAAACACTTATTGAAAATTTATAGTATGTCTAGGAATTAGATCCTGGGTACCCTCAAGAAAGTATACATGTTTCCTGGTCTCCAAAAGCTCACAAGCTAAGGAAACAATTATCAGAATAACTATATTGTCTGCAGTTAGATTACATCTATATCCTATTTAATGCAAGTACACTCATGGGCCAAAAGCACCCCTCTGCCTCTGTTTTTGTATCTGAGTGTCTCTGTTGTGGGTGGAGTGGTGGTGGTGACCAGGTTTAGAAGGGAGAATTACAGAAAAGTTCACAAAGTAGGCGTCACAGTGGAAACTATATTCATAAATACACACACATAGGTGTGTTTTAGAAAGGATTTTGGAAAGCATACAGTTCTGCAGAGGCTGAATATGGAGAAATGACAGCAATGAAAGTGGAATATTCTTTTTAAAATCTATCCTGACACTTTTGACTTTATTTTTTAGTTGTGTAAAGTGACAAAAACATTTCTGAAAATTCATCCATCCATCCATCCATCCATCCATCCATCCATCCATCCATCCGTCGTCATTCACTCAAAAGCTATTTCCCAAACACCTAATAAGTTCCAGGCACTGTTTAAATGGTAAGAATACAATGTTAAGCAAATATGCATGCACATGTTGCACTCCTGGAGTTTGTAATCTAATGGAGGAATTAGAGATAAATTAAATCATCTTATAAATATCCTATATAATAAAAGAGTAATATGCAAATTAACCATCACTCCGCTACACCCACAAGCCATGCCCACAAGCCACGCCCACAAGCCAATCAGGAGCGAATATTCAAATAAACCCAACCAAGATGGCTACGGCCACAGAGAGCAGGAGGGAGGCTTGGGTTTCCCCGGCAATGGAGGGAGCCAAGCTTTCCTCCTGCCCTTGCCAGCCTAGGCCTCCACTCAAGGCTACAAAGTTTCAATGATAGAAGATACATAAACCCAAACAGAAATGGTGGCAGCCACGGAGCTGGAAAGAGCAGGAGGCTAGGGTTGCCCCCGGTGATGGAGGAAGCCAAGCTTTCCGCACACCCTGGCCGGCCCAGGCTTCGCTTAAGGCTACAAAGTTTTAATTATAGAAGATACATAAATCCCAATAGAAATGGCTGCTGCACAGAGTGAGCAGAAGGCTTGGCTCCGCTCCAGGCTACAAAGTTTCAATTGTAGAAGATAAATAAACCCCAGATACCAGGGCCTCCGCTTGGGTCACCAGGGGGTGTGGCTGGCCTGCAAACCACTACAGGCCCCTTGGCCAGGCCGCCCCATGCCCCAAGGGAACCCCCACCCTGATCCAGGACACCCTTCAGGGCAAACCAGCTGGCCACCACCCATGCACCAGGGCTCTATCCTATCTAATAAAAGAGTAATATGCAGATTGACCATCACTCCAACACACAAGATGGCTGCCCCCATGTGGTCAAAGATCCTGTCCCCATGTGGACACAAGATGGCCACCACAAGATGGCCAGCAAGAGAGGGCAGTTGGGAGGGAACAGGCCTGCAAGGGAGGGCAGTTGGTGGTGATCAAGCCTGCAGGGGAGGGCAGTTAGGGGTGACCAAGCTGGCAGAGGAGGGAAGTTGGGGGCGACCAGGCTGCAGGGAAAAGCAGTTGGGAGGGACCCAGGCCTGCAGGGGAGAGCAGTTGGGGGGGACCAGGCCTGCAGGGGAGGGCAGTTAGGGGGAACCAGGCCTGCAGAGGAGTGAAGTTGGGGGCAAACAGGCTGGCAGGGGAGCAGTTAGGCATCAATCAGGCTGGCAGGGAAGTGGTTAGGGGGTGATCAGGCTGGCAGGCAGAAGCGGTTAGGGGCAATCAGGAAGACAGGCAGGTGAGCAGTTGGGAGCCAGCAGTCCTGGATTGTGAGAGGGATGTCAGACTGCCCATTTAGGCCCTATCCCGGGATAGGGCCTAAATGGGCAGTCGGACATCCCTCGAGGGGTCCCAGATTGGAGAGGGTGCAGGCTGGGCTGAGGGACACCCTTCTCCCCCATGCACAAATTTCGTGCACCGGGCCTCTAGTATACATATAAATATATAATTTAAAAAGAGAGAAGTGTCTGAAGCAAATGAAGGAAGTGCTATGACCATGTATATGAGAATAAATAAATGGTGGAAGAAGCCCCTTCTATGAGAACCCCCTTCACCCCTCACCCCCTTCCCTCTGGCAACCACCACACTGCTATTTGTTTCCATGAGTTTCAATTTTATATCCCACACTAGAGGCCCAATGTATGAATTGTGCACAGGTGGGGTCCAGCAGGCCCACCCTGATGGGGGCCCATCAGGGGCAGGGGCATCCAGGGGGAGGGGCTGCAGGCAGTTGGCTGATCAGCCCTGCCCCCTATTGGGATATTGGGGCTGATTGGGAATGGGGCTGGCCAGGAGGAGGGACATGGGAGAGCTCCAGGGCATGTCTGGCCTGTCTCGCTCAGTCCAGATCAGCTGGGCCCCAGCAGTAAGCTAACGTACCAGTCAGAGCGTCTGCCCCCTGGTGGTCAGTGCACGTCATAGTGAGTGGTTGAGCAGCCTTAGCATATCATTAGCATATTATGCTTTGATTGGTTGACCAGACGATTGGTAGCATATTAGGCTTTTATTATATAGGATATGAGTGAAATAATATGGTTCTTAGTTTTTTCTGACTGACTTATTTCACTTAGCATAATATTATCAAAGTCCATCTATTTTGTTGCAAATGGCAGTATTTCATTCTTTCTTATGGCAGAGTAGTATTTTATTATGTATATGTACCACATCTTTATTCAGTTCTCTATTGCAGAACACTTTGGTTGTTTCCACCACATTAACAAAAGAAAAGATAAAGATCACATGATCTTATTTACAGATGCAGAAAAAAATTGATAAGATACAGCATCCATTCATGATTAAAACACTCAATTAAATTGGAATAGAAGGAAAGAACCTCAACATAATGAAGGCCATATATGATAAATCCTCAGCTAATATCATACTCAGTGGTGAAAAACTGAAAGCTTTTCTTCTAAGATGAGGAAGAAGACCAGGATGTCCACTTTCTTGATTCTTATTCAACATAGTTCTGAAAGTCTTAGCCAGAGCAATAAGGCAAAGGAAAGAAATAAAAGGCATCCAAATAGGGAAGGAAGAAGTAAAACTGTCATTTTTTGTGCACAGCATAATTCTGAAAATTGCAAAGCATTTTCCTCTTAATACCACAAATATCAATTGAAAATTTGGGGCATTATTTAAAAGAGAAAAATGTATACACTTTTGAAATACTATTTTAAAAGTATTTGCCACTGATTTCAAAAGAGGTCCTTAGCTGGAGAGCAATACTAGGGATGAGGAAATAGTAACTAATATGTCCATTAGTACAATTTGAAGAAAATAATGGTAATTTGCCTTAAATTATGCATATGGAAATATTTGTTCTCATATCTAAGACAATAATCACTAAATCTTAGAGGCAATTTTCAATATATGTTTTTCTATTATTACTCCACTAGAGGCCCAGTGCACGAAATTCATGCACGGGGGGGGAGGGGGTTGTCCCTCAGCCCAGCCTGCACCCTCTCCAATCTAGGACCCCTCGAGGGATGTCCGACTGCCTGTTTAGGCATGGTGGTATTGGGCCTAAATGGGCAGTCAGACATCCCTCTCACAATCCAGGACTGCTGGCTCCCAACTGCTCACCTGCCTGCCTTCCTGATTGCCCCTAACCACTTCTGCCTGCCAGCCTGATCACCTCCTAACCACTCCCCCCTGCCAGCCTGATTGATGCCTAACTGCTCCCCTGCCAGCCTGTTTGCCCCCAACTTCACTCCTCTGCCAGCCTGGTCACCCCTATCTGCCCTCCCCTGCAGGCTTGATCACCCCCAACTGCCTTCCTCTGCAGGCATGGTCCCTCCCAACTGCCCTCCCCTGCTGGCCATCTTGTGGTGGCCATCTTGTGTCCACATGGGGGCAGGATCTTTGACCACATGGGGGCAGCCATCTTGTGTGTTGGAGTGATGGTCAATCTGCATATTACTCTTTATTAGATAGGATAGAGGCCTGGTGCACGGGTGAGGGCCAGCTGGTTTGCCCTGAAGGGTGTCCTGGATCAGGGTGGGAGTTCCCTTGGGGCATGAGGAGGCCTGGGCGAGGGGCCTGTGGTGGTTTGCAGGCTGGCACACCCCCCTGCGACCCAAGCAGAGGCCCTGGTATCTGGGGTTTATTTATCTTCTACAATTGAAACTTTGTAGCCTGGAGCAGAGTCAAGCCTTCTGCTCGCTCTGTGGCGGCAGCCATTTCTGTTGGGATTTAATTATCTTCTATAATTGAAACTTTGTAGCCTTAAGCAGAGGCCAAAGCAGGCCAGGGCTGCAGAAGCTTGGCTTCCTCCATTGCCGGGGGCAACCCTAGCCTCCTGCTCTCTCCAGCTCCGTAGCTGCTGCCATTTTTGTTGAGATTTATTTATCTTCTATCATTGAAACTTTGTAGCCTTAAGCGGAGGCCTGCACTGGCCAGGGTGTGCGGAAAGCTTAGCTTCCTCCATTGCTGGGGAAACCTAAGCCTCCCTCCTGCTCTCTCCATAGCCATAGCCATCTTGGCTGGGTTCATTTGCATACTCGCTCCTGATTGGCTTGTGGGCGTGGCTTGTGGGTGTGGCTTGTGGGTGTAGTGGAGTGGTGGTTAATTTGCATATTACTCTTTTATTAGATAGGATTAAGCTGAGAGAGAAAATTGCAATTAAACAATGATTACATGAAGGAGTCAAAGTATAAGAAATAATAGATGAATAAGATATCTAAAAATATTTCACATTTCATTTATCCATAATACAGGTGTTCCCAAAATTTTTAGACACACTTTCATATCCAATAGCTCAATTATGAAAATGAAGTGTATTTTAATAAACACTCCATTTATAATTAGTCTAAGTGTGTATACTTTTTTTGGGACACCCTATAGTTCATTCAGAGTTATTCACATGATCAGTCTGATGTAATGGAACACTTCCTACTTCGGGCCCACTGTATGGCGATCCAAGGGCCAAGTCCACTTTCCTGGAAGCATACAGGACCTTTCCTCAGTCACCGCTACTCCTTTGGCAAACCTTCCTCTACACTTCTTAAGAAATAAACGTTCTCTCCAATTACTGTATTTCCCTTCTTGGTAAACATGTAGTTGCTGATTAGGTCAAAACACGATCTGCTGTATACTTGTCTGGGAATATTAGGTTTGTGGCAACTTCCTTTGAATAATCATGATTAAAGGTTGTCTTTCATTTCATCTTAGGTGGTCTATGCTAATAAATATGAGTAGTGCTTCCATTTGTATTCATTTCAATGGTTTTTGGAGCTATAGCCTACTACCTTAATTCTAGCCACACTAGATATTGTGCTTGGGACCTCAGGTAACATACATAATGAAATATTACCTATTTTCAAAATCATATAGGCATAAAAATTAGCTTAGTAAAAAATATTTTCATTTGAACACTTAGGACCATATAAACATTAGTCCAAACTAATAACCCATTAAACCAAAAATTTGTTTCTGCATTTTTAATGAAGCTGACAAATTGATAGACTATTTGATGTGACTTTTTTTTTTTTTAGCTTACTGCTTTTTTTTTTCTAACTTGCATTTCAATCAGTTGCTTAAAAGGTCATGTTTAATGTCACATTAGCACTTTCCCAGAAAGATTTATTTTTATTTAGATTTAGTATGATAAAATAAAAACTTTCTGGGTGTTAATTATAAATGGAACTTTCTAAAAGTTCCATTCAAGATTTTAGTATAGTTTCATTAAGGTGTCCATCTTTATCAGTGACGTCTAACTGCTATAAAACTTTATAACAGTGATATTTATTCAATGTGCCTTCCTCATTTTGTATACAGTGATATTTAGTCAACAAGTCTTCCTTTTTTGCTTTTTTGATTTTATACACTAATAGGTAGAAAACAGATATGACTATAGTTACAGATATCATAACTATATAATGGTTTTATGCATAAAACATTATTCAGATTATTTTCTCTTACACTAGATTAAAATTAAGAAAATCAATGTGTCTTTTAAAATTTTTTGAACATCTAAGTAACTTCATTCATTTACCCACTTTTACCTTCCACTGGCCAATAGCTTCTTCAATTATAAGCACCAAAAAGATCTATTTTTAGGCCAAAAATAACCACTAAAGTCCCCATTCTCATAATGAAAGTAAGGATACAATTAGAAAATTCTGGATATTTTTCCAACATTTTTTGTAAGACTTTAAGTTCTGATTCCAGATAATACATTGTAAATTATTTGACACCTAATAATAAACTACATCATATTGGTATTATCTATTTTCACATGAATCTATAAAATATGAAGAGCATATATTTTTTTATTTTTATATCCTACACAACACATGGAAGAGCACTATATATCTTGATAGGAGAAGAAAAAGTACTGAATGACTTAGTTTATGACTATCACTACATTTTTCATATATAGAGATGAGTGTATCAATTAGATTATATTATGCATGCCACCTTATAATAAAAATGATGAAACTGTTAAAATAAATTATGATTTAATTTTTTATTTAACATAGGAGAAACTGTGATGAGATGGTAGAAACTGCTATACTCTAAATATGTCATTAACCAAAAGAAATTGATTCTTATAATTTCAAACATTAAAAAATAAATTTTAGAAAATTAAGATTTAGAGACATTATTCTGCACTTAAAATAACTCAGGCAGTTATAATTTATTTCACACTATAAAACATGTTATTTGCATTCACAAATCACAAATTGACATCTATCTCTTTTATCCGTAGTATTATTTTATGAAATCATTGTCTTACTACTTATTTTATTATAGCTTCTCTGCCCATATGTTTATAGTGTTATTCATCTTTTACCAATAAATTTATTTTGTTTGTTTTCCAAAGGAAAAGTCAAAATTAAAAATGTGTTACCTTTCCACTTCCTATCTAATAAAAGATTAATATGCAAATTGACCATCACTCCAACACACAAGATGGCTGCCCCCATGTGGTCAAAGATCCTGCCCCCATGTGGACACAAGATGGCCACCACAAGATGGCCATCAGGGGAGGGCAGTTGAGAGGGACCAGGCCTGCAAGGGAGGGCAGTTGGGGGCGATCAAGCCTGCAGGGGAGAGCAGTTAGGGGTGACCAGGCTGGCAGAGGAGGGAAGTTAGGAGCAACCAGGCCTGCAGGGAAGGGCAGTTGGGGGGGACTCAGGCCTGCAGGGTAGAGCAGTTAGGGGGGACTAGGCCTGCAGGGGAGGGAAGTTAGGGATGACCAGGCCTGCAGGGGAGGGCAGTTAGGGGCAATCAGGCTGGCAGGGGAGCAGTTAGGCATCAATCATGTTGGCAGGTGAGTGGTTAGGGGGTGATAAGGCTGGCAGGCAGAAGCGGTTAGCAGTGGTTCTCAACCTTTCTAATGCCACGACCCTTTAATACAGTTCCTCATGTTGTGGTGACCCCCAACCATAAAATTATTTTTGTTGCTACTTCATAATTGTAATTTTGCTACTGTTATGAATCGTAATGTAAATATCTGTGTTTTCCGATGGTCTTAGGCGACCCTGCTAGTGGTTCTCAACCTGTAGGTCACGACCCACAGCTTGGAAACCACTGCTGTAGAGCCTAAGACCATCAGGAAAAAAAAAAGATATTTACAGTAGGATTGGGCCTAAACGAGCAGTTGGACATCCCTCGAGGGGTCCCAGATTGGTGAGGGTGCAGGCTGGGCTTAGGGACACCCACCCATGCATGAATTTCGTGCACTGGGCCTCTAGTATATGACATAATGGCTTGAAAAATAATCATGGGGTTATCCATTATTTTCTATGATTAATTATTAACATGCTGAATTCTGAGGTTTCTTTCACTTTTTGTTTATATATAATTTTTTCTATCTGCATCCCTGGAAATTTTTTTTGTGATACTTAAAATTCAGTGAATAAGCAAGGTGTGTCTGTATCTCTACCAGAGTTTCTTATAATATATGGCCATTCCACTTATAGATCTTGCACATCCTCAAACTTATTTATACAGACACTTACCTAGCTCAGTTGTTCACTTCTCACTACTCTCCACATTGTTTTATTATGGCCTCTGAAAATTGTCATTGAATTCCTATAACCACAAATTTATCTCTGAAAGTTTCATTCTCTCTCTCTCTCTCTCTCTCTCTCTCTCTCTCTCTCTCTCTCTTTCTCTTCAATCTTTAACCTCCCTGCCCACTTAAGATAGTATATGTTTGAGTGTATCCCCCACCATCCTGGGCTTTACCTGATTTGAAAGAGAGCTAAGGGCTCTACTTGCTCCTCATTGTAATTTTCATATATTTTCCTCTCTTTCCCTTCAAAGCCACCACATTCTTTTTTTTTTTTAAATATATTTTATTGATATTTCACAGAGAGGAAGGGAGAGGGATAGAGAGCTAGAAACATCGATGAGAGAGAAACATCGATCAGCTGCCTCCTGCACGCCTCCCACTGGAGATGTGCCCGCAACCAAGGTACATGCCCTCGACCGGAATCGAACCCGGGACCTTTCAGTCCGCAGGCCGACGCTCTATCCACTGAGCCAAACCGGTTTCGGCAAGCCACCACATTCTTAAAGTTTGTGTGGCCAGTCTGCACAAATGTCTATAATATTATTGCCAGTTGTAATATTCCAGTCACCCATTTCTTTCTTTCTTTTTAATTGAAGACTTAAGCTTCACTTGGTCACTTTATTTCTCTATCCTTTTATTTCTTTCATCCCTTTTGTTGACATTGGAACTCAAATAAAAATCTTGGCCTCATTTTTGTTTTGACCTCTTAAAGTCCCAAGATCTTTTAAACAACCAATCTCAACTACTTACTTTATAGGAAGCCTTTTAATCCCCAACTCCAAAACCCTCAGTTTAGTCATTTGATTCTATTAGGAACTTGAAATCACTAACTTTATCATTTATTTCCTAACTCATTCACCATTCTATTCATGTCCTTTGTTTTTATTTTTTACCTATTTTAAATTCTATGTCCTAGAAATCTATTCAACTTTTTCATGTCCTTAATAACACTATCTTTTCCTCTATCTGCCAAAACCCCAACCCTGGATAACCTCCAAAACAAGCATATTTAATGTTCAGCCTGCACATGTACAAGTGGATGTCACAATAAAAGTATTACACAGCTGTGTTGCTGCATTTTATTTAAAAATTTGAGGCCAAACCTCAAAGGAATATACCCTACCTTTTAGCTATATGGTTGTATTCCCAAGCAAATATGCTCTCTCCAAAACAATCATTTTATAACTACTCTTTCCTCAAATCTCTAATATCCCATTTTTAACTAGCAATATATTTGAGTTACATTTGTTAAGAAATTTTATGAGAAATACATGGTTATTCCACCACCAAACCTATAAACCTGTTTTACTGCAAATGTGCTCTTCTTTCTTTCTGTAGTAAAAGCACTATGGGAACCAGTCTGGGTACATTATGTGTGGCTATCAAGAAAAATTAGAAGCCAACCAAAAGGGAAGTAAGTTGAAAAGAGAGTAAGCATCTGTACCAGACATGGCAGGGATGCTGGAATTGCTAGACTGGAAATTTAAAACTATTATGATTATTATACTAAAGACTCCAAAGAAAAAAAGTAGAGAACCAACAAAAACATATGAGTAATGTAAGCAGAAATATATAAATCTTAGTAAAGAATAAAAAATACTGGATATAAAATTCTGTAGCAGAAAAGAATGCCTTTGATAGGCTGATTAGTAGACTGGACACAGCCGAGGAAAGAATCTTTGTGCTTGAGGATATGATATATCAAAAGAATCCTTGAAAACCAAAGAGAACAAAGGCTGGAAAAAATCCAAACAAACAGAATATCCAACTACTTTGGAACAACAAAAAGCATAACATGTTTGTAATGGGAATACCCAGAAAGGAAAGAAAGAAGCAATAGGAAAGAAAACAATTCAATTAAAAAAAAATGGGCAAAAAACTTAACAGACACCTCACCAAAGAAGATATACAGATGACATACATATGATGTACATATGATGTCACCAGACATCATATGTCACCAGAAAAATGTAAATTAAAACAACTATGAGATAATCACTGCATGCCTGTTAGAATGGCCAAAATCCAGAACACAACATTAAGTGCTGCTGAGGTGTGTAGCAAAATGGACTTACATTCATGGCTGGTAGAAATGCAAAATGCTATGACCAATTTGGAAGACAGTTTGGTGATTTTTTTTTTTTTTTACAAAGCTAAGCTAATTACTTGCTCCATATGATCCAGCAATTATACTCCTTGGAATTTACCCAAAGGAGTTAAAAACTTATGTCTGCACAAACACCTGGATGTTTATAACATCTTTATTTATGATTTTAAAAACTTGGAAGCAGCCCAGATGTCCTTCAGGAGGTGAATGGATAAATAAACTGTGGTACATCCAGACGCTGGAATATTATTCAATTGCTAAAACGAAATGAACTATCAAGCCATGAGAAGACATGGGCAAATCTTAAATGCATATTACTAAGTGAAAGAAGCCAGCATGAAAGCCTACATATTGTAAGATTTTAACTATGTGACATTCTGCAAAAGGCAAAACTATCTGTGTATATAAAAACCTAAGCAACCAAATGATAAAAGACTTGTCGACCAGTTGCTATGATGTTCACTGACCACTAGAGGGCAGATGCTCAACACAGGAGCTGCCCCCTGGTGGTCAGTGTGCTCCCACAGCCAACCTCCCATAGCCAGTCAACCTCTTCTGGTCCCTCCCCGAGACCGGCCAATCTCCATTGGCCCCTCCCACCAGACGACCAACCTCCCGCAGTCCCTCCTCCAGTCCAGCCAACCTCTGGTGATCCCTCCCCCCAGCCAGCCAACTTCCTGTGGGACCCCTCCCTATCTGGCTAACCTCCTGAGGTCCCTCCTCCCAGCTGGCTGCCCCTCACCCCAATCGGCCCTGATTGACCACCAGGATGAAGGACCCCACCCATGCACGAATTTCGTGCACTGGGCCTCTAGTAGTATAATAAAATAGGACATATTATAGAAAAGATATACTGTTATAAATATTACAGTCTGCCTCAAATGGATATTAGATTTCTGTGTTTATAACATTGTCTAACACTAAGAAGAATTCAAGAAGCATAATCAATGAGCATTCCTTAAAAAATAAAACACAATAAAATGTGAGGCTATGTTAGAAATGCTAGCATGCAGAATGTGCTGATTTTTGAGGTATATTTTTTCACTAAATTCCTGAGTATCTTTTATGTCTTATACAGATCTATATTTTAAATTAATGACAGAAGTCAAACTTGTTCATATTTTCAAATATATCCAACATTTAAATGAAAACCAATTAAATTTTTGGTTTTTCAACTAGATGGCTTATGTCATGTCCATACAAGCATAGAGATTAAGTGCCTTGTAAAGCCCATCACATTTATTTATATATTACGAAGTGTGGGTATTAGATTTTTGCCAATAATTTCTGTATGAATATTTTAAGAATACACTTTTTAAAAATGTCTATATTCTAACTTATACTTAAATTGGGGAACCAAGGAATTGAATTTTCATGCTAAACATATACCACAAAAAAAAAAAAAAAAAAAAAAAAAAAAAGATTGCTATAACATGAGCTCAATAAGGCATCAGGAAGTCTTATATATTTTAATATTGACAATTTTAAAAGATATAAATGCTACGGTGGTTCAGTTCACTTCCTGACATATATGTGGTATATAAAAATGAATTTATAGTTAATTTGTGAAAATGAAATTTCTAAATTTTCTCATTATTTTTAAACTGAGAATATTCTTAAGAGAAAGAAGGCCACAGAACACTGAGGAAAATTACTTTCATAATTAATTGGTTAAGAATATGACCTTGTCTCATGACATACTAAATGTACAATTTTACCTTGGTTGTAAGATGATGTTACTGGAAAATGCACCATTAATTTAATATCGGAAGATAAGGTTAACCACAATATTCTTCATGATAGTATCATTTTGTTCTAATATGTTAGTAGTTAGTTGATGTGTTTAAATTGTAAGTTGCCTTTAAAATCACTGAAATTGTAACATGTATATAATGTAGTTATATAATTACTTAATCTTGATATTGGGATTAATGAGGGAAGTAGCCTAGATCTTAGGGATATCTCACAAGATGCTTTTATCTTTATTTAAAATTAAAACAAAGGATATGCCTATTCTTCACAAATAATCAAACTTACATGTTTGAACTAAAAGCATATTATAAATAAAATAACTATGATGGCCAATATGTCTTTCCCAGGGAAGAGAAATTTTATTATTAATTACTCTAGAGGCCTGTGCATGAAATTCATGCATGGGAGGGGGGTGTCCCTCAGCCTAGCCTGCACCCTCTTGCAATCCGGGACCCCTGGGGGGATGTCCGACTGCCAGTTTACTCCTGATCATGCTGGGGTCAGGCCTAAATTGGCAGTTGGACATCCCTCTAGCAAACCAGGACTGCTGGCTCCTAACTGCTCTCCTGCCTGCCTGCCTGATTGCCCCTAACCACTCTGCCTGCCTGCATGATCGCCCCTAACTGCTCACCTGCCTGCCTGATTGCCCCTAACTGACTCTGCCTCGGCCCCCACCACTGTGGCTTCATCCAGAAAAACATCTGGAAGGATGTCTGGAAGATCGTTCGGCTGTCCGGTCTAATTAGCACATTATGCTTTTATTATTATAGGTATCTCAAAAAAATAAACTAATTGAGCTACTAGTAGTTGGACGATCCTCCCCTCCCTATTGTATTTGCCAATCCAAGAATGAAATGGAACTACCCTATCTAATAAAAGAGCAATATGCAAATTAACCATCACTCCGCTATACCCACAAGTCACGGCCACGAGCCAACCAGGAGTGAATATGCATAATAACCCAACCAAGATGGCTGCAGCAACAGAGCAAGCAGAAGGCTTGGGTTTCCCCGGCAATGGAGGAAGCCAAGCTTTCCACACACCCTGGCCGGCCCAGGCCTCCACTCAAGGCTACAAAGTTTCAATTATAGAAGATAAATAAATCCCAAATACCAGGGCCTCCGCTTGGGTCGCCGGGGGGCATGGCCAGCCTGCAAACCACCACAGGCCCCTCGCCCAGGCCGCCCCACACCCCAAGGGAACCCCCACCCTGATCCGGGACACCCTTCAGGGCAAACCAGCCGGCCACCACCCATGCACCAGGCCTCTATCCTATCTAATAAAAGAGTAATATGCAAATTGACTGTCACTCCAACATACAAGATGGCTGCCCCCATGTGGACACAAGATGGCCGCCACAAGATGGCCAGCAGGGGAGGGCAGTTGGGAGGGACCAGGCCTGCAAGGGAGGGCAGTTGGGGGTGATCAAGCCTGCAGGGGAGGGCAGTTAGGGGTGACCAGGCCGGCAGAGGAGGGAAGTTGGGGGCGACCGGGCCTGCAGGGAAGGGCAGTTGAGGGGGACCAGGCCTGCAGGCAAAGGCAGTTAGGGGTGACCAGGCCTGCAGGGAGGGCAGATAGGGGTGACCAGGCCTGCTGGGGAGGGCAGTTAGGGGCAAACAGGCTGGCAGGGGAGCAGTTAGACATCAATCAGGCTGGCAGGGAAGTGGTTAGGGGGTGATCAGGCTGGCAGGAAGAAGCGATTAGGGGCAATCAGGAAAGTAGGCAGGCGAGCAGTTGGGAGCCAGCAGTCCTGGATTGTGAGAGGGATGTCCGACTGCCCGTTTAGGTTCGATCCTACTGGGATCGTGCCTAAATGGGCAGTTGGACATCCCTCGAGGGGTCCCAGATTGGAGAGGGTGCAGGCTGGGCTGATGGTCACACAGCCCCGTGCACGAATTTCGTGCACCAGGCCTCTAGTGAGAAATAAGATGTAATTGGGATGGAGTGGAGTTATATAAGATCTGAGTTTCTGTTATAGGATTTTCTTGCTGTGATTGCCCTATAATTATGTTTTTATAACACCCTCATATAAAACTTCAATCTGTTTTTGTTTTGTTTTTTAGTTTCTTTTGAGCAAGAACTCTCAAAGATCCTTTGTCTAAGATTCATTAACATGGTGTCCTACCAAAAGCCTTGTTTCCTAGAACAAGAGACATAAAATCATTCAAAATGTTTTGGGGGAATTGGTTATTTCTCCCTTCATGTTGGTAACACATTTAATACATAGAGTTTGCTTTTTCTTTTATTTAATATATCAGTGATACAGTGCTTAATTTAAAATATGTGAAGAGTAACATCAGCAAGATGGCAGAGTATGGATCCCCAAGCTCACATTCTCCCACAGAAACATAAACAAAGCAGACAGTGTAGGAGGTCTAGGAAACAATGGTTTATAACAATGAAACAAAGGCCTGACCAAGAAAAAAACAATCTTCAAAACATCAGAATATTTTACAGTATTTTTACTCACCCTCGTCCCTTCCCATTGCAATGATGGTCTTATTCTTAAATAGCTGAGACTATGTTCCCAGTTCCCCTCTTTGAACTGGAGAGAGCAGAGCAGACTTCATTTGAAAATTACCATGTATGTTTCTTCTAACCTGTCTGGAGGGTATTTGAAAGGCTATCTTACTTGTCTTTGTCTGGCATAACAAGAAACACAGGTGGAATAAGCAGTGTGCACTATTGCAATTTACCCAAATGTAATAAAATATGAGTGGATAAGCAAAATGTAGTATATACATACAATGGAATATAATTAAGCCTTAAAAAGGAATGAAGTTCTGAAACTTGTTACAGTATGAATGAACTTTGAAAACAAAATGCTAGGTTAAATAAGCCAAACACAAAATGACAAATATTGTATGATTCCTCTTATAGGCAGTATCTAGCATAGGCAAATTCATGGATACAGAAAGACTAGAAGATAACAGGAACTGGGGAGAGTTAGCTTTTGGCTAAGAATTAAAAATAAAATAAAAGCATCAGGTGCTTTTTGGATATTATATTTTTGTTTTAAATAAATAATTCTCAGTGAAGGATTTACTGTCTGCATGTAAGCATGAAGATTTTGTAGATCTGTTTGTGAGCAAAATGGTTAAAAAAACAAGCACTCTAAAATCTCTGGAAATGTTTCTATGAGCATAAATAAAAGAAGAAACAGTCATTGAACAAAATCTACTAAAACTTGGTTAGAATAGTGAGAGTCTGTGGCATTTGAACCAAAACCCAATTCTTGTCTACACCCCCACCCCACCCCTAACTGAGCCACAGGGAAACTCTACTCCACATTCTCTAATTGTGCTCCAACTATCAGTCAACTATATAACTATCCTATATAATAAAGAGGTGATATGCAAATTGACCATCACACCCTCACACAAGATGGCCACCACAAGATGGCCAGTAGGGGAGGGCAGTGGTGGGCGATCAGGTCAGCAGGGGAGGGCAGTTAGAGGACACCAGGCCAGCAGGGGAGGGCAGTTGGGGGACACCAGGCCAGCAGGAGAGGGCAGTTGGGGGTGACCAGGCCTGCAGGAGAAGGCAGTTGGGGGGACCAGGCTAGCAAGGGAGGGCAGTTGGGGGCAATCAGGCTGGCAGGGTAGCAGTTAGGCATCGATAAGTCTGGCAGGGGAGTGGTTAGGGGGTGATCAGGCTGGCAGGCAGAAGCAGTTAGGGGTAATCAGGCAGGCAGGCAGGTGAGCAGTTGGAAGACAGCAGCCCTGGATTGTGAGAGGGATGTCCGACTGCCAGTTTAGGCCTGATCCCACAGAAATCAGGCCTAAACCTGCAGTTGGAAATCCCCCAAGGGGTCCTAGATTGGGGAGAGTGCAGGCTGGGCTGAGGGACAACCCCGCAGTGCACAAATTTTGTGCACTGGGCCTCTAGTCAATAATAATAAAAGGGTAATATGATAATTAGACCAGACAGCCAAACAACCTTTTGGACATCATTTCGGACGTCCTTCCAGATGAAGCCGCGGTGGTGGGGCTGAGGCAGAGATGGTTGGGGTGATCAGGCAGGCCAGCAGAGTGGTTAGGAGCGATTAGGCAGGCAGGCAAGTGGTTAGGAGCCATTAGGCAGGCAGGCAGATTGGTTAGGGGTGATCAGGCAGGCAGGCAGGCGAGTGGTTAGAAGCCAGTGTCCCAGATTGCAAGAGGGATGTCTGACTGCTAGTTTAGGCCCGATCTGCAGGGATCCCTGCGGGATCAGGCCTAAACTGGCAGTAGGACATACCCCAAGGGGTCCTGGATTGCAAGAGGGTGTAGGCCAGGCTGAGAACCCCCCCCCCCCCCCGTGCATGAATTTTGTGCACCGGGCCTCTAGTATATATATATCTGAGCAGTTTATAAACCAAATCAACCAAAGTCTGCAGTGGTACTCAGTGTAATCAGCCTATTTACCTGTAATGTTTTGTTTATTGTCTTTATTTCACCATCTCAAGTTTCTAATTTGGGCTGTTTAACTTGCAAATTTTGTATCAAAGTGAAACATTATTCCCCCTAAGGTCTGAATACTTAAATCAAGGTAGGAGGCTCTTTTTAACTTATACCAGACACATCTGTATCATGAACTCATCTGTTTTCACTTGATATTCTCAAACCATTGTTTGAAAGTGGTTCTCTACTCGACTCTTTCATTTTTCTGAGTATTTTTTCTAAGTACAAATTATTTGAAAAGGTAATATAGTTGACACTCTTCTAAAAGGTATATGCCATACTTTCATGTTTGTTTTTCTCTGTATGACTTTCCTTCAAATTATTAGTGTCCCTTTAAAATATTATCTTACTGGAGAGCTTCATTAATAGCCCCATTGGCTTCTTTAGACACATATTTCATTGTCACTGAGGATACTTTTAATAATGTCATTTGATAATTTATCTTGATAATTTCAAGTTCAGAGTTTATACATCATTTCTATTATGTCTTTAAAAAAATCTTCCTTGCTGAATTTTTGGCATGCAATAGATACTCACTATCGTCTTTTGTGGCCAATGTTAAATACAGAAACAATTATTTACTTTTCATGGAACTGTTATTCCCTCCTTTTCGATGTGGTCCAGTTTAGCACATTCAAGGAGCTCTTCTTTGCTCCATAGGGTGTATTTTATATAAAAATTCATAACAGGTACCCTCTTCCAAGTTAACTCTAAATTTTTTTTTAATCCATTCCTACATCATTGCATTTTTTTTTTTTTTTGGTCTCCTGGTTTCACACCTTTTTGATTTTTTCTACTGTCTTCATTCTTCCCTCATTTTGCCCATTCCTAAGTAGTATTCAGTTTTCCTGACTATGATCAATTGCCTTATTACAATTAGTAATAATAATAACAGGAAAAGTTATTGACCTTATATTGTGTCAGATATTGAGAGAAAATGTTTACATACATACACAGTAACATGGTTATTAAATGCACTGGTTAATACACACCAGGATTTCTCAGGCTCTGAGGACCTCCTACCAATAAAATGCCTTTGCAATTCTATCTCACTCTCAAATAAACATTTATGTAATCAAGGCTGTGAGTTCATCAGTCAAGACATTCCTGTCATTAAGAATTAGTTCCAGAGAAGGGAGCAACTGGCCTTATCACATTTTAATCCCTAGGAGGTAGGATTGGTTTTCTGGAATTCATTTTCTACACGACTATATCAAACCTCTACCAAATATTCTGAAATAATCTTTTGGTTATGGAACAAAGTGAAGCAAATGTAAGAAAAATATGTTGTTTTTATTGTTTGTTTAAAACTTAATAATGATAGTTATATTTTAGGGTTTTTGTTTTTTTTTTGGGTTTTTTTGTCCCTCAAATGAGCCCAGGAAAGAAAGTTTAGGAGTAATATAATAAAGAAAGCATGAAACTAAGCAATTGATTCTTCTACGGGAGCCCACACTCTCTGAGTTACATGCCAGTAGAGAAACTGACATTTCCCCAGCTTCTGTCTGCTGATCACAAAAACTTACGTCTTTCCAGGTAGGTATGCACTCACATCACTATGTCCCTGAAACTTTTTCTGTCCCAAGGGTGAAGGGACAGAAGTGATTTTGTACTTTGTAGAATTAAGCCTTACCCAAACACGGTTTTATATATTCTGTCTTCTAGAAGAATAAAAAAAATGTTTTTAAATATTTTTATGAGCCCAGGTAATAAGTCATTTAGCTATTCTTCTATTTATTCTTACCATATATTGAGTAATGATCATATTCCCTAGTCGTTTGGCTTTGGGAAAATTGCTTAACCACTCTAAGATATAGTTTTCCTTATCTTTACAATGAAAATAGTGATAATAGTTTTGATTGTTCGGCTGTGAGGGTATTATTAGGTGAGCGCAAATTATTTGGCAAGTCTCTCTTTTTTTAATCCTCACTGAAGGATATGCTTATTAATTTTTATTTTGAGAGAGAGAGACAGACGAACAGACAGACATGGATGTCAGAGAGAAATATCGATCGGTTGCCTCCCGTACATGCCCCAACCAGGGAATTGAACCTGCAACCTAGGTATGTATCCTGACTAGAATTTAACCCATAAAAACCTTTTTTATGTACAGGATGATACTCCAACAAACTGAACCACACAGGTGGGTCCAAGTCTCTTTTTTAAATATAAGTTAATTATTCAAAATCTAGGTAATAACAACTGGTAATTATTGTCTTTATTATTCAAATACATCCATTAGTTATTTCTAATAACATACCCTTTTATAGTTATATATAAAAGCATGAGAAGAAGCTCAAGATCTATTTAAATCTTTAGGTCACCTAGGAGGCTCCTTACAAAGTAAGTGTTAGTTATTCATATGATACTAGAAATAACTATGCTTCCCAAACAGGGCACCCTACTTAGTAAATATAGGAATTCCAATTCCCTCTGTTCTGAGGATAGCAAGACAGCATATTGCAAGGAAGCCCTAGTTCCCCATTGAAAAGATAATAAATGTTTGAATTGCCCACCTAGAAAGATTTTCTTTGAGGAGAAAGTGCAGGGGTCATTTGAAAAGTCACTTGATACTATGCTAGAAAGAGAATAGCCTTTCTCTTGGTTGGCTATCAATAGATGAAACAGCTTTTTCTCTCACCTTGCCTCATCCCCCACCCTCATCACTGATGCCCTTTATAATATTTGACAAAAACATTACTCAACTGCATCTTGTCTGACAGTGAAGGTACATAAAATGCCTATTTTGTTTAAATGAATGGCAGTAACCTTTTTGCTACACTAACTACTACGGCACCACAGGAAACAGTGTGGGCTCTGCTTGTATCTCTATCATTTTGTTTAAATGAGTGGCAGTAACCTTTTTGCTACACTAACTACTACTGCACCACAGGAAACAGCGTGGGCTCTGCTTGCATCTCCTCTCTTTCAGCTCACGGTGTTTTACAGGTGATATAAATCACAATCCCCTTTAATCTGGTAATCATTTCACATGAGATCCCTGTGCTGTATTCAATTAGGTTCTTTACTTACAGGAGACACCTGGTGTTTCTAAAGTTGTATGCCACCTACAACATGTTTTCTTAAAGGAGCAAAACTGACCCATAGCATAGTCTCAAGTCCTGTAGAACTATCCTGTGTCTAGAAACAGTTTCAATGGCTATTTCATCTTTTACTCTCAGATGTACATTTTCAAAATAATTAGTAAATTATATTAAGTACCAGTCTCATGCTAAGTGCTGGGATTTAATAGTGAGCAAAAAATCATCACCTATTACTTTAGTTCTTCATTTCCCTTAAGGTACAAAAATCTCATATTTATACATGTATGTTTACTATATATGTTTTACATATATTTATTATTTATTTCATTTTAAATTTAAGGTTTTTTTTTCCATCAGATTTTATCCCCCCAATACTCTCTTCCACCTCCACCCACCCCACCCCCACAATCACCATACTGTTTACCATTTTTGAACTAGTAAAAAAAATAAAGTCATATAAACCCTCTTTCCTAGAAAATGTATGCCACTATTTTATTGCTAAATCACATACATACTCAATATGTACATAGTGGCCAGGGGAAATATTTAAATATCAAAACTGACAATACAGAAGCACTATATGAGAAGAGTTAGACAAGTTAATTAACTTACAATGCCAAGCATCATACAGGAAAGGATCAAATTGGTAACATCATGCAATCACCAATTTAACATCTATTTTAGCTTGGATTTACCCAGAAGCATATCCTGAGACAAGTATTGCAGTGCATTGTGTTTAGGTGGAAGGGCCCCAGGAAATACATGTAGGGGGATGTGGAAATGAAACTGCAAGGAGACAGACAATGAAGTGTTAACAGCCAAGCCAGGGTCCGTGTGGATAAAAGGCTTAATCTGGTGGGGAATTCGAGTCTGGCACGCAATGTAGAAGATCTGATTCAGAATCATCTCACCTGAGCGGCGAGGGGCTGAAGATAGAAATACCAACATTTGCTCCATGGTTGAGAGCAGCACTTCAAGGACACCAGGTCCGTGGTGTGTCCAGCTTACAGAAATGGTGGATAAGACAGCTCCAGGAGCCAAACGAATGTGAGTACTGGCAATTGGACATCTGCCCAGCATGTACTGAAGAGGTCAAGGGGTCATGGGTAAGATACCTACAATTTCTAATACGGAGTCATAATTCAATAATCAGTTTAGTAGATAAAACAGTGGGGAACAACAACAAAAACTAAAGGAAGTGGTTGATACTAGTGACCCATAACTGGATTACTATCCCACACATACTGAGAAGTTGTGAGTTTTCTCATTGTCCCTTAATCTTCCAGGCCAGTGGTCGGCAAACTCATTAGTCAACAGAGCCAAATATCAACAGTACAACGATTGAAATTTCTTTTGAGAGCCAAATTTTTTAAACTTAAACTTCTTCTAACACCACTTCTTCAAAATAGACTCGCCCAGGCCGTGGTATTTTGTGGAAGAGCCACACTCAAGGGGCCAAAGAGCCGCATGTGGCTTGCAAGCCGCAGTTTGCCGAACACTGCCCCAGGCTATATTCAGTGCTCTTTCTGTGAACTCCCAGAATACTTTTTGCTACTTTATTTATAACCCATCAACCTCTATTTCAATTTAATTTTTACTCTGTCTACATTGTTTCCTAAAAAATAAGCTCTATGAACACAAGGATATTATGCATCTTGCTTAATGTCATATCTCAGTAACTAGCCAAATGCCTACCCCATTGTAGATTCCTTGTAAATAGCTGATGAATAATGGGTCAATAATACTACATATGTTTTGCAATGCCACGTAGAAAATTGGGAAGATATGTTTTTAAAACGAAACATAATGGAGTATAAATTTAGGGACTGCATTTTATTAAATGACTTTAAATAATATTCATATGCTGTAATAACTCAACTGAAATAGCATTTGTTGCACTTTCTCCCTCCCCCCGTATGTAGCCCATGCTCACTTGGTGGAAATAATTGTAGGGCTTTGTAATTTCACTTCAATTATTCTAGGTTTGTTCAGTTTACTGGTATTTTTAAACAAGACTAATGGTTTCTCAGGGTGAGTTCAGAATTTCATTAGTGTTATGGTCTGATAGTATTTGCTTTTTGTCTACGTTTCTCTTCAAGCTCAGATAAGAATGTTTCTGAACTAGCAAGAACAAAAGTACTAAACAGCAAATGTGTCATGATATTCAGCTGATAGTACTTTGAAGAAAGAACAAACCCTCAGGAAAGGGAAAAGGAATCTGTGAGCACTTAATTAGCACGTAGCCAAACCTTTCTAAAAGAATGTTTAATCGCCAAGGCCCGTGGTCGGCAAACTGCGGCTCATGAGCCACATGTGGCTCTTTGGACCCTTGAGTGTGGCTCTTCCACAAAATACCACGGCCTGGGCGAGTCTATTTTGAAGAAGTGGCGTTAGAAGAAGTTTAAGTTTAAAAAATTTGGCTCTCAAAAGAAATTTCAATCGTTGTACTGTTGATATTTGGCTCTGTTGACTAATGAGTTTGCCGACCACTGGGCCCTAGGGGCTTAATAACAAGGAACAACAACAGCCTGTAATTATTGGAATCGAGAGTCTAGGTCAGTGGTCGTCAAACTCATTAGTCAACAGAGCTGCAGTTTGCCGACCACTGACTAGCCCTAAATGATATGTAACATTGATTCTTTTCTAAAAGTTTTTAAGGTGCTTAGATTTGGTAAAACTTCTAAATAAATGCCTTCACATTTAGGAAAAGAAGGTGTGCACTCCCTGGGTTATATTGCATATTGTATTTTTTATGTGGTAGCTCTTTGCATTTGTGAGAAGCAGTAGATTACTTCGCTTATTTGTAAGAAGGAGTAGACATATGGAGGGGAGAAGAAAACTCGGGGCTTTAAGTTACCTCTAAGTACATAAACATTGCATTTCTCTTGAGAAACTATGGATTTGCCTTTGAGAAAGTTGGAGGTACTTAGTATTCTTAACTAAATTTGGTAATTAAATAGATAACTATTGAAAGTAATAGTAAGTTTCTCATCATGTACACTAAAGTAAAAAAGCTGATATTTTAGACAACGTTTGTATTTCCATAGTTCTAGAGATTTTATATTTCTAAAATGGAGCATGATGATGTAAGGTAATGTTCAGTGTCATAGAACAATATAGCTGGTGGCAGGGCAGATTCAAAACTTAACCATTCTTCCAGCAGCCCTGTAACATGAATATGTGTTCTTTAGATGAGCCAAACTGTTTACTACAGTGTGTTATAATCCAAGCCTGGAAGATCCAGCACAACAACATGAGAAACTAAACCTCCACTTGTGTAGCATTTTCATTTCAATGTCTCATTGGCAACTGAACATATTCCATAATGTTCATGATTTCCCTGTAAGCCTATTTTTTTCTTATGTTCAGGGTCCCACTAAAAGGTCTCACCATCTACACAGTTGTGCCAAAACTAAACTTGGGACTCTCTCGCCATCCCACATTCATTTCCATACTTGTTTCTATTGCATGTATCTCTCACATGTCTCCTGAAACTGACTGTTTTTCTTCATTCTTGTGGCAAAACACTAAAAGAAGCCAAATGACTTAGAGAACTGTAACGTAAGAAGAGCAGTAAATGAAGGAAAACAACCTGGGTATTTTGAGGATTTTTATTATCTTCCCACACCATTTTTAATATCACCCAGATCAAGGTTTAAAAGTCTTACATTATAGTTTTATAGGTATTATATTTTATTATAAACACTTAGATCCATTTGTATTTAGATTACTTTATATTTACATACAATATAGTGTTATTCAAACTAATGAACCATTATGGTTTTAAACACATTCATATTTATATACATTATATAGTTTTACATACATTTATATGTACATATAAATATACCCTTATTTAAGCTCCTTACCTTTTAATGAAAATATACCTTTTTAATAATAATTCAGAATTGAGAAATTGGACAACTTAGGAAATTCTCAGAGCACCTCAAAATAAGCTTGTCAGTCTTATGAGATCATTGACTAAAAAATGTACTTTTGACACTAGACCATGAATGAATGACAGGTTAAACTCCCTTTGGCTCCCTCATTGGAGATTTGATTGTTCACCTTTGTAGCTGCTGTAGATCATTGATTAAAAGGGATCAAACTGGTTGCTAACTCTGGAATATCAAAGTGCAGAGATTAATCAAACTCTACAAACCCACAAAGATAGTCAGAAGACCAATGACTTTTCTCTGGATTATAAGGGATAGACTTACTCTGAATGAATTAAATTGATGAGTTTTAGGGAGAAGGACGATGCTGTTAAATACATTCAGGGTGGTTTTACTAAAGTCTCAATAAAAATCAACTCCTCTAAGTCAAAGCTGAAACATTTTAGCTTTTAAATGTCTATGTTGGCTGACTCATGACCATCCTGACTTATCATAGATCAGTTATTTCAATAGTCCCTCAATCAGCACTGACAATTACTGCAAAGTGAAGCCTATAATTATAGATTAGTGTCACTACTACAGCAAAAGGAAAATTACAACTTACAAACTGCTACAAATATATATATACACACACACACATATATACATATATACATGGTTCTCATATTACAGTTTTAAAGTTTTACCTTCACTTTTTAATAGAAGTGTTAAATAATTTAATGGCTAAGTGCTTAGGACTAGGATTAGCATCAGTATTCAGATGTACAGATATCTGTAGCTTGTACATGAGCATACATTTTTATTTCTCACATGTACTAATAGTTTATAATGTTATTTTAAACAAAAATTACTTTTTAAATATGCATTCTCACATATTACATAAACACACATAATTAGGAGAAAAGGATATCTCTGTATAGTATACATACAGTGGACATATTTTTGTTTGGTTTTGAATGTATAAACATAACTTAATCATTAGTAGTGTTGGTAACATTCATAATTTATTTTCCTGTAGTACAAAAAATACCTCCTTCTGTGTTCCTTGAATTTAGAACTCATTCTTTTACTTTAAAAACTAAGACTCTGCTGTACATGTTATATTATAATTTGTGTTTTTTTTCTGAAGTTATTAGATATTCTCTCACAGACACCACCACTAGTCCCTGATTAAAAACAAAATCAAAGACAGAACAAAATTTCAACTGACAAGAGACACATTCTTATTTCATAGTTTCATTTTCTCCCATATGTTACCTCCTCTAAGATTCTTGTACAGAAATCCTAATGGAAAATGGAGAAAGGTCAAGAGGTGTATCTTGATCTCATCTGGCTTTGGTGAACTTAAAAAACACGGTAGTTCAAAATATGTTTTGTTTCTACTTTAGCTTTATGCTTGAGTCATTTTATTCCATGTGCATATAACCTTCTACTTAACAATGCTCCCTCAGACCCAAACATAGTTCTTTATTATAACAATACATATGCTTAGCTCTGAGGAGAATTTAATAGGATAATAAGGTTACAGATGTAAGACTACTGTAATCTAGCTGATTACAGAAATTAAATACTTTGAGGTAAAACCTAAGTATAAGAAATAAAAATTGCAATTAGCTTGTTTTCAAATTATAAGCTTCCATGAAGTAATATAAATGTATTATCAGATATAAAAATTCATCAGAATAATAACTTCAGAAATTTTGAAATTCTTAACCCATTTATTCACTACATAGTTATTGGGCACTTACTGTTTGCTAATGTGCTAAGTTGGGAGGTGTAAAGGTGAACAAGGCTTTTCCCAGTAGAGTCCAATGTACTTGATGTAGAAAAATAGGTGATTATAATACAGTTTTAGAAAGGCCATAGCCTTTCTTATTGTAACAAGACTGTATGCATGGTCATATGACACAAGTAAGAGCAATCGGATTTTCCCCAGAGATATTTCTAATTGGAGTTATTTTAGAGGAAATTTGTTTTGCTTCTCAGGTTATGCAGCTTAACTAATTGCCCCTAATCTATCACTGGCCCTACTTACCGTGAAAAGGCATCCAGAAGGAAGATCCAGTGTTGGTAGAGCACCTCTATTTCTTTTACCTCTCTTTGATTTGAAGTCTTTAAATATACCATCCATCACCATGAAGCTTATTTACATTGCATCAGGGGTCAATATGACTAATGACTATGACTATGATTAGTCAATAGGACTAATATGCCTACCTAATCACTCGCATAGCAGTGTCACTATTATACAATGAGGTGACTTTTCTCTAGGAGTGCTTATATAGACATTTAGATGGAAAACATTTTGATTAATCTCATATTGGAATTCTGGTTGGTTGGGGAAGAGAGTGAAGGAAAATAATGAAATCTAGTTAAAGGTATTAGAAAAGAATGAGAAACAATGTTAGATCATACTTCATAGATTCTTCTATACTAATTTATGCATCTACTGCTCCCATTCTGCAAAGTTGAATCATTAGGCTATTTAGAACTTTACAATAGGGTTAAAAACTTGCATTTTTGTTTCTGTTAGTTTTTTGTTGTTGTTTTCTCAAGAATGTTTCCTAATGTTTTTCTCTATCTCATTGTTCCATCAAAAACCTCATTCTACCCCAGGGAAATAGTTCCCCTAAAAACCTCCCACATGGATGAAGATCATTTTATTTATTTATTTATTTATTTATTTATTTTTAAATATATTTTATTGATATTTTACAGAGAGGAAGGGAGAGGGATAGAGAGCTAGAAACATCAATGAGAGAGAAACATTGATCAGCTGCCTCCTTCACAACCCCCACTGGGGATGTGCCCGCAACCAAGGTACATGCCCTTGACCGGAATCGAACCCGGGACCCTTCAGTCCGCAGGCCGACGCTCTATCCACTGAGCCAAACCGGTTTCGGCTGAAGATCATTTTATAAAAATAAAGGGGGGGTCATGTGTTATTTTTAATACTAGATTTGTGCAGCAGTGGAGTACCTTGGCCTGGCCTGCACCCTCTTGCAATCCGGGACCCATCAGGGGGTGTCAGACTGCTGGTTTTGGCCCAGTCCCTGCAGGCCAGGCCTAGGGACTCCACCTGTGCACAAATCCATGCACCGGGCCTCTACTATGCATATAAGATCTTTGGTTAATTTCTTGCCGCCCTCCCCCCTCTCCCCTTCTCTTTGAGATTCATCAGTCTGTTCCATGCTTCAATGCCTGTGCATTGAGCGTCTGCCCCCCTGGTAGTCAGTACGCATCAAAGCTACTAGTCAAATGGTCACTTAGGCTTTTATATCTATAACTAGAGGCCTGGTGCATTCATGCACTAGAGGGGGGGGGGGGTTGGTCCCTCAGCCCGGCCTGCCCCTTCTCACAATCCAGGAGCCTTCAGGAGTGGGAGGTGACCCGGCGATCAGGGGAAGGCGATGCCCCATCACACTTCTGCTGCTGCCACTGCCAGCAGCACAAGCCTTAGCCGGCCCTGGTTACCTGAACCTAGGGTGGCCCTGTGTGGCTGGGCAGCCGCCAACTGAGGCTTGCCTCACCTCGGGTGTCGGCTGGGCAGCCGCCATCCAAGGGTTGCCTGCACCTCGGGCCGGCCCTGGGCTGCTGGGGGACTGAGGGGCCTGGGGGACTCTGGAGGCAGGCGTGCCGGCGGGGCTGAGGGGACTGGGTGCTGCCATCTTGTGGCCGTGGGCGCCACCGTCTTTGAGGGTGTGGCAGTCAATTAGCATATTCCCTTCTTATTGGCTGTGGGCGCCGCCATCTTTGCAACAGTGTGAGGGTCAATTAGCATATTCCCTCTTTATTAGAGAGGATAATAAAAGGTTAATATGCTAATTAGACCGGACAGCCGAACGATCTTCCAGATGTCCTTCTGGACATCCTTCCAGATGACCTTTCGGATGAAGCCACAGCTGCGAGGGCCGAGGCAAGTCGCCACAACTGCAAGGGCCAAGACCCTTGTATGAATTTCGTTCATTGGGCCTTTAGTATATAGATAACGTATCAATTAAAAAATAAACATGACTAAACCACAAATAGATAACTTTGATGGAATGCTTCATTCCTGCTAGGCACTGTTGTATATTCCTGTCATGTATTATCTACTTTAATGTTAAAAGCAATTCTTGAGGTAGGCCCTTGTTTCATTTGCATTTTAGACCTAATAAATAGTGGGTCTTGTGTGTTTATTTCACTTCATTAAAGTGACTCAGCTAGAACTGCTTTTCACAAACTATTCACTTCTGCATCAGAATTTATGTGCATAATTTAAAAATGGTGATACATAAGAACCCATCCATCACTTGCTCAGCAAGATTGTGGGATTGTGGGACTCAAGAATCAAAAGTTCTCCATATTATACTATTGCATCTTAAATTTGAGAACCAGTGAGCTTAGTAAATGTAAGAGGGAGGATTTTAATCTAGGTACTCAAAAAATCTGAAATCATGTATCCTTTCCACTATTATAATCCTAATATATAAAAAGCCAGGGGCTGTCACAATGTAAATGACCAGAAGAATGACCGAACATCAGGCTGCGTGGGGCGACCAGGCTGGCAGGAGGGTTAGTGAGGGGCGACCAAATGACTAAACAGCAGGCTGCGTGAGGTGACCAGGCGGGCGGGGGGACAGTTGGGGGCAACCAGGCTGGCAGAAGGGGGCAGTTGAGGGTGACCAGGCTGGCAGGAAGGGCAGTTGGGGGCAACCAGGATAGTGGGGAGTGCAGTTGGGGGTGACCAGGCCACCAGGGGGGCAGTTAGGGGCGATCAGGCCAGCAGGCAGAGGCGGTTAGGGGTGACCAGGCTGGCAGGGGGCAGTTAGGGACAATCAGGCAGTCAGGCAAGCAGTTAGGAGCCAGCGTTTTGTGAGAGGGATGTCCGACTGCCGGTTTAGGCCTGATCCCGAGGGGTCCCAGAATGGAGAGGTTGCAGGCTGGGTTTGAGGGGACCCCCCCATGCATGAATTTCATGCACCAGGCCTCTAGTACATAATAACAATTCTTAATTGTGTTATGGGTTTAGGTGATTGGGTCTCAAGGAAGTTCATTCAGGTATTTTGTGATATTTATTGGTTTTATATGTTAAAGATAATTTAACCAAAAACATACTTTATGATGTGCATAATTTTTACATTTTACCTTCAGTTGCCATTAAATTTCTGCTCTACTCAATATATGTTATTTCTCTAGAATATTTAATGGCAAGCTTTCTTAAATATAACTTAAATATTATTAAGGTTAAGTAAAATATGAAAATAAGTTGAAAGTTCTTGAGCAAAATATTGATTCTATACATAGGGATGACTTCTTATTGAAATATTTAAATTATTTCATACATTTAATAGTGTCCTCAAAAATATTTTATTCATTTAAAAAAAGTTTCATTTATTTCCATAACAGATGAGTTTTGAGTGATCATAAGTTTTTTAAAAAGTTAATGTTTGGACATTGATCTAATCTTTTGCAATTGTACATGGTTCATTGTAGGCTATAAAAATTATACTTGGCTATACTTAATTATACCCCCAAAATAATTTTGTGCATTTTCTATATAACATTAGCTTATATATTTAAGAATATTATTTTTTCAAACCATATTGCTATAAATGTGTTTTTATTTTTTTAACATTTTATTTTATTTTTCCATCATCATTTATCTCCTCTATCCCTCTTCCACTTCCACCCACCCCCTCCCACCCCACCCACAATCACCACACCGTTGTCCATGTCCATGAGTTCATATTCTCTCTCTCTCTCTCTCTCTCTCTCTCTCTCTCTCTCTCTCTCCTCTCTCCACCCCCCCCAACACCTCCCTGCCCCCACCAGAGCTGTCTGCCTACTCTCTCTCTATGAGTCTGTCTCTATTTTGCTTGGTAGTTCAGTTAGTTAATTAAATTCTGAGGGGATAGAGACTAGGCAGTTAGGGACCGGACCCGGAAAGGGGAAGCTACATGGAGAAGTCTAGGAGTGACATGAGACAGCTTCATGGTTACTGCTGGCTGCTCCTAGTTTCAGAAAAAAAATATCTGGAACAAACAGGACGACCAAGGGCTGAACCCAGTGAAGCAGGGAGGACTGAGTCTGGCTGGGAAGGGACAGTAAACTAACCCTAACACTGAAGTTATAATCCCAAATCTGGTCCATCCTGCCATTGGGAACGCAAGTTCTGAAATGATTGGATATTGCACAGAATACCTTGAAAAGACCAATCTAAAGCTAGCAAGATATATATACACTGAGTGGCCAGATTATTATCATCTCTGAACATATATATATGTATATGTATATGTATATGTATATATGTGTATATATGTATATATGTGTATATGTATATATATATGTGTGTGTGTATATATATATATATATACACACACACACACACACACACACACACACACACACACACACACACTAGAGTACTAGAGGCCTGGTGCATGAAAATTCATGCACTGGAGCGGGGGTCCCTCAGCCTGGCCTGCCCCCTCTCACAGTCTGAGATCCCTCAGGGGCAGGAGGCGACCTGGCAATCAAGGGAAGGTGACACCCACATCACACCTCTGCTGCTGCCCCTGCCGGCAGCACAAGTCTCGGCCGGCCTTGGTTACCTGAGTCTTGGGCGGCCCTGGACAGCTGGACAGCTGCCATCTGAGTCTTGACTATGCCTTGGGCCGGCCCTGGGCAGCAGGGGACTGAGGGGACTGGGGGACTCCGGAGGCAGGCGTGTGGCAAGGCCAGGCCTGCCTGCTGCCCCAGGGGGCTGAGGGGACTGGGTGCTGCCATCTTGTGGCTGTGGGCACTGTCATCTTTGAGGGCATGGCAGTCAATTAGCATATTCCCTTTTTATTGGCTGTGGGCACCGCCATCTTTGCAATGGTGTAAGGGTCAATTAGCATATTCCCTCTTTATTAGATAGGATATATATTAGAGGCCTGGTGCATGAATTCATGCATGGGTGGGGTCTGGCCAGCCTGGCCTGGGGGAGGGAACATGGGCATCATAATAATCTGGCCACTCAGTGTATATATCCCTAGACAAAGAGCTTCAGTGATAATCTGCTTTGGCCCCTCTTCCTGCTTCCCCTTGTTTCAGGGAGTCTGTCTGTCTCTCAATAAAGTTTTTTCTGCTTGTCATCTTTGTCCGTAAATTCATTCATTGATTTTGTGAGACAAAGAATTCAGACCACTGCATTGTGGTTTTAATTCCACATGGGAATGAAAACATATGGTATTTGTCTTTCTCTGACTGGCTTATTTCACTTAGCGTAATGTTCTTCAGTTCCAAAGGCTAAAATTTTCTTCCTTTTTATGGCAGAGTAGTGAAGAGTTTTATTTTGTTTTTATGGTTCATAGCCATTTTGATGGCCATCAACATTTTGAACTATGTGACACAATAATTTCCTTGAGCTATTGTTTTAACCAGGACAAGAACAATGCCCCACCTAATGTGTCTCTTTTATACTGTTATAGAAAAAAATATAGAAAATCAACTTTCTGGCATCATTCTCTAAAATAACAGTAAAAAATCAGATTAAATTTATTTTATAAATTATGTTAATAAATCCAGGATACACAAGTGCCTTGAGTTTTATCATTGATATGTTAATTTGTTTTCTTGTTATTTCTCAATTTCTGCCTGTAGTTAGCAGATTGGGAGTAATAAATTGGTTAATAGTAATAATAGTAACAAAGATTAGCAAGCTTTCAGAGGAAGCCTTTGATTGTCAAGATGAGAAAATACTAACTAATAAAGCATAATTTGTTAGTCATAATTCACTTTATTTCTTCTTATATTCCTACCAGCACATACATCTTTTATCCCTTTTTCTTATGTTGAAAGAAGAGAATTGAAACATCATATACCAACCATTCCTCATAGGCTTAAAATTTTTAATTCCTTATCCTCTAGTAAATGCTGATGACAAACTGTCAGAAACTCTAGGGAAATTATCCCAGGTGGCAGCTCTAGCAAGAGGAAGGGACATTGCTCCTAGGGAGTGGATTGATTCTGAGAGAATGCCCTGTATTAGATGATCCCCAGTCTCAGCAGGAATTTCAAAAGAGATTATTGACTTGCTGCCCCCATGTCTCAAACCAACAACCTATAAATTGTATGAAAGAAACTACAGGAAGTTTTTATTTGGACAGAAAGCAAAAGACCTCAGATTTCCTTTACAAAGATTAGAAGTCAAATTATTGATTTTTGACAAAATGAATAGAGGTGTCTCATGTTCTATTCAGGCCAAACTTCTGGTGGCTAAAAATTTTCTTACCCATTAAAATTCAAATGGTATCACAGAATCTATTGTTAGTTTTCACCTCACGAAATTAAACCTGGATTTGCTTTTATTAATTTGATTTTAATAATTATTACTTATGTTATTTTTGAGGGGAAGAAAAACAATTTTTGCTTATGAATACATTCAAGAACATTTTGCCAGTATTTTCCTGACATCCAAATCACAGTTTTATTAAAACTTACTTTTACTGGACTCAATTTTCTACTTGTTTTCTGAGACATTTTGGCATTTATAACTGAAAAAGATGTATATCTAGTATTATAAGTTATTTGGTAATTTGATAGTCTATTGCTTAATTTTGAGTTGTTTGTGGTAGGTAAATACAGTTGTAAATATGACAAATACTCATCTACCTTATGGCTGCTTGTCTCTCCCAACTTGAGGTATAGCCCCTCCAAATCTTTTTATTCTATGGACCTTGATTTTAATTTTCTACCATTAATGCCCAATTATCAATAATCTGAGAGATACAACTAACAAGTCTCCCCACTGTGGCATGCATTGCAAAGAGATCAGTTATAGGCACAGAAAAATATCACTGTAAATCCTTTGCCATTTCCACCCTTGAAAAGGGAAAGGAAAGCTAGGAGTAGAATCTGTAGTTGGGTTGTATGTACTCATGAAGCAGGTGACTTCTCTTTGCCTTACAATGAGCATTTCCTCTTTCCAATATCCAGTGGTCCATTGTAATTTTTTTCAATTTCTTCTTCCTCCTTTCCCAGTTCTTAAATCTTCTAGTTCTTTATCTTAGCTATCAAGATTTGGTATGTTTTAAATTGATTTATTTATATCAGATGAGATACATAAACATTGAGAATATATTTAATTTTATGACATTTTTATGTTAGTGACATTAAACATATTACTGAGTGGTCTTTTACTTGCTTGATTTGACAAATCATAAATAAACAATAAGCAGCCTTCTCCCTACTTCATATTTTATATACCAATTTTATTACTGCTATTTTTCTCCTTTCTAAAGAAAAAAAGTGGCAATGAGACATTGCTAATAAACAAAAGCAGTTAAATGCATGATCTACTAGTCTCATAATGCCTAATGTATTCCATTTAGAGTATGCTTACCAATGAACCCTTCATTTTTTGTATTGCTTTATAGAATCCAAAACATTATATAGTCACAAAGAAGACTATATTATTTATATACACAAACATATACACACTTATTATACTAATATTTGATTCAGTTGTACAACATTCTGTTATGGAAGTTCACAATACAATTTTAAACTGAATCAATTAACATTTAAAACTCTGCTGATTTTTACATAAAATTTAGATTTCATCTTGTCTCAGACATTAGAAAATCTAGGTATTCCAGGCACATATTTTGCTGTGGCATTAGCTTCCTATGCTGAAGGTTGTTGACTTTCTGCTTGGTTCACTACTGTCACTTCCTGATGAAGCACATTCACTTACTGATCTGCTTGTACCTCCATTCATATAACCATGACCACTTCCAGCTATAACCATAGATCCAGGTTAATTCATCCTGTTTCAGGATTCCTTCCTAACATATCCAAAAATAATTTCAGTGAAAACAATTTGTTTCCTCAGAATGCCATTCCTTTCATCCTTTGGCTGTTTTCTTAGAGCCATGCCTTTATTTAAGCCCATGCCTTGCCTGAATAAGAAAATACGATGGCTTTTCTATACACCAATAATGAACTCACAGAAAGAGAACTTTAAAAAGTAATCCCACTTACCATTGCAACAACAAAAAAATTAAGATGCCTAGGGATAAACTTAACCAAGGAGATAAAGGACCTGTACTCAGAAAATTTCAGGATGCTGAAAAAAGAAATAGAGGAAGACATGAACAAATGGAAGAATATGCCATGTTCATGGATTGGTAGAATCAACATCATTAAAATGTCCATACTACCCAAAGCAATCTATAAATTCAATGCAATCTCCATTAAAAACCAACGGCATACTTCAAAGACCTAGAACAAATTCTCCAAAAAACTCATCTGGAATAAAAAAAGACCCCAAAGAGCTGCAGCAATCATGAGAAAGAAGAACAATGTTGGAGGGATCACAATACCAGATATAAAGCTATACTACAAAGCCATCATTCTCAAATCTGCCTGGTACTGACACAAGAACGGACATATAGACCAGTGGAACACAACAGAGAACCCAGAAATCAACACAAGACATTATGCTCAAGTACTATTTGACAAAGGAGGCAAGACCATACAATGGAGTCAAGACAGTCTCTTCAATAAATGGTGTTGTGAAAACTGGACAGATACTTGCAAAAAATGAAACTAGATCACCAATTTTCACCATACACAAAAATAAACTCAAAGTAGATAAAGGACTTAAATGTAAGCTTCTGCACAGCAAAAGATAGCATCAACAAAACAAGAAAGTCCACTGCTTGAGAGAACATATTTGCCAATGTTATCTTCGATAAGAGTTTAATCTCCAACATTTACAGGGAACCCATACAACTTAACAAAAGGAAAATAAACAATGCAATAAAAAATGGGCAAAGGACCTAAATAGACACTTTTCAAAAGAGGACATTCAGAAAACCAAGAGATATATGAAATCATGCTCAAAGTCACTAATCATCTGAGAGATGCAAATCAAAACAACAATGAGGTACCACTTCACACCTGTCAGAATGGCTATCATCAACAAATCAACAAATGACAAGTGCTGGTGAGGATGTGGAGAAAAAGGCACCGTGCTGCACTGCTGGTGGGAATGCAGATTGGTGCAGCCACTGTGGAAGACAGTATGTAATTTCCTCAAAAAGTTAAAAAGGGAACTCCCATTTGACCCAGTGATCCCATGTCTAGAACTATATCCCAAGAAGCCAGAAACACCAATCAGAAAGGATATATTCAGTTAGGTTTTGATATATAACAAATGACTCCAAAATTAGTGACTTAAAACATTTTACTTAGCTCACTGGACAGTGGGTTGGCTGTATAGTTCATCTGATCTACAGCAACGTAGCAGATCTCTATGAGGATAATTAATACAGCCTATTATCTGGTGGTCAGTAGGCTAATAAGAGGGCTGATTTTGCTACTTGTCTCTCATCATGCAGTAGGCTTCTCCACAAGCTCCAAAAGAAGGAAGATAGGAAGGTGCAAGATCTCTTGAGCCTGGGCTTGAAACTTGGTACAGTGTCACAAACTAATTTCCAAGAGTAGCTCTAATTCAAGGGGTAGATTCTATTTCTGGTGAGCTGAAAAATGTTATTTTTTCAAGTAGCCATGAATATCCTAATAAAAGTAATATGCAAATTGACCATCACTTGAACACACAAGATGGCCACCCCCATGTGGTCAAAGATGGCTGCCCCCATGTGGACACAAGATGGCTGCCACAAGATGGCCTGCAGGGGAGGGCAGTTGTGGGCAATCAGGCCAGCAGGGGAGAGCAGTTGGGGGGGGACCAGGCCTGCAGGAGTGAGCAGTTAGGGGTGACCGGGCTGGCAGGGGAGGATAGTTGGGGAGGACCAGGCCTGCAAGGGAGGGCAGTTAGGGGTTACCGGGCCAGCAGGCGAGGGCCGTTGGGGGTGACCAGGCCTGCAGGGGAGGGCAGTTAGGCATCAATCAGGCTGGCAGGGGAGTGGTTAGGGGGTCATCAGGCTGGCAGACAGGTGGTTAAGGGCAATCAGGCAGGCAGGCAGGCGAGAGGTTGGGGGCCAGCAGTCCTGGATTGTGAGAGGGATGTCCCAATTTGGAGAGGGTTCAGGCTGGGCTGAGGGATACACGCCCCCCTACACCCACGTACACGAATTTCATGCACCGGGCCTTTAGTTTACCATAAAAAGTACCTCTCACCAGTAGATACAACACCTGGGAAAATGTTTTCTCTGCTAAATTCACTGGTGCATATATGGTTAGCAACATCTATTTTGCCAAAACTTATTTTCATTTTCATAACTATTTCCTTGAATTTTAAGTGATTTTCCAATTATGTTTTTTTATTAAAAAATCTATCACATTTACTATTTCTGGTGATATAATATACAAATGGAAATATTATAAATACATAGAATCTATCTACCATGACTGAGTCTATAACCAGGCTTTTTTATCTTCCATTCTGAGTCTTTTTCCTATTGAAGTCAAGAGTTTTTGTAACAGATTTAAAAAAAAAATTTGCCACTGATACATTTATTCAATCCATGCAGCATTTTTTTTTTTACTATTTTCTTGAATTTATTGGGGTGACCTCGGTTAATAAAATTATATAGGTTTCATATGTACAATTCTACAATACATCATCTATATATTGTATTGTGTGTTCACCACACCAAGTCAAGTCTTCTTCCATCATCATTTGTCCCCCCTAAACACACTTCAACCTCTCCCCACCCCCTTTTCCCTCTGGTAATCACTATACTGTTGTGTGTTTCTATGTGTTTTATTTATTATACTCTTCACCTTTTTCACCTAGCTCCTCAACCCCCTCCCCTCTGACAGCTGTCAGTCTATTCTCTATCTGTGACTCTTTTTCTGTTTTGTTAGTTTATTTTGTTCACTAGATTCCACATATGAGTGAAAGCATGTGGTACTTGTCTTTCTCTGACTGGCTTATTTCACTTAGCATAATGTTCTCCAGGTCCATCCATGCTGTTGCAAAGGGTAACATTTTCGTCCTTTTTATGGCAAAGTAGTATTCCATTGTGTAAAAGTAACAAAGCTTATTTTGGTTATTTTATTTCTATTTTTAATTGATATTTAAATTTTTCAATTAAAGTTGACATACAATATTATTAGTTTCAGGTGTACAACATAGTGATTAGATATTTGTATAACTTAAGTGATTACCCCATAAGTCTAGTACCCATCTAACACCATACATAATTATTATAAAATTGTTGATTATATTCCCTATCTGCACTTTAATCATTTTGACTGTTTTTATAACTAGTAATTTGTATATATATATTCCCCACTGTATTGTAATGGTGACTTTGTCATATACCAGGTATGTGTAGTTCTGTTTCTATTTCAATTAAATAGTCATCTAACCCAGCATCAATAACATAATGTTCAATTTCGTATAGCTGTTTAATAAGCTTTGCTATTTTGTAGATTATCTCCATAAGATTTTTAAATTGTTTTTGATCTGTTTAAAAATTTTATCTTTGTTGTTTAAAGTATTATAGATATCCCCCTTTTTTCACTACTGACCCTCCCCTCCAGTCCCTTCCCCAGGCCTTCACCCCACTATTGTATGTGTCCATGGTATATGCACATATGCATGTAAGTTCTTTGGTTGATCTTTTCCCTTCCCCCCCCCACCCCCCGCTTCCCTCTGAGGATCCTCAGTCTGTTGCGTGCTTCCATGACTCCATGACTTTAGATCTATTTTGTTTGTCAGTTTATTTTATTGATTAGATTCCACATATGAGATCATGTGATACATATCAATGGTACCACTAATAAGAGGTTAGAGTTAATAATTCAAAATATATAAAGTAATCATACAAATCAACCAGAGGAGGACAAACAACCCAATCAAAAAATGGGCAGAAGACCTAAATAGACACTTCTACAAAGCAGACATACAAATGGCCAAGAAACATATGGGAAAATAAAGTCACTAATCATCAGAGAGATAAAAAGTAAAATGGCAATGAGGTGTCACCTCACACCTGCCAGAATGGCTGCCATCAATAGATCAACAAACGAGTGCTGGCAAGGATATGGAGAAAAGAAAACCCTATTACACTGCAGTGGGAATGCAGACTGGTACAGCCATTCAGGAAAACAGTATGGAGTTTCCTCAAAAATTAAAAAATGGAACTTCCACTTGACATAGTGATCCCACTTTTAGGAATATATCCTAAGAAACCTGAAACACCAATAAGAAAGAATATATGCACCCCTATGTTCATAGTAGTGTTATTTACAATAGCTAAGCTCTGGAAGCAGCCCAAGTGCCCATCAGTAGATGAGTGGATTAAAAAAAGCTGTGGTACATTGACACAGCAGAATACAGTGCAGCTGCAAAAAAGATGGAGCGCTTACCTCTGGAGACATTATGTAGGGACCTAGAGAATATTATGCTAAGTGAAATAAATCAGTCAGAGAAAGCACAGCTTTTTTTAATCCACTCATCTACTGATGGGCACTTGGGCTGCTTCCAAATCTTGGCTATTGTAAATAATGCCATGAATATAGGGGTGCGTATATTCTTTCAAATTCGTGTTTTTTGTTTCTTTGTATAACTTTTCAGAAGTTAAATCGCTGGGTTATAAGACAGTACCATTTTTAATTTTTTGAGCAATCTCCATAATGCTTTCCACAGTGACTCCAATCTGCACCAACAATGCATGAGGATTCCCTTTTCTTTGAATTCTTGCCAACACTTATTTTCTGTTGCTTTATAAATGATAGCCATCTGACAGATGTGACTTGATATCTCATTGTGGTTTTAATTTGCATTTCTTGGTGATTAGTGACATTGAGCATCTTTTCATATACCTATTAGCCATCTATATGTCCTCTTTGGGGAAGTGTTTATTTGGGTCATTTGCCCATTTTTTTAATTGGATTGTTTGTGTGTGTGTGTGTGTGTGTGTGTGTGTGTGTGTGTGTGTTGAGTTGTATGAATTCTTTATAAATATTATATATTAACCCCCTATCAGATGTATCACTGCCAAATATGTTTCCCACTCAGTGGTTTGTCTTTTCATTTTGTGTTTTTATTGATTTTAGAAAGAGGAAGGGAGAGGAATAGAGAGAGAGAAATATATAGAGAGAAACCTTGGTCGGCTGCCTCCTGTATGCCACCTACTTGGGATCATACCTGCAACCCAGGCATGTGCCCTGACCAGGAATCAAACCAGTGACCTCTTTGTTCATGGGTCAACACTCATACTGGCCAGGATGTTTTCTCATTTTGTTGATGGTTTCCTTTGCTGTGCAAAGACTTTTTAGTTTGATATAGTCCCATATGTTTTTTTTTTAATTTATTTCCCCTTGTCCTGTTGTAGAATTCTGCATGTTTTAGGCGATAATTTACAATGAATCTCTGTACTACAGTGACTCAAATATAAATGAGGAAGCAAATATGTATACATTCTTTCATAGGAAAATTGAGGATTTATTTGTTAATTGGCTTTGAGGTCCTAGGATTAAAGGTTTTAAGTACTATCTTTACTAAGGATAAAAACTAATTAAAGTTTTAATCTCAAATAATTTTAGGATTAAAGGATGTCTTACATTTATGTAATGGTTAATTGAGATAAACTGCTTATCTCAATGGTAAAGGAGATAAACTGCTTCTTTATGGTCACACTCCCTTCTCCTTTCACCTCTCTTCTATGATGTTCATTCTAATTTCTGTTATAGGTCAGTAGCACAATCCTTTTCTTATTATTTTAGTGACATATCAAAAATAAAGTTTCTTATATTTGGATAAATAATGACTGTAGTCTACCCTCTGAGGAGACAGCTTGCCTATGTTGTAAAAATTCTTCAATCTAGACTCAAATTCCTAGTCTAATGAGTAATTAAAGTTTGGAGGAGAAAGTATTTGTGCACCCTCATTAAAGAAATTTCTAAGCACATTTAGGAAAGTATTGTTGATAAAGGGAATAAAAACAATTTATATGGTTCCAGATACTCTCTGGTTTGTCTTTACACTGTTGTTTATTCTGTGAGAGTTTGGGTGGTGACACTTACTTGGTACTGGCCTTGATCTGCATGAAAAAGTTAAAATCGATATACTAGGCTTTTTCCTTCTCTCAAAGAAATCAACTGATCATGGAAAAGCACAGGAACTACTCTCTAGACAGGAACTATTTTACTTAATGTATTACACAGTTACAGAAGTCTAAAGTCAATGATGTCTTTCTAATGCATTTTTATTAAATAAGGTAATAAGTAATGAAAATATAGATATTACCAAAGCAAATATTCAAGTTCTCTCTCTCTCTCTCTCTCTCTCTCTCTCTCTCTCTCTATATATATATATATATATATATATATATATATATATATATATATATATATATAATATTTGTAGGGAAAAAGAACTATTAAGCAATTTTGTTTTCATGCTTCTGATAAAAATGGAGTTCCAAATAAAAACATATAAACAAACATTTATGAAAGATAAGGTATCTATATTTGATAATATTGTAGAAACAACCCAAAAGTAACATGACCCCTTCTTCCAGTGTTATTATCTAATTTGGGAAAGTATGAAATAAATGTCTAAACTCTTATACAAAGTTTGTTTGCTTTTTGTTTTTTTGTTTTTAAATAAAGGCTATATCATAATATAGCTGGAACCTTGTAGCTTGGAGAACAGAAACAAGCCATCACCCTGTGGTATTCTATAAATTCCCTTTTATCTATTATCTATGGGGAAAGGGAATTTGAGCTTGAGCTTTTAAGACTGGATAGGAATTTGGATACTACTTCATTCTAGTCCTGACTTAAAGTCTTCCTCTTAGAAATGTGTTAATGGATTCCTAGAACTTCTATACTGTAAGCTACCTCAGCTCTAGGTGGCATTCCTCTTCCTATGTTGTACCCTTAACATGTGTTTACTGAATGCTTCATTCTCTACCTCACCTTTTTCTCAGAACTTCAAATCAATAAAGGATTCTCTTCTATTTAGAAAAATATTTCACTGAATATGCTGCACAAAAGGTATGTGTATGAACCACTAGGACATCTGGCCAACATGGTAGCACGTGGACAAGGGGGCAAGTTAGGGAGTAAAGTAAATAAGTATGAACTACCATTCCATAATGGATGAAGCCAGGGCAACTGTGGAAACCCATAGGGAAAAGTAGGGAAAGTTATCCTGTCTCTCTCAGTCTTCTTAAACCTTATTTTCTAATGAGATATTTATAAATATGCATATGTAAATTCACACATATGTAAGTTAAAAAAATTAATTTTTTTTCTTTAAAATGAATTATTTGAAATGACAGTCCTTCCTTTAAGGCTAAATATTAAAATAGAGGGTTGTTTTTCAGCACATATTTTTCTAAATTGATAACAGTTCCTTTTCAATTGGAATAGAGTCTAGGCCTTTCCCATATCCCCAGTACAATAGAACTAATCTAATTCCCTTAATTCACTTTTTTAAATCTCTGTGTTGATGAATTTCTCTACATACAATTATAACTATTTACACTCAAATGCTGATCATCTCAAACAAATGGTGCCCTTTATTACAGAAAGTCATTTAATGAGTAGATGTTAACTGTTTTCCTGACTCAAAAGACTTCCCAAGGAAGAGTGATTCTGCTGTTCTTAACCACTAAAGTCATTTTTTTTTGTCCAAGAAATTAACAGGACCCTATCTAAATTAAGGTGGCTGCTTAAAAAATTTTTATTTGGCTGATGAGTATAAATTACATCATTTAACATGTAAAACTTCATGCATGTATTGACTATTGATACATTTAGTAGTAGTCTGTTTCTCTCACATACCATGTATATTGAAGTGTCTTTAAATGAGTATGCAAAAGCATTTTTAATTTATTTTTTCTCTTTATTTTTCCCTATCACCATTTATTCCCCCCTATACCTTCTTCAATCTCCACCCACCTCTCTAACACTTAATCACCACACTGTTGTCTGTTTGCATGAGTTCTTTCTCTTTTTATTTTCTTGTTTGCTCAATTCCCCCATCACCCACGCCCCCTTTTAAATATGGAATGTCAAAGCAAGTGCAGTCATTATTTAAAGTGCTATAATTCTAAAATTTTCTAATTGTTTTAAAGTGTAGTATAAGTACAGGCACACATTTAAGTGAAATATGGCTTTCTTAAGTAAGCTGCAATGAAGTGTCATTAAGAATTAAACATTATAGTACAGCAAAAGAGTTTATAAAACACAGCCCCAATGTATGTACTCTTGACTCTTTATGTTTGAGGGTTCAGCAAATACAGATACTTGTTTTTAGAAATTGCCGTAATGATACTTTAGCTAAAACTATTCGTGAAATATAATACATACATCATGATATGAATTAAATATGGTTTGCAAAACAAACAAACAAACCAAAAACACCACCATTGTGTTTTGGGGATATAGCAAAATGAGAAGTAGATAGATAAATAGATGACATAATCTTAATAACTACTCACCAAGAGATTGCTTCAATAGTTAAAATAAATTGGTGTTCCAGTTTCAGATTTGAGTCTTTACTTATGATATTTCTATTACCTGCTCATTCTTCTGAGAGAATCACATTGCCCCATATTCCTTGTCCACTTAAGTTGGAAGGGATGTTTTATTAAATCAGGTTTTATAATTATTGGAAATCTTACAGCTGCCATGTTTCAGAGTTCAGGCTTCAGGTAAAACTTTATTATCTGTATATTGAAATCTATAGCTACATTTCTTGGAGGTACCAAAAGTTAGCATCAGACTGCAATTCTAGGAAGTTCATCTCTTCAACAATGTTCTTTGTGTCCACTTTGTATACTGCAAAAGGTTTGCTTTATTTTCCCCTCCTGTTTGGGGTGAAATCTGCAGTGTGTTATTAATGGAGATATTTTCATAATGGGACGATTGTAAGATTCAATATCTGTAATGTGGAATACATTTCCTGATAGGCTGGAGTGACATCTGGTTTTACATAACCCAATAATCATTAAGATTACAAGGTGATATTTTTCTGTTTACCATTGTAGGTGGAGAAGAATTGAAAAACATTTGAATCTTTACTAAATTAATCCAGTCCCCTCAGAGTACAGACTAGTATTCTGCTACAATTTTTTTCTTTCTATTCTAGCGAAGCATAGAGTGGAACATTTAGTACTTTCTTTCTCTCCACAGATTTATCTTTTCTATAAATGTAACTCTGTGAATGTTTCCTCTTTAATATTTAAGGCCCCAACATTCCAGAATCTTGATTTTCCAGGACAGTTAATGACATCTCTACAGGATGTAAGCATAAAAGTTTTGCATTCTAGACCTAGACTATAATAATACTAAGAAAGTTAGGAAATACGTGATTAACTAAAAAATTAGGACAAATTCCAGGGACTGAAACTCAAAAGTAGGTTGACTTGAATTTTTTATGGGAGAGAAAAATCCATAAAAAGAAGATTCTGTCGTTAGAAGGGACTGTTCAGAAGCTGATGATTTTTTAAAATATATATTTTTGTATTGATTTTCAGAGAGGAAAAGAGAGGGAGAGTAGAAACACCAATGATGAGAATCATTGATCAGCTGCCTCCTGCACACTCCCTACTGGGGATCAAGCTCACAACCCAGCATGTGCCCTTGACCTGGGTCGAACCAGGGACCCTTCAGTCTGTAGGCCGACGCTTTATCCACTGAGCCAAACCAGCTAGGGCAGAAGCTGATGATTTCAATATGTCAATTCCTAGTAATGACTGAATACCTGGAATAACTTTGTGAGTGGCTAGATAGAAATGGAGATAAAGCTTGAGTTCAAATTGTCAAGGAACTGTGAGGTGAGGACAATATAGTGACCCTCAAAGAAATTATAGGCACTACTAATTTGGAGAGATGTGATTAAAATTCTACGTTAAGTGTAAGTAATGAGAATGAAAGGGTAGGTGCTAAGTTCATAGAAGGAATGGGGTAAAAGTGAGAAATAATAACCGTGCAATCTAGTTTTGATTTCTCATTTGAATGCTCTGTTTTGTTGATCTGAGGTCACTTTCAGTCAACTCTTAAGTGGTACTTAATCAAATATGAAAACATTAGAAATCATATACCTTAATTATTCATTATATTTCAAAAAAGCAAATTGTAGCCTGCTTTGGTTTCTCACTGGATTCTTTTTGAAAGAAATCACTATAGTTATTACTGTTTTCTGATAAACTACTGAATATATACTAATCTTAAGGTTCCTATCTGAAAAGTAACAAAAATGTCTATAATTATTCAAGGAGATAACAAAGGATGTGCAGTGTGCATATATGTGTATGTGTATACTGTATATACCATAGAATAATAAACAACAGAGGGAAATTTAAGTAGATTATAGTGAGGAAATATCAATTTAATAACCTATATTCATACATACTTTATAAATTAATTTTTGAAGAGAATCCTATTTATAAATTCCAAAACAAGAATAACAGTATTAATGCTAAAAAATATGGGTGATTGTAGGTGAATATAGCTCTACTTCACTCCCAAAAATAAACACCTTTGCATAAATCAATAATCCAAAATTTAAATGTCAAGCATCGAGCTTTGCAGTACCATATTTCTTTAGGCAAGATATTGTGATCTAACATTTTAGGTAAAGAAAGCTTGACATAAGACTGACCATTGCCCTAACCTGTTTGGCTCAGTGGATAGAGCGTCGTCCTGTGGACTGAAAGGTCCCCCAGGTTCAATTCCGGGCAAGGGCATGTACCTTGGTTGCAGGCTCATCCCCAGTGGGAGGTGTGCAGGAGGCAGCTGACCAATGTTTGTTTCTCTCTCATCGATGTTTCTAACTCTCTCCCTCTCCCTTCCTCTCTGTAAAAAAATCAATAAAATACATTTTTTTTTAAAAAAAGACTGACCATTACTTCTGACCAATATTATAGGCCCCTTGCGTAGCCGAGAGTTCTTTTGCTATAGTCCTTGAACACCAAAGGATGTTGTTCAGCATATCTTTAAAATTGGATGGGGAAAATACACCTATATTATGACTGTTCTTGCACTAAAATTTAGCATTTCCATCAGATATGTATGTGTGCAATACTATAATATACCTGGAATGTGTTATAGCAGTACCTGGAATTTTGCCAGCAATATGATTTACGGATTTTTTTCTGAGCATATTTTAGTTCAATATACTTTGAAATAAATGTAGGCTCATCATCACTTCAAAATTGTTATTAGGTACTATCCTACATTATTTGTTAAATGGGTTAGTAACATGATTCATTAATAACTTAATGATAAGTTAATTAACATTCTAGTTGGCTTACCTGGAGGCAGATATTAAAAGATAATTAAAAATGGGGAAAAAATCAGGAGGGAAGCTTGTGAAGGGTAAAGAGCAGAGGGAGCATGAGTAGGCAGTGTTAGATTGTAATGCTGATCTCAAACCTCTGAGAGGAGTCAGGAATAAAGGAAGAAGGTTATGAGGAAGCCTCAGACTGCAGTGCACCTCCAAGAAGGTCTTGGCCAGACCCCAGGAGAAGCCACAGTGCAAGGACCATTTGTTAGATGAAGCCCATGTTAGTTGGGATTGCCAAGGTGTATAACTCTGCAGAGCTTAGTCATTGCCCAGGTAGAAAAGGGTCTTGGTGTGAAAGCTGAGTAGACCCTGAAAGCTGAAAGAACTGGAGATTATGAGTCAATTGTGGTCCCCACAGAAGGTTCTCTCCATTCATATCTGAGAGGTACACTAAGATACCTTCCACAGTAAATATATCATTGATATATTTCCCATATTTTTATAAATATTTATATATTTGCTTTCTTTATAATCCCTTTGTATTGTTTTTTTTTTAAATTTTTTTTTGATTTTTTACAGAGAGGAAGGGAGAGGGATAGAGAGTTAGAAACATCGATGAGAGAGAAACATCAATCAGCTGCCTCCTGCACACCCTCTACCGGGGATGTGCCCGCAACCAAGGTACATGCCCTTGACCGGAATCGAACCTGGGACCCTTGAGTCCGCAGGCCAATGCTCTATTCACTGAGCCAAACTGGTTAGGGCTGTATTGTTTTCTTTTTAATTTAAAAATGTTATTCTGAGATTTCCACAGGCTTTCCCAGACAAATGCCAAATGGTCCATGGTTGAAAAAAATATCATGAGCCCTTAACCTAGAGAACACATTAAGTGGGTGGCATATCAAACCAAATTTCATATTAGGATATCAAGTTCCCCTAATCATTTACTCATGTATGAATCTTAAAAAAATAACTCACTAGGTTGAATTGAATAATCTGCCTGAATTATTTGTCTTGAAGAACTTACATGGAATTCTCTGTTGTCTTCTTCTATCTGTGGCCTGGATGTCTGACAAGAATGCTTTCTGTGAGATTTCAGGAAAATTTGTATTAGGCTTCAGAGAAAATTATTTCAAATATGGGCATTTACCAAAACTATTTCCTCTCATTTAACTCATCTCTCAGACCTAGTCAACTAGCAGAAAGACAGGAGGCAAAATGTGTTTTAAAGCCTTCAGAAAAAAATAATATATTTGAATTTGTAACTAAATAAAGTTATTGATTGTATGAGGGAAATATAATTTTTTAACTGTCTCAATTTAAAATTTAACTCAATAAATACTTCACTGAGAGGTTCATATTTTAGGTTCTAAACAGAGGAATACTATTAAATCTGAGACAGACGTTCTTCCTGTGGCTAGTGGAAAATAAAAATCTTGCCAGAGTCTGACATGGTCTTTTCTTATCTGAAATGCTTTATATTGTTTCCTCCTATATTTGATCATTAATCCCAATATCCTTATGTTTACCTTCCAGATAATTAGTTTATATCAGGATATGCTTCTCTAGAGCCCCGTCTCTGTTGCTTATCTCTATAAATTATCTGTTAACATAGATTATGATTTATCACATACAATAGGTCACCGTATAAAACACATTTTCAAATACTTTTTCTGAATTTTAGTTTTATGTGTTATCTTGACTGGGCCACAAAGTACTCAGATATTTGTTTGAACATTATTGTGAGTGTGTCTATGAGGATGTTTCTAGATAAGATTAACAATTGCATTGGTAGATTGAGTAAAGCAGTCTGCCCTTTCTAATGTGGGTGGGTCTCATCTAATCTCTTGTAAGTCTAACTCATAGATGGGGAATAGAGTCTGGTCCCATGGCCCTATAAGGCCAGCAAAATCATGTGGTCTGGCCCTGCCAAGACATTAGGGGTGAGTTAATTAAATGTTTGACCAAATATAGCAGGCTAATTTTACACTGATAATTTTGTATGGCCAGCAAATGATGCTATAAATATCCAAATGGCCTCAGCAGAAAAAGGGTTCTCCTCCCCTGGACTCTAAGCAGAGCAAAAAGGTGGATGAAGGGTTATTTACTCTCTGCCTGTTTTCAAGCAAGGATATCAGTCTTCTCCTTCCATTGGACTTGGCCTTGGCCTGCAGCTAACACCATAAGCTCTCTTGCTTCTCTGACTTTCAGACCCAGACAGACCAGAACTGTACCATTGGCTCTCCTGGGTCATCTCCTGCTTGCTGAGTACAGATCTTGGAACTCCTCAGCCTCCATAATTATATGTCAATTAAAATAAATTTGTTCCTCTTTTTATATATAAGTTGTTGTGGAATTATATATAAAATCTGTTCGTTTTTTAATCTGGAGAGAGAGAGAGATGGATCCTATTGGTTCTGTATGTCTGGGGAGTCGTGACTAATACACTTTCTTTCAGTCAGTGAGTAATAACATTTGGTGGAAAGTTCCTCTATGGGACTTAGTAAACAGTCTATTACATGATAGATTTGATAAAAGACTAGGAAGGGCATAATGGTTTCAATGTGATGAAAGAAGTCAGGTTTCTCATCAACCATAATTCACACATTTTGACCTGAGGAGTTAAAAGGACTAAAAGAACTCAAGACTTGATCTTTGTTTAAAACAGATCAGAGTTTCCTGATTTACTGACCCAATTTTCCATAGATTCTAGCAACATCTATTTTGTCAGTGTGGAAGGAAAAAAGGCTTGAGTGCCGAAAAGTTTTGTGCTAAGGATGTGATGAATGGAATACTCAAAGGCTAGCCCTGTCACCAGTAAAATAGATTTCTCTACAAACAGTGATATTTAGGATTTGGGTTTTCTTAGGGAGAAATTTGTTTGGTGAGTAGAAATTCTCATTTTCAACATCTATCTCTCAGCTGGTTTTTCAGGGAGAAAGTACAAAGTCATTTCATAGAAGTAGAAAAGCAATCATTTGACATACTATGAAGTTTAAAAACAGGACAGAACTATAGAAAACACAGAAATGAAGATATAAAGCAAGTTCTGCTTGCAGAGTATGGCTAACCAGGGGTTCACCCAAGCCTTGGTGTCCACAGTTGTAGACATGTAGAACCTGTTTGATTGATCTCAGCTATTCAGGCTCTAATCTTCAAAACAAAAACAACCATTCACCATATTAACCATCTGATCAAAATATCAAACTAAGCCCAAGGCCTGAGGCATACAAAAACATTCTTCTCAGGCAGAATCATCCAAGGACTCAGAGCTCATCTCTCAGGAGACAGCCAAGGGCCAATTCTAAAGCAGTTCTTTCTTGGAAATGTGCACACTTTCAGCAACCCAGACCTGTTTTTTTGTTTGTTTTTGTCATTCTTTTTTCTCTACAGAGAGTATTTAACATTATTTATAATTATTTTAATACTAGAAGCCCAGTGCATGAAAATTCATGCACTGGAGAGGGGTGTCCCTCAGTCCAGCTGGCCCCCTCTCACAGTCTGAGAGCCTTCAGGGGCCGGATGCGAATTGGCAATCAGTGGAAGGTGACGCCCCATCATACCTCTGGTGCTGCCACTGCTGGCAGTGCAAGCCTCAGCTGGCCCTGGTTATTTGAGCCTTGGCTGGCCCTGGGCAGCTGGGCAGCCACCATTGGAGGCTTGCCTGTGCCTCTGGCCGGCCCTGTGTGGCAGGGGGGCTGAGGGGACTGAGGTACTCCGGAGGCAGGCGCGCAGAGTTGCCTGGCCCACCTGGGGGCAGGCCCAGCCTTGCCGCATGCCTGTCACCCTGGTGGGGCTAAGGGGACTGGGTGCTGCCATCTTGTGGCTGTGGGCGCCACCATCTTTGAGGGCGGGGCAGTCAATTAGCATATTCCCTCATTATTGGCTGCAGGCACTGCCATATTTGAGGGTGGGGCAGTCAATTAGCATATTCCCTCCTTATTGGCTGTAGGCGCCATCATCTTTGTGATAGCATGAGGTTCAATTAGCATATTCCCTCTTTATTAGATAGGATACTTGCCTAATAGTCCCAAGATCTGGTTCATATCTGATTCTACTCACTACTTTGTCTGTTTAGTCTGTGGTGTTTTTTTTTTCCTTGCCTTTTTGCCATGCCTTATAATATTTGTATCTCTTTGCATATGCCTAATTCATTTAGGGGGATATCAGTTTGTCCCCAAATTACATTTCTCTGTGGGTTAAAAACCCACATTGATATTTAGTTATTACATGTTTTCTTGTTTTAAGGATAAGAATAACAGTCTCTAAAATTTTTACATGTTGTAAATGAAGCCAGAAGTCTCTTCATTTACTCCTTATAGAATCAATTATAATGTCAATCCCAGAAATACAGACTGTAGGTTACTTAAATTGTTAAGTATGAAACAGTGGTGAAAGGAGAATTTATAAATGTTGATGAATTGGAAGAGAGGTAGATATGTAACATCGGAAGTGGAATCATATAAATTCCCCCAGGAACCAATTGACTCCAATGATATTTGTGTAAAGTAGAAATAGATTTTTAAAAGTTATATTTTAACCCCTTATTTTTTCACTTCTACACACACTAAATGTTAACATATTTGTTAATTCTACTTAAAAAAATGACTTAAGGAGGAGAAAATTCCTTTTTGTACCGACCAGTGTTGAGGGGACAGTATTACGTATGGTGTGGACCTGAAAAGGGCTCTGCCATTTCTTGAACTCTTCATTGGATTAGACAGCTGTTTTTGTTGTTGTTGTTGTTGTTGTTGTTGTTTTTCACTTTTCTTTTTATTTTGTGGTGCCTGAATCATCTAAGTTCATATTAGGCAGTGCATTGAGTTTTCTTGCGCCTGTGGCTCTAGGCAAGATTAAGAATCACTACAAAGCTATCTCCTCAGCAAATCTGTTTTGAGCATTCCTGATAATAATTAAGGACCATATTCTCTATAAAAGAACAATTACCTATTCACATGAATTAAAATGTTAGTATTGAAACATGGAGATGACAAATGCATCTTCCTTTGCCTCTTTTTTTGAACAATCAAGGTGGCTACTGAGAAAGTCTCTGTGCCCCATACAAAAGGATAAGGCAAGAGCTTGATGAGGAATTGTGCAATGACCATAGTGCAACTCAATATATATATATATATATATATATATATATATATATATATATATATATATATTACTTTTGCTTCCTATCCTCTCCTACATAGACCAAAATGTATCCTTCCTTCAAGTATCCGGGCAGTATTGGGATAAAACTTGAGCTGATGAATTATGCATAGAACTCAGACATTTCACACCTTCTTTTTTCCTTTTAAGTATAATTTGTATTCTAATGTACAGAACTGACATTTTAAAAATGTCAAATAACTGAGAACTTTTATATCCGTGAACTGTAATAGTCACTATTATAATGTATAATAGGTAATGTGAGGGGTATTAGCTTAAAAAAATAAAATAAAACATGTAAGTGCAATTAAGCAGATGCATGTTAAAGAACTAGTTTATAAAACATTATTAGAAATCAGACATGAGTAAAACAATCCAATGAATAGCATGCTCTTCTTATGGAGATGGAACGCATTAGAAATAAGTTGTCCTTTTGCATATATGAATTTCTAGTCAGAACTAACGGTAAAGCTTAGACTCCTAGACATAGCTAGAATTTTAAAATCTGACATTTTCATGCCAGAATCTATAAGTTTCATCTTATAAAAAGTTCTCTGTAACTGTACTTTTGAGCAAATTTGGTTTTCAAATACATTATTTTCTATGTTGTTAAACACACAAGGACATTATTTCAATTTCTCCAGAGGACTTGCATTCAAGAATTGCCAAATTATTTCAATTCACAGAACCAAATATTGTAAACCCTGTTAAGTATTCCATGGTAGTCACACCTTTTTTCTCTTTTTTATTTCTTTGTTAAGTTGAACTGCAGAATGATCCATTTTAGATAATCAGAAATGAGTACTAAATGTCAAAACTTGATTGGGTCCTGAAGTAAAACAAAAGGAAAAAATCATGATAAGCTCCTAAAGTCGTTACCTTAGAAAATCAATTATCTGCTGTGAGGTAACAACAGTGAACAGCTTTGTGGAAAGAGGAGAGAGAGCAGTAAAAGAGGATTAATGGAGCAGTTAGCACAGTATTGATTAGACCTCAAACCAGAAAATTTAAGTCTGGATCTTGCTAAAAAGGAGCAAAAGTCAATTTTCCCAAATAATAGTTTAATAACTATTTGATGAGAAAAACTTTGAGACATTGCATCATATTATGTGGTGTAGAACTGTATAAGCTGGATAAATCAGACACACAAGGACATATGCATGTACACTGCAAGAATTATAAGTGAAAGACGTTCCATGACATCATTTAATTTTACTTTTCAGATTTTTGTCTTCTCTTGGTAATATGCTAAGTATAGGAAGGATATTTACAAGTTATAATATTCACTTTTAGAAGCCTAAACAGTACAACCAGGACAAATAGAGTTTTATACAGATTTTAAGGTAGTGCAACTTTGAGACCTATGATAGGAAGGTTATTTCCATGTGAATAAAAGAAATGATAAACTTTAAAAACAGAAAATTACATTCAGTTGAACATTTTAGTCTACTAAAAATCTTTCTGACAGTTTTCTTGCATTTAAGGGAGACACACACACACACACACACACACACACACACATATATATATATCTTCCTGCAACGGGCCTCTAGTATATATATATACTAGAGGCCCGTTGCAGGAAGATTCCTGCAAAAATAGGGCTTCCTGCGGCCGGAGCGAAGCAGAGAAGGGAGCAAAGCCTTCCCGCTGAGGCGAGCTTCGCTCCTGTCTCCGCTGCCCCGCTTGCTTCTCTGCAGCTTCGCTCCCTTCTGCAGCTCTTGGCTTCCTTCTCTACTGTCTTCAGTCTTTGCTCCGTGCCTGCATATGCAAGTTAACTTCCATCTTTGTTGGGTTAATGCGCATACTCGCTCTGATTGGCTGGTGGGCATAGCGGAGTCTATGTATCAAGAATACATACATACATGTATCAAGAATGATACTATTAACTAAATAAAATTTTGATATATCAGTAAGTCCCTAAAATACTAAAACTGAAAGGTAATGATTTAAAAAATTTGTATCTGTTGGCATATGTGTGTATCTGTGGGTACTATTTGCAATATATGTGATAGACAAAAATCATGTAAGGAACATAAAGTCATTTGAATAAAATATATACATATACATAAATACTCAGGAAGCTGTGATTGTCAAATATTTGGAGAGGGACTAGGGTTTATGTTTCGATAAAATTTTAGGCACAACTTTTTGTCTTATGTTTTTTTAATCTTAATTTGAAATTATTTAGTCTAAAATGAAAATTATGATCTTAGTTTTCAAAGTTTAAAAAGTTAAATTTTCTTATTCTTTTTAAAAATTAGTTTTTCTTAAATGTGTTTTTATTGATTTTAGAGAGAGCAGAAAGGGGAGAGAGAGAGAGAGAGAGAGAGAGAGAGAGAGAGAGAGAGAGAGAGAAGAGAGAAACATCATTGTAAGAGAGAAACATTGATTGGTTGCCTCCCCTATGCACCCTGACTAAGGATTGAACCAGCATCCTGGACATGTCCCCTAACTGGGAATTAAAGCAGTGAAGTTTCAGTGCACAGAATGACACTCAACTAACTGAGCCACACCAGCCAGGGCTTAATTATTTAATTTTAATCATTTTATTTTATTTTTCAATTATAGTTGACATACAGTAGTATATTAGTTTCAGGTGTACACCCAGTGATTAGCCATTATAAAATTTATTAAGTGATCTTCCCCAAAAATGTCATAGTCATCTGACACCATTCTTAGTTATTAAAATAGTAGAGGCCCAGTACACAAAATTCATGCATGGGAGGGGGGCCTTGGCCCAGCCTGCACCCTCTTGCAATCTGGGACCCCTTGGGGGTGTCTAATTGCCAGTTTAGGCCCAATCCCGCAGGGCCCCTGACCACTCTGCCTGCCTGCCTAATCGTTCTAACTGCTCGCCTGCTTGCCTGATCACCCCTAACTGCCTCTGTCTCAGCCCCTACTGCCGCAGCTTTGTCTGGAAGGACATCCAGAATGACTTCTGGATGGGTCGTTCAGCTGTCTGGTCTAATTAGCATATTATGCTTTTATTATTATAGATTATTGACTATATTTCCTATGCTGTACTTTACGCGCCATGACTACACTATAAGTGCTAATTTGTACTGCTAAATCCCTTCACATTTTTCACTCACCACCCCCATCTGACAGACATCAGGATGCCCCTATCTATGAGTCTGTTTCTGTTCTGCTTGTTTGTTTGATTTTATTTTTAGATTCAATTTTTGATAGATATGTATTTACTGTCATTGTATTGTTCATATTTTTTATCTTTTTTTCCTTTTTCTTCAAGAAGACCCTTTAACATTTCATGTAATATTGGTTTGATAGTAATAAACTCCTTTAGCTTTTTCTTGTTTGGGAAGCTCTCTATCTGACCTTCAATTCTAAATGATAGCTTTCCTGGGTAGAGTAATCTTGATTGTAGGTCCTTTTGTCTGGAGAAAGCTTCCCCCTCCCCCAGCTCTTGCACTGATGTCAAATCAGTTCCTTTTGCGAATGTCCCTGGCTCCTTCTAAGCTACTGCCCCATCACTGCAGCTCAGAGGGAGTGAGTCCGAGTAAGTCTGTTTGTAGGCCCTTTAAGAGGACCTGCCTGGCACTCCAGCAGCCTCCATGTCACTCAGCCACACCCCACTGGTTTTTACAGTCTGAAGTTATGGGGACTTCTCTTTCTAGAACCCTGGGCTGAAGGCTCTGGTGTGAGTCTTGGACTTCTCACTCCTCAGGAGGAACATCCTCATCCAAGATATCCCTCCTGATTAAAAATGACAACACTCGGGTATGGGACCATCCTGTTCCATGCCTCCTCATCTCTTTAATTCCCTATGTGTAGGACTTCCATTCAGCTAGATTTCAGGCAGTTATGAATGATGGTTATTCTGTGGTTTTGTTGTAATTTTGATGTGCTTGTGGGAGGAGTTGAGCACCGTGTTTACCTATGCCATCATCTTCCTCCAACCTTCAACAATTTTTTTTTTTACTTTAATTTATTGTGATGACATTGGTTTGTAAAACCATACTGGTTTCAAGTATACAACAGAGTAAAACATCATCTGCATACTGCATAGTGCACCCATTGCCCTAAGCAAAGTCTTTTTCCATTCCCATTTTCGACCCATTTGTCCACCTGCACCTAGTCACCCCCTTTCCCTTTCCTATCACCACACTGTTGTTTGTGTCTATATGTTACAAGTTTTTTTTTTTTTTGCCAATCCCTTCACCTTCTTTCATCCAGTACCCCTTCCCCCTCGCCCTTCCTTCTGACAGCTGTTAGTCTGTTCCATGCATCCATGTATTTGTATCTATGCTTCTTTCGTCAAGCTTCACTTCCAAAATCATACTCCCATGACTTGCAAGTAGAAATAAACAGAAATAATTATCAAGTTTGACTGAAGGCAAATGGTTGCATTTCACATTATATTAATCTAGTGCTGGATAGATATGGTATTTATTTAAAAATAATATACTACCACTGATAGTTATGTGTCAGCTTGATAAATGAATTGTATAGGACATCTCATGCCTTCCAGCATTCTACTTTGACTTGTTTTTATCTGGGATTTCTTTGGCAATCAATAATTTTCACTCTAGCATTTTAGTTTACACATTATTAAATTTAAAAAAAAAAACTAAAGCCTTCTGGATAGATATACTGCAAGGGATTAGTATTATATTTATATGTATGCATATAGAACTTTAAGAAGCAAATTACTGTTTAATATTTTAACTATTACCTCTTTACTGACAACATGATAAAGCTTCATATAAGCTAGGGCTATGACAAATAGTCACTCCACAAACATTAGCTGTTTTCAGATTGTTTTTCAAATAAACCATCTTGTTATGTGCTCTTCAAGTCTCCCAAGCAGAAAATATCATAACAAATCGAGGAATAAAGAATTGTATGGAATATGTTTTATGAGTTTGTAAATACTTATCTGTATAACTTAGTTTAAACTAAACAATTTCAATTTTGTCTCAGCCTTAAACTAATAATGATCAGAGACATGTACAATTTAAAAAATTATTATTTAAGTATAGTTGATGTACAGTATTATAGTAGTTTCAGGTGTACAACATAGTAACTTGTCATTTATATACCTTACTAGTGGCCCAGTGCACGAAATTCGTGCACATTAAAAGGGAATTAATTAGAGGAAATATGTTAATATTGCTATTTGCCCTTTCTCTATAATAGAAGTATGAGAGATGAAAGGAAATGAGTAAAATGTATATGAAAATAATATATGAATTTATTAATAAACAATAACAAAATGATATAAGAACAACAAAGACATATAAAAATAACAAAAACATCATATGAAAACAGCAAAAATATGATATGAAAACAACAAAAACATGATATAAAAACAACATTGATGCAATGACTGATAAAGTGATTAAACTTATTCTAATATTTCTCTGTATACCACATTAAGAGTGAAAACACTTTCAGAGTGCTTGACCAATTTCCCTTGGGATGAAGGATTTACAACTTTAAGTTTAAAGTCACATGCTCTTTGAACTCAAGAGAAAGTAACATATAACTGACCACGTGTGAAAATGGGTTCAGGTAGGAATATTCCTACTCTGTCTAGAGTTTGTCCTTGTGATTTATTAATAGTCATCGCAAATGCTGGCATCACAGGAAACTGTTGTTGAATTAATTTAAATGGGAGGCCAGTGTCAGATGGGGACAAATCAATTCTTGGAATCAGAACAACCTCTCCCTCTGCAGATCCCGTTAATACTTCAGCTTTGATTATGTTAGGTTGCAATCTTTTTTTTTTTTTTAAATATATTTTATTGATTTTTTACAGAGAGGAAGAGAGAGGGATAGAGAGTTAGAAACATCGATGAGAGAGAGACATTGATCAGCTGCCTCCTGCACGCCCCCCACTGGGGATGTGCCTGCAACCCAGGTACATGCCCTTAACCGGAATCGAACCTGGGACCCTTCAGTCCTCAGGCTGACGCTCTATCCACTGAGCCAAACCGGTTAGGGCGGTTGCAATCTTTTGATAATAAATCTGGCCCCATTACAAAGACCCCATTTACTATTAAGATTTCTCAATAGCATGATGATTGCACCCACTTTCAATTTTAATTTATGACACGGATCCCGCCTCTCCCCTTGGTCCCCGTGACTCCTGGCTGGGCCCATAGGCCCAAGCAATCCAGCCTCGCTGCTCAGCCCCAGACACTCCAGAGTGGGAGGATCCCATAGGACCCCTGGCCGGGCTGACAGGCCCAAACACTCCAGCGGCAGGGCTGAGGGGACTGGGCGCCGCCATCTTGTGGCTATGGGCGCCGCCATTTTTGTAATGGAGTGATGGTTAATTTGCATATTACTCTTTTATTAGATAGGATGATGTGATTACCATAATAAATCTAGGCAAAATGATGGCAAGTTCTTTGGTGTTTTTATATTAAAAAACTATGTGTTCAAATGAATATATGAATCAGGTTTGCTCCATACTTGATTCAGTTGCTTAATAAAAAAACTGATTAGTATTTAACTTGGTCATGTTTGATCACTAATTACAGTAGAATTATTTTCTTATGAATGATTTAACTTATAAATTTACCTATTATCAAAAAGGATTGCACAGGTAAATGAAATACAGAATGTAAGAAAAATTATAAAATAAACTTCAATATAAGCAATGGTATCTCTTATTAAAAAAATTAGCAGCCCTGGCTAGTGTGGCTCAGTTGCTTGGGCTTCATCTCCTGTAACAAAGGTTGCTGGTTTGATTCTTGGTCAGGATATATGCAATCCCTGGTAGGGGACCTGTAAGAGCCATCCAATCTATGTTTCTCTCTCCCTCTCCCTACTCTCTCTCTCTCTAAAAATCAATTTAAAATTTTTAAACATAAAATTTTAATGAAATAGCAGGATAATTCAACACTTGGGTCATACTGCTGGAATAACACAATATAAAACAATTCATATTTTTTTTACAAGCAAAATTCTTTTTAGTGACTGTGTCTGAGGAGCAAGACACGGAGAGGAGAGAACATTGAGGTTTTCCATTTTATTGGTATGGCTCCTTCATTTTGTTTTAAATTGAATTTATTGGGCTGACATTGGTTCACAAAACCATACATATTTCCAGTGTACAACTCAGCAAAATATCATCAGCACACTGCATTCAATGTCCTTAATCCAAGACTATTAGTTCTTTTAAACATAATTGCTAAGAATTCTCAAGATGTATCAAGTGATGCTCAGGACTCAAGGACAAGCTGTGTTCTGTTTTGTTTTGTCTTATTTTCTTCAGTGTTTGTTCACTTATTCAACACCTATATACTGAGCTGACCCTGCATGGAAATAGTGTCTTAATATTTTATTATATAATTTTAAGAAGAAAATAAATGGCAAACCGATAACCAAAATTTATAATCTCAATAGGAATTTTTGGAACTAGCAATGAAGCAACATTCCTTTATAGTGTTCATTTAGGAGCTAACTAAAAAAAAAAAAAAGTATGAAGAATGATTTCAAAACATCTAGTTTTAAAACACATTAATGTATTAAAATGAATATGAAAGTAGGTATAGAGGGAGGGGACTGTGATATGAAATAAAATTTAAACATAATGAGTTCAAGGTGATGGTAAAGGAATAAAAAAGAAGTAGCATGAAATAGTTGAAATGAAACTTTTTACAAAATATTATCTATTATAGGATATTTCCTGTATGAAGAATGAATGCTATACCTTATATAAGCAAATATTCATTTTGTTAGTGTTTGAAGTAGACTGGAAATTTACCAGTTGTAGAACAGAAAATGTATTTTTCAATCGAATATATTTGTGTAATTGTATTTCTATCAAGCAGATAAAATGCAAAACTGTTCTTGTTAATGGAGGATTGGACCTGTGTTCCCATATACTTAGTTTCACCACTCATTCATGCAATTCCATCTGGGTATCTGTAAAATAGGGCTAAATATATTCTATTAAGACAGATGGTTGGCCAAAATAACCTTATGAGTTCTCTGGATTTGTAACTATTTCTCCATGACAGCAGCAACATGAATACATAGGAAATATTTATTTCCCATAAGGTCTTTGCTAGTTTTTACTAACTTCAGTATTTAAGAAAATAATAAGAGTAAAACTTGGTTTAGTTAAGTGAAAAATTGTATCCACAATTAAAACCATGGAGAGTAACAATCAAATTTGACAAATATTCATGTGTTAAATTATAATTGGACCTCACAGATGCTCCATCAGTAGAGCATCTATTAACACCAGCCTTTTTGCATTTTGAGAGCATGAAATAAAATATGCATATAATACAGCATTCAGTGTTTCATGAAGTGTCAAAACAAAGGTTTATATTTATAGGCCATCCGGGAGTACCTTGAACTGCTAACTTTCAGGATTTTAATTAGAAATGCAAAGCAGACAGTTCATTTTTCTTATTTCATAGCAAACACTAGTATATTTAGCATTGGGAAAAATCTCAAAGAGGCTATAAATTAAATTGAATGAGAGAAATATATGTTTACAAAAATAAAAATAATACCTAATAATCCATTTATATAGCAAGTTTATAACTTATATTACATCACGTAAATGAGTCCCAAGAATAATAATCCCACAAATTAAAAATAAAAACTTTTAGTAACCATAAGATGATTCCTGATTTTTAAAATATGAGCAATTTTGAAGAATATTGATTTCATATATGAGATTGCTTTCTGAAAATGTTAATACTTTGCATTCAAAAGCTTCTAAGTTAATACATATTTTAAAAGTATTTTAATTAAGTATTTTGATTTGATTTATTGAGCCAAAACAAAGAACGGGGTTAACATTCATATTATACACGTTTTAATATTAATGCTCATTCTTCACCTTTTTTGGGATCTTAACATGTCTTCTTAGAAGATATCACAAATTCTCTAGTCAGAAGTTCAAATTTGTTATTATTTGAATCTTAAACGTTTTATAAACAATTGTCTAACAAGCATATGCATGTGATTGTAGTGGTACTCTGCTGTATTAAAAAGTTAAATGTGTGTTATCGAATATTATACAGCTAGGAAATGAAATAAGCTCTTACTGATAGTTTTTTTAAGTTATAAAAATAAAACAAAAATATCTGGCATTGTTGAAAGGAATAAAGCATTTGCTCATAGGGCTTTCACTCAAATGAATGGCAACTTGGAATATTTATGTATTTAGAATAAAAGGTCTGCTAGTATTTATAAAAGCTATGTGATAATATTTTGCCAAGCCAAAAATTCAAAGAAGCATGCTTATATTCATATGAAGTGAGATGCCAAGAAGGGCAAACTGAAGCAGAGTCGTGAGGGAATTGGAATTGCAAAGGGCAAAAATGTGAACCAAGAGAAAAAAGGAAGCTGCTATCAGGAATGAGGTGAAGCATGCATAAAGAAGCAGGTATGAAGCCAATATTACAGGAAATAATAGAGCAAAAGCTACTTTTCAGGGAAAGTGAATCAGACCTTGAACCACATTTTTTTTTTTGTTTTGTTAAAGTATTTGTTTTGCCTCAACAGTCATTGGCACAATATCCTCTCATTCTTTTGCTGTAAGATTCAATGGAAACTTCTCATTACTATGCTTCTTATGTATGTAGTAATCAAAAGTCACACCTGTATCGTCTTGTGATACAATTGTGACTATCAAAGTCTAGGAGTTCTTTAGGTAGGCTTGTAATTTGCCCAGAGAGACTCATCATTATGAGGGAGAAACATATTGTTGTTTTTAAAGATTCTACTTGTGAGATCAAACCTTGTCTTTCTTCTTCTGACTTCACTTACCATAATGTCCTCAAAGTTTATCCATGTTGTTGCAAATGGCAAGATTTCATTTTTTTCCCAGTGGCTGATTAATATTCCATTGCATGTGTTTATCACGTTTTCCCCTGTCTTAGTATTGTGAATAATGTTGCAATAAACATGGAGGCATATACACCTTTTCCAGTTATTGTTGTCCTGTTTTTTTACTTTTTGAGCCTAGCTATTATAACAGGTATGTAGTGATACTTCATGTGGATTTGCTTTGCATTTCCCTGATGATTAGTGATGTGGTGAATCATTTCAGTACCTGTTGGCCATGTGTATGCTGTCTTTGGAAAAATATCTATTTAGATCCTCTGCCCATTTTTTTACTTTTTTTTTTTTTTGCTACTGAGTGACATTATTAGATATAGGATTTGCAAATATTTTCTCTCATTTCATTTTGTTGATGGATTTCTTTGTTCTAAATAAGCCTTTTAGTTTGATGTAATCTCACTTTTTGCCTTTGCTTATGGTGTCAAATCCAAAGTCATCACCAAGATCAATGCCAGGAAGCTTAACCTTTGTTTTATTCCAGGAGTTGTATGTTGTCACGTTCTACATTCAAGTCTTTAATCCATTTTAGGTTACTTTTACTGTATGGTGTATAAATCAGTCCAATTTCACTGCTTTGCATTTGGTTGTCCAGTTGTCTCAAAACCATTTATTAAAGACAATATCCTTTCCTCAGTGTATATTCTTGGCTCCTTAATTGTAATCGATATACATGGGTTTTATTTCTGGGCTCTCTATTCTGCTCCATTAATCTCTATGTCTGTTTTATGAAAAGACCTTACTGTCTTGATTACTATATATTTATAATATAGTTTGAAACTAGGAAGCCTTCAATTTTCTTCCTCTTTCTCAACATTGCTTTGGCTACTGGGGCTCTTATATAGCTCTATACAAATTTAGAATTTTTAAAAATATTTCTATTTGATGCAATTGAAATATAATTATTTTCTTATTTTTCTGATAGTTTTTATTAGTGCATAAAACTGCAATTGATTTCTATATATTGCTTTTGTATCCTGAAACGTTACTGCATTTATTGATGTGTTCTGACATGTTTTCTGGTGGAGTCTTCAGGGTTTTCTATATGGATGCTGAATTTTGTTAAATGCTTTTACTGCATCTATTTAGATCATATAATATTATCCTTAATTTTGCTGATGTGGTATATCACATTGTTTGATTTGTGGGTGTTGATCCATCCTTGCATTCCTCTAATAAACCCCACCTGATCATGGTGTATGATCATTTTACTCTATTGCTGAATTCAGTTTTCTAGTATTTTGCTGAAGATCTTTACATCTATGTTTATCAAGGAGATTGGCCTGTAATTTTCTTTTCTTGTGATGTCCTTGACTGGTTTTGATATCAGGGTAACATTGGCCTCAAAAAATAAGTATAAAAGCTCCCCTCCAGAAAAAAAAAATGGTTATGGCGCATGACAGAGCATGAAGATGGCACTCAGAGGCTAAGAAAAAAGAAAAGAAAAAGATGGCACCCACAGGCTTTAGAAAGTTAGATGGAAAGCATGAAAATGGAACCCATTTAGGACTTCTGTCACTGGAGACTATCCCAACAGTACCCTACCCCTCCCACCTGGGCTTCAGGGCAAGTGAGACTGTGTGTGAGCCCTTTAAGAGAGGTTTCTCCGTTTACTATAGTCCTTTGAGTCTTGACTCAATCCCTGTTGGGTTTCAAACCCAGTTGTTTTGGGGGATTATCTCTGAAGTACAAGTCTTAAGAGTTGGGGTGCCTGATTTGTGCATAACCCCTTCACTCCTTAAGGAGAAGCACTGGGGTTTGTAAGTTTCTTCCCAAATGTGGGTCATGGGTCACTGTACTGGGGGCGGGGGTTTTGGTGAAAGTGCATCCCAGCCTGTCCTACTTTTATAACGAGACCATTTTTTTTCCATATGCTGATGTGAAGGAGCTATTCAGCTAGTTTTCAGGGTAATTTTTTCCTTATGTAGATGTAGATTCAGTATTTCCATGGGAGTAGGTGAGTCCAGAATCTGTCTAAATTACCATGTTGGATTGTCTGTCTCCATTTATTTTTATTACATTTAGGGCAGGAACTCCATAGCAGAATTTATTTATTTTTTATTTTATTTTTCTATTTTATTTTTTTATTGATTTCTTTACAGAGAGAAAGGGAGAGGAATAAAGAGTTAGAAACATCAATGAGAGAGAAATATTGATCAGCTGCCTCCTGCACACCCCCTACTGGGGATGTGCCCACAACCAAGGTACATGCCCTTGACCGAATTCAAACCTGGGACCTTTTAGTCCGCAGGCCGACGCTCTATCCACTGAGCTAAACCGGTTAGGACCCATAGCAGAATTTAAATGCCAAACAAAGCAATATCAGAAGATTGTGTCCAGAAATTTGTTTAGAGTCCAAATCTCAGATTTGAAAAACTATTAAACATTCCCCATGGAAATATGAAACTTGCATATAAGAGAATGGCACTATCATGTAGGAAGTTGTATTTCTCCTATAGTCTGAGCTATATACTATGGTCAGGTTTATAAACATCACACAATTTCCTCCCTCAGTGTCTTACAGTCTGTGGGGCAGCCCTGTGGTCAACCATCCTGTTGCCTCACAGTAAGAAAATTAGAGAAGAATCTGGCTTTTATGTACTTACATCAGCCATGTTTCAGATTGAAGTACATTGCTTGCATTTATTGGCCAGGCTTTTAAGTAAGTGTTTTATTTTGTAATTTGCCATTCTATTCTCTTTTGTGATTTGCCATTCATGAGCTATAAGGAACCCACTCTTTGTACAGAGTCTTACATTTTCTGGTTGTAGTTTGTATGAATAAATAAACATTTCATAGGCTCCATTAGCAGACTTGATTAGATATAATTCTTGTTTCTTGGTGAATAACTTCACAGGAGATGATAACAGTAGAAACTACTAGGTGTACCAGTTAATAATGCGGATTTTTTTCAGTAGATGGAGTTACACATATGTTGATATATATGCAATGTGATATGTATGATATTTTGTTGTATTGACAGCAACCATCAAAACTTCATATGTCAAATTTTCTGAAGGTGTTAACATCATCGATGTTTTTATGCTTAAAAATATCAAATTGCATGCCCAAAAAAAGAGCATTTGTGGGAAGTTTTAATTCATTACTTTATTTTGAAGAAAAGTGCTGCTGAAAGTTATCGTATACTTCAGGAAGCTTATGGTGAACATGCTCCATCTCAAAATACTTGTGAACGCTGGTTTAAATGCTTTAAAAGTGGTGATTTCAATGTAAAAGACAAAGAATGTCAAGGTCAACTGAAAAAGTTTGAAGACAAATAATTACAAGCATTATTGAATGTAGATTCATGTCAAACTCAAAAACAACTTGCAGAAGGATTAAACGTTGCTCAGCAAACAATTCCTGATCATTTGCAAGCAATGGGAAAGATTTTAAAGGAAGAAAAATGGGTGCCACATCAACTGAATGAAAGACAAATGGAAAACCAAAAAGTCATCAGTAAAATGTTGCTTCAATGGCAAGAAAGAAAGTCTTTTTTGCATCCAATTGTGACTGGCGATGAAAAGTGGATTTATTTTGAGAATCCCAAATGCACAAAATCATGGGTTGATCCAGGTCAACCATCAACATCTACTGCAAGGCCAAATCACTTTGGAAAGAAGACAATGCTCTGCTTTTGGTGGGATCAGGAAGGTGTGGTGTATTATGAGCTTCTAAAACCAGGTGAAACCATTAATACTGATTGCTACTGACAACAAGTAATCAATTTGAACCATGCTTTGATCATGAAACGATCAGAATGTGCCAGAAGACATGGCAAAGTAATTTTGCTTCATGATGACGCACCATCACACACTTCAAAACTAGTTAAAGACAAGTTAAAAGATCCTGCCTGGGAAGTATTAGCCCACCTGCCATATTCACCAGACCTTGCTCCTTCTGATTACCACTTGTTCTGATTGATGGCACATGCACTTTCTGAGCAGCACTTCAAAACGTATGAAGAAGTGGAAAATTGGGTCTCTGAATGGTTTGCCCCAAAACAAGAAAAGTTCTATTGGGATGGTATCCACAAATTACCTGAAAGATGGGGAAATGTTTAGCTAGCAATGGGCATTACTTTGAATAAAGCACTTTTGATGTTTCTCTTGAAATTACCGTGTTTTCTTTGATTACAAAATCCACATTATTAACGGGTACACCTGGTAAACTGGCTTACAGTCACATGCGTACACAAATTTTGAATGGTTTCAAACACTTAGTCCATGTTCCTGTAAATGAGAATAAAAATGGGAGTTTAGAATTTTTTGTTCTTCAAAAAATGGATGAGCAAGTCCTTGAGAGATAATTGTCTTAATTAGATGGAAATATTAGCAGGAGACAAGATAGGAAGTATTCTCTATCTTGTTTATTATTATGTTTATAGTTCTTAGGATACTCCTTTCTCATAGTTAGGGCTTGTAAGTTATTATTTAATGGTTGAATAAATAATGAAAGACCCACACATTGATTTGGGTAGAAATTTCATCTGGGGGATAAGAGTCATGGTTTTCACAGTATGGGCTGGGAAGATAAGAATTGGGGATCCTGTCAAACAGTTTATGTCAATGAGATCGTAATGGGTGAAAACCCAGCAGAGTTTCAGAGTGCAATGACAAAGGGGTGCTCTGAATTGGCTACGTAAAAGATCTAGATAGGTCTTCAGACATCATCAAGGTCTTACAAGGTTTAGATCTTCCAGCAAGTGGTAATATAGAAAAAAGTTTAGAATCAGAATTTTAATTTGTTAGAGGTTTTGTGAGTATAGTTTCTGGAGTAAGAAATGGCCAATTTTGCCACTTTCTGGCAGTACAACTGTGGATACCTTATTACATTCTTTTTATATAATCTGCAAGATAAAATTAATAAAGCATTCATTGTAATATGAGGTGGATTAAATAAATAATATATCAATTTTAAAAATTCTTAGAAAATAAAAGATGTTTATTAATGAGATTATGAGAAGATGAAAGAAGATGAAAAGAAACAAGAGAATAAGGTCAAGCTGGGAGTCAGTGATGATGAAATTGAATACTGGACTTATTACCATTGTAATGATTTTGATTCAGAACCATAAAAAGGATTCAATAATTATGGTAGCAGATGTAATCATATTGGTTAAAAGAGCAGGACAGAAGCTTATATGTTAGAGTTTGGCCAAGATATCAAAGCTGGAAATACCATCAATTTTGACTTGTTTGCTTCAGGATTTTTCTAAGTTGGGGGTTGGGGGAAAAGCTATAGTAAACACCAGCTATGGGTACTGAAGACCTCATTAGTGGAGATCTAGGCAAAGTATGCAAACAAGAATATTAACTAGACTTCAGAAAGACATGTATAGTTTAGTTTTGACCTCCAGGAGTTTTATATTCTCCATAAAGTAGCTTTCTTTGCTCCAGATAGTACGCTTGTAAAAATTCTATTGGGTAAGCCAATCACTGGAGTAGCAGCAGAGATTTTAATAGAAGTTAGAAGTTGAGGCAGGTTTTATCAGCAAGAGCTGATTCCAAACACATAATTTATAGCTTATTGTCATTCAGAATATCATGAGTGTGTTCTGTACTTACCAATAACTCCCTGAAACTCTATCGCATGGTCTTTGTGAGTATTTGTGATGGTCTGTAAAGTTTACTCAGTGAAAGATTTTCAAATGTGTATGTATTTAACATATTATCATTCTACAAAACTCATAATCTTTATTTAAAAACTAGAGGCCCGTTGCACAAAATAATTCATGCCCAGGGGTGAGGGGGTGTCCCTCAGCCCAGCCTGCACCCTCTCTAATCTGAGACCCCTAGAGGGATGTACGACTGTCCCACTGGGATTGGGCCTAAATGGGCAGTCGGACATCCCTATCACAATCCAGGACTGCTGGCTCCCAACAGCTAGCCTGCCTGCCTGCCTGATTGCCCCTAACCGCTTCTGCCTGCCAGCCTGATCACCCCCTAACCACTCCCCTGCCAGCCTAATTGATGCCTAACTGCTCCCCTGCTGGCCCGATTGCCCCTAACTGCCCACCCCTTCCAGCCTGGTCACCCCTAACTGCCCTCCCCTGCAGGCCTGGTCTCCCCCAACTGCCCTCCCCTGCAGGCCTAATCGCCCCCAAGTGCCCTCCCTTGCAGGCCTGGTCCCTCCCAACTGCCCTACCCTGCTGGCCTGATTGCCCACCACTGCCCTCCCCTACTGGCCATCTTGTGGTGGCCATCTTGTATCCACATGGGGGCTGCCATCTTTGACCACATGGGGCGGCCATCTTGTGTGTTGGAGTGATGGTCAATTTGCATATTACTCTCTTATTAGATAGGATGCCATATGCTCTGTTCTTATGCTTTATTTTGATATAACAAAGCAGGTCTCCTCTCAAATCTTTTGTTAGTTTTATCACAGGGGTATCTGCAAGCATATTAAAGTGATTCAGTAATGGACAATACATACACTGGAGATCAGGTCATGTCTCTTATGTTGGATGCTATTTCGACTTAAGTGGGATGCAATTTTGGCCACTCATGAAAAAATGATATCGCGTTCTTCAATCAATCTGCTTCTTCAAGTTTCTCTTCATTAGTGATCACATTTATATATCTAATACAGAGATTATATATTTTTAAATTTACCATATAAATATATTTAACTACTGATAGATTTATTCATTATATAAATAAGAGATAATAACAGGGATATTGCAGCCATATTAATTTGTGTAACAATCCTGGCTTGGTTACTGATTAGTCCAGCGATCAATTTTTCTCATATCTAAAATTAACATAATGCTGAATTTTTTTAGACTGTTATGAAGAATGAATACAATAAAGCCTATGTACTTTCTAGTTTAGTGCCTAGTAAACAATATGCAGTCAATAAGCAATATACATATATGCGTGTACACACACACACACACACACACATACATACACATATACAGGGAGTCCCCCAAGAAATGTATACATATTTTAGCAGCTGATAGCTCAGTTTTGAAAATGAAATATATTTTAATAAATACTGCCTTTATAGTTACTCAAAGTATCCTATATAATATCCTATATAATAAAGGGTAATATGCAAATTTACCCTAACAGCTGAACAACCAGGAATGACCAGTTGCTATGATGCGCACTGACCACCAGGGGACAGGCACTCAATGCAGGAGCTGCCCCCTGGTGGTCAGTGTGCTCCCACAGGGAAGCTCCATTCAGCCACAAGCCTAGCTGACTGCTGTGAACGCAGCAGCGGTGGCGGGAGCCTCTCTGCCTCTGCAGCGTTAAGGATGTCTGTGGCTTAGGCCCACTCCCGGTGGGGAGGGGAGTGGGCCTATGCCACAGTCGGACATCCCTCCAGGGCTCCCAAGCTGCCAGAGGGATGTTGTACTGCCAGCTTAGGCTGGATCCCCTGAGGAGCAGGCTTAGGCTGGCAGGTGGACGTCCCCCAAAGGGTCCCTGACTGTGAGAGGGTGCAGGCTGGGCTGAGGAACACCCCCCCAAGTGCATGAATTTTTGTGCACTGGGCCTCTAGTATATATACGTTAGACATTTTGGGGGTACAACCTATATTTACATACTATATAAATTATAAAGATGTGTATATATATATATAGATAGATATGAATATATATGAATATATATATGAATATATATATAATATATATTATATATATGATATATATATATATATATATATATATATATATATATATATATATATATTTAGCTTCATTAGAATTGGGGTATAAACCAAACTTCTGACTTAAGCTTCAGGCAACTGCTCTAGAATTTAGTTAAAACAAGTTTCACATTGCAGTTGATTACTTCTTGATACTTAATTTACATGTATACCAGAGTTGAGCTTCATTAGAGATAATCTATCACTCAGTATCAGATTAATTTTTCCCCTTGGAATTCTAAATAAATGTGTATGTTAATCATATTTATGGAAATATTGTGTGTTGTCAATTATAAAGTGGTTACACAGGGTATATCCTGTTTAATCAATGTAATCTCACTATTATGAAGATGTTTTATTTGGACTATAGTGATTATCTTTAATTTTTGAGACATATTAATATTCCAGATATAACTTATATTGAAAAATACCTTTATATTATTTACATATTCACTTCCATTAGCAGTTTATATATACATGTAAAAATATACATATATCTATAAAATTGAATATAAATGTTCATAATAAACATTTTTCATTTTGTGCAAAATTCAAAATAAAATCTCAAATATATTCAAAATTAAAAGTAGATTGATAGCATTATTAAAACCCTATTATCCATATATTTTGATAAGATAAATATCCCTGAGTCTGCAAATCTGAAGATGACAGTGACCATATTATAGTATAACTTAAATTTTATATACTTGTTTGGAATATTAGCATTCATACATCAGTAACCCTTGAAAGTGATTCATTAAATTACATATTTCCATAAAAGCTCTAAGTATTTAAAAATAATCTATTTGGAAACTGTTAGAATCTTATAAGAATGTTAACTTTTTGATATACTCATGAGTTGAAAATCGCATTAATCACACATACAAACAAGAATAATATGTAGAAAAAAAAGTTATGAAAATGTTTTCCAAACTACATTTTATTGTCGCTAATTAAATTTCAAACAATATATTTTTAAATGCTTAATCTAAAAAATATTTCCTTTGGAGATATTTGAAGATCAAAATTTAAATTTTCAAGTAATTTCCCAGAAACTGGCAATCATTTTCAGCAGTTGAAGAGGATTTTCAATATTTGCCTAAGTTATGGGCCCTAGGAGATTTAATTTTAAAAAAATATGTTACTAGAACATTTCCTTTAATTACATGTTGCTATAACCCAAAGGGTATTTAAATTATTAAATGTTTTATTTTTGCTTTATTCATCAGACACCTAGACCCGAAGAACTTAATAGATTCTATCTCAAGTCTGACAGCATTTTTAATAATTGCTTTTATTTTACTTGCTTGCCACGAGACGTTGGGGCATAACAGCAAAATCATGGTGAATCTGATTGAATAAATATTAATAGGATGGAAAATCAGTGAATATAATATTTATGGAAGTGCCAGTAGCAATGGAACAAATATGGTGGTAGTTAAAATTTATCAAGGAATTATAAGGATAAGTTTTTCCCAATATACTTCAATTGCATATTTAGGATGGAATTATAGCAGAGCAAAATATAAGCGAATTCTTGACTATATGCAAAAAAATAGTGTGTCACTCTCATTATCCTTATTCAATGAATTTTAAAATTCCTTACCAAGTACATTTACAAGTTATTTTAAATTTTTATTAAAATTTTTAATGTTGACATTATTACAGCTGACCCTATTTGCCCACCTCCACCCACCCCACCTCACCCATCCTTGACCTTTACCAAACTATTGTTCATGTCCATGGGGTATGCATATATTTACAATTTTTTAAAAAGCTGAAGAAACAACTAATCTGTTAAAGCATGCTATATCAAAGAATGTCTCTATAATGAAAGATGAGGAGATCAATACTAAGTAGCAAGATTGTACCAATAGCTAATTCTTTAAGTTATTGATCATGACTACCATTATTGTCAGTAAATAAGAGAGACGTTTGTGATTAACCCAAAGGGTTTGTTTGCCAGAATACTTGAAGAAATGGTGGCAGTTCTGGGCTTTGAAAGTAAGAATAATTCTTACTTGCTATAAAAATCCTCTTTTCATTTCTCCTACTAGAAAATGATGCCAATAAAACTTCAGAGATTGTCATTATTTTGAATATTAGAAATACACTTTATAGTCACATTTCTAGATCCAAGATTTAACAGCATATTTTTGTCATATGATTATATAAAGAAAGGGGTGTAAAATACGACAAAAATACGAGTTAGGGTAGAAATCTTAGGCTGCTTTAGAAATAATCAAATTCATATTCTTTTAGCATTCTTTTGTACATCAGTGAACTAGAATATCATCATCATCAAATCTTCAAGCCTAGGGATTGAAGAGGAAATTAGTTTTTATCTTAGTTGCTATTAGAGAAGATAAATGTAATAAAGTGTTACCAGCACCTTTCAGCAAAATACTTTACATGATAAAATCTGCCAAACTATGCTTGTTCTTTCACCAACAGCCAATAAAACTGAACAACTCTTTATAGCATCAATTAGTGGCCCAGCGCGCAAAATCGTGTGCAGTAGGTCGCTCGCCACTTCCCACCTGCGCGTGCCTGCTGCTCACACAGCCTCCTGCTGATCAGTTGTTGTGCGTGAGGGTGTGATGACCATTTGCGATATTAGCCTTTTATTATATAGGATATATAGGATGTGCAGTATAATGTCCAATGAGAGAATCTAGAATATTTCTGTGCTGAAAAACTATTATTTCTGTGCAATAAGTTCAAACTTTATAAGTCTATTGAACAAAAGCTTTAGTAACAAAATTGCAGTATTAATTATCTCAAATTAAAATTTAGATTTATTCTTATAGTCCACTAATTCAGTCTACACTGTTGACATATAAACAGTGATAGATCACTAACTTTAACCTTCAAACACTTAGCATTTGGTCAAAATGTCTCTTCTCCAAGTGTGACATTTTATTAAAATTGCCACACCAGTTGTCCTCAACTACTACATCTCTCCTCCACTGATTGGTAAGACCTGTATAACATTGGTTATCAGGATGATTTATTTGTAATGGGAAAGTGGAAATGGTCAAACATGAAAATATCTAGAAAAGCTGAGATCCTTTTGTGTATAATTGGAAAAATATCACAACATACCCAGAACTGACAAAAGAAAGATAATTTTCTCAGCTCTTAAACCAACCATGAAGTGAAACATGTGCTGGTAATTTCACTGTTTTCAAAGTACCAAAGGCTTAAGAACATGTATAATTGTTTACCACTTAGCTAGAAATTATGAAGTTTTTACCAGGTGACCTTGAAAAACATCTTAGAGTGTTTGATCCAAGTAATTGCTCATGAATAAAACTGAGAACATTTAAAGTTGGATTTGTTTGTTTTATGTCTCAACTTTCTCACTAATGTTCAGGAAGAATAATTATAAAATCCACTAATAGTTAACATTGATGAGGTCTTCTAAATCCTAATGTCTGAATTTAGTGGTGGATTGCAAGTTGTCTCAAATTTGATAAGCCCATAGAATATATAATAGAGGAATTATTCATACACTTAATTCCTGGGTAAATTGAATGGTACTTATTGGATGTTCTAGCATAAAAAAAGACTATGTGGCTTATTTTATTATTCACATCAATAAATTAATTATTCACAGCAATAAATTACATTTTAATATATCAAATATTTTAAAGAATAAATAGTGTTTTTCTGGGAAATAAAAATCCAATATTAAAATACTTTTACCATTTAGCAAAAGAATACTAATAAAACAAAATCACCAAGTATTTTATTACAAATAGATAAGCTCATGCTTCTTTCATGTTATATGGGTTGGTCAAGTCCTTTTTTGACCTGTAATTATCTGTTTTGACAGGCTTTGCTTCCTTGCTATGTATTACTTGCATTATCTTCAGTGATTAGACACACCCACCCCCCCCCCCCACACACACACGATAACTTTATTTTCAGAGAATCTCTAAAAAGGCAAACTATCCCTATTTTAAGTCATTTTAATTATTATAATAATAGCAGTAGATGTATTATTACAAATTAAGTAGGAAACATAAGAAGGAGCCAGAAAGAAAAAAAAATAGCTAAAAGTAACTTTATGACAGGAGTAGAGTACAGTTTGCTTTGCACTTTTTATATTTTTAATGCAACTTAGAATAAATATAGAAACATGTAAAGGGCACTAGGTATTGGAATTTTAATCTTGCATTTACTAAAAACAGTGATAAATAATTTGGGAGATAAATTTTAAAATATTCATAAGATCATCAAAGAAAGGAGATATCTATATCCATCTATCATCTATCTATCTATCTATCATCTATCTATCTATCTATCTATCTATCTATCTATCTATCTATCATCTATCTATCTATCATCTATGGATTTTGCCTGTGCAATCCATTGTGTCCTAAAATGGAGTTACTGGGGTGACTTAGGTAATGGAACTAAACTTTTCTAGTCTTAATTATCAGCAGAAGTGTTGGTACTTGTGCATATGTGAAAGTTGAAGGGTTGACTCTACCAGCATTCTAGGAATGGAATTTAGTTGTTTTGGTTATATCTTTAGTATCCAAGTGATTTTTCATCTGTGGGAACAGAACTCTATTAATTGGACATGATAAAAAGTCTGCAATAGGTTTCCGAAAATTATAAGATATATAGAGTATCTATCTGTGCTTCAGGATTATAGGCATTTTTCCTTGCAGTGTTTCAAGTTTGATACTAACATTCTTAATTATAAATTTCCTTCTATTTATGATATTTAATTTTGTTAAATACTTTAATATATTATTCAGGTTGTATCCTCTGTAGATGGAAAACTTTCAATATGCAATGTGAATGCCAACCTTCTTTTCTCTACGCATTTCAGAAATTGGTACTGCTATCTAACCGGTTGTTCAAGTAAATGTCATTTTTTAATTTCAAAATTCATGTCCCCATATCTGACCTTTCTCCGATCTCTAAAGCAGTGCATCCATTTGGAAAATCTGCAAAGGCAGATGTGTTCTCTGTCTATATTGTCCAATATGGTAGCTATAGCCCCAGGTACTTATTTAAGCTCTGGAAATGCAGCTAGTGTAAATGAGGAACTGGATTTTAAGTTTAATTAAAGCAAATTTAAATAACCACATGTGGCTAGTGGTAATCATATGGGACAGTGGAGTTCTAGACATATGTAACCAACTACCTAATTTTTACCTTTTCTTAAATATGCTACAAGAATTTCAAACTTAATATCCACTATAGACTCTGTGCTCTTGGTGTTTCAGGCAACCTGCCAACTGGGTTCCCCTCACTTTTCTTATATAAGGTTTGTCATTACCACTATTTATTTGTTTACATTATTAAAATTTGATGGCAATATCACTATTATTTGTTACTCTGGTGGGTTATGTATTTTTGCTATGTTTTCTTTATTATGAAAGAATGGATCTTAACTATTTTTATTGCCACTCTATCCACAGAGTGTAGAACAGTGTTATAGTAATTATTTGACATCTCATGAATGAATGAATAACATGCATTTTACTAAATTTATTGGGTGAATAAGATCATATAAGTTTCAAGTAGACATTTCTATGATACATAGTCTGTATATTGCATTGCATTGTGTGCCCACCATCCAAAGTCAAATCATCTTCCTTCACTATATATTTGTCCCCCCTTTACTACTTTGCACTCCATTCCCTTGGTAGCCATGATACTATTGTTTGTGTATACAAGTTTCTGTTTTATATCCCTCATATGAGTAAAATCATATGATTCTTAGCTATTTTTGACTGACTTATTTTGCTTGCATAATATTATCAAGATCTACCCATGTTGTTGCAAATGGCAGTATTTCGTTTTTCTTATGGCTAATTAGTATTCCATTGTGTGTGTGTGTGTGTGTGTGTGTGTGTGTGTGTGTGTGTACATATTTATCACACCTTCTTTATCCAATGCTCTATCAAAGAACACTTTGGTACATTTTTTTAATTCTCACCTGAGGATATGCTTATCTATTTTAGAGAGGGGAGGTGGGAGGGAGGGGGGAGAGAGAGAGAGAGAGAGAGAGAGAGAGAGAGAGAGAGAGAGAGAGAGAGAGAGAAAGAGTCATAGATTGGTTGCCTTTCCTACAATGCCCTGACCGAGTATCAAACCCCCAACCTTTTGGCATATGGGATGATAACCCTAACCAACTGAGCCACACTTTTGTGTATTTTTAAAATAAGAGCCACAACACTGTAGTCATAGACCAACAGTACTGACATTAAAGGCAAGATGCCTATAGCTAAACACTAATTGTACTAGACCTGACTTTTATGAGTAATCTATCCTCAGGGTTCTTTCCTATGTATAAATACAGTTGTCCCTCAATATGCATGGGAGATTTGTTCTAGGTCCCCATGGATACTGAACTCCACAGATGCTCAAATCCCTCAGATAGGCTCTCCATGTCCTTGGGTTCTGCATCCTTATATTCAAACAATTGCAGATCAAAGATACTTTCCATCCACAGGTGCAGAACCTATGGAAGAGAATGCCCAATGGTAGATTATAAAAATACCTACTTTGTAAGTTATTTCCTGCCCGAATGATATTAAGCTTTTATATGGCATATAGTCAACAAATGTGGGCCATTATAAGACTAGTAATCATAATTACTGTTTCAGTTTTAACTTTGATTGGTATTCTTGGCCTTGTTTCTTACATTTTCTAGGATCTGTTGATTCATCTACTTCATGGAATGAACACTTAGATGTTTTAATCTCTGGTTTTATTTTTATCACTCGAGAATGACTGATGCTATAGCGGTTTTCAAAATATTTTTATTTACTAGAGAGGAAGGAAGAGGAAGAGAGAGATAGAAACATCAATGATGAGAGAGGAGGATTGATTGGCTGCCTCATGCGAGCCCCCTACTGGTGATCAAGCCCGCAACCCAAGCATATGCCCTTGACCGGAATCAAACCCTGGACCCTCCAGTCCACAGGTTGATGAGAGCATCAACCCAGGACCTTTCAGTATGCAGGCTGACACTCTATCCATTGAGCCAAACCAGCTAGGGATGATGCAGTAAATATTAAATTTTAGTACATCTCAATCCTTGAGTACACATATTTTAATAGTCTGTATGACAAAATGGAAAGTACACATAAAGCACCTTTGTAGCCCTAGCCAGTTTGGCTCAGTGGATAGAGTGTCAGCCTACAGACTGAAAGGTCCCAGGTTTTATTCCAGTTAAGGGCACATGCCCAGGTTGCTGGCTCCATCCCCAGTAGGGGGCCTGTGGGAGGCAGCCGATCAATGATTCTCATCATTGATGTTTCTATATCTCTCTCCCTCTCCCTTCCTCTCTGAAATCAATAAAAATACATATTTTTTAAAAAGCACCTTTATGTAGCAAAGTGTGCTGGTTTGTCTCTAGGAAAAGCATTTGTATGATTTTAGATGAGTTGGGAGCTGAACTGGGACCTTTATTCATGAAATGTCAAATTTACTTAAAAGAATGTTTGACAGGCAAACTATGTTTATTCAAATGTGAGTGCGTGTCAGACTTTTTTTTTTTTTTTTGTAAGCCTGAACTTGTAATTTGTTGCCAGGGATAAAAATCTGAGCTTTCAATTTTGGAAAACTTGTCTGCCACAGTGAATTTGACAACATACTAATACTTTCCTAATGTAATGGGTAGTGATATTAATAAATGTGATTGTTTGATATCATACAATGAACTATGTCAAAGTTTGAAAAATCTACTTAACAATGAATTAATCATTATCTTCCAAATGACCAAAGTATAATGTTATGTAGTCATGTATGGGTAAAATACTCATTCTAAGTGCAAAAATCAACCAATGGCTTTTAATGTAACCATGTAAAATAAGTTCATGGATGTGATTTCATATTCTTTATTGTAACTAACCTTTAAGAAACTATGACTTATGGAGCTCTGGTATAGTATCAGAGAAGAATATCTACAATTATCTGAAAATGTTATTAAGTACTCCTCTCTTTCCAACTATATACTTGAGTAGGGCCATATTTATTTCTTCACCTACTTGGACCTAAACAACACACCACAACAGATTGAAGGCAGATGTAGATGCGAGGACCTAGATATAGATGCGAGGACCTATGTGTCTCCTATTGAGGTAGGCATGGAAGAGGTTGCAAAAATGCAAAATTGCCACTTAGCACACTAATTTTATTTTGGAATATGTATTTTTTGGCCAAATTATGTTATATATGTTAAGTTATAATGAGTTTAGTTTATTATTGGTTCTGCTTTTTAAATCTCTGATTTTAGAACCAGCAAACTTCCACAGTTCTGAATATTATTTCATTCTCTAGTGCATCTTTCAAATGAATTAAAATTATGCTAAATATGAACATAGAATACATTCCCCATTTTGTGTCTTTGATCAGTATTTTAGAAAATTTATTCTTTCTCTAATGACTCAAGGAATCACAATGTTGACCATTTAAAATAACCAATTACTGCATACTAGTATGTTCACTTTACCGAGTTCAAATTTTAGACTTGGCATTATCCAGTTTTCATTTAGACTTTATCATTATTTTTTTGGGAGTGTTTGTCTGCTTGACAGATTTGACTTGGAAAAGAAAAAGGCAGGAAGACATAATGGTATCTGTGTTTAATTTGTATGTGATTTTCATGTTAGTTACTTCTTTAACTGGTATTTTTATACTTAGCACAACAATGCCAATAGATCAAAATAAAAATGACCTGGATTCTGATGCACCATATGTGTTACATTTAGAAAGCAATAAAAGGAAAGTAAATTGGAAGGAAAAGACAGTGACTTTGCCTTAGATGAAGTAGAAGAAATCCTAACTGCTGCACATGTCCATTCATCATTAAATTACAGTAACAGGATCTGTTCGTTGGGAAGAATGGACTATTTACATTAAAATCTGTCAATTTAAATTTAATAAAAACAAAAAGATCAATAGTAATGCATTTAAATTCAAATAGTCATCACAGCGATGCAATAGCAATCAGTCATATTTACCAAGACCACGCATGTAATAATCCTTCTGATCCCCATATAATTACTAGCTTTGCCTCTTGAATTATCAACAGCTCTCATGGCTTATTGCCTCATACTTGCTTAGTAAGCATCTGCAATCAATAATCTTGCCACAGAGTAAGAGGCAACCAGCCAGCCAGGCCCAGGGTGTAATGCTGCAGAAGTGATCATTACATCGGTGTGAATGACAAGGAGGTGGCTGTGCTAATGGGATAGGCATGCAGTAACGAGATAATTTTGAAAAGCTGCTTACTGAAATGTGTGGCTCTTACCATGGTTGGTGGTGTCTAAGTATGGGGAACAGTCAGTCACCCTTAAAAACACTTCACATCCTTCCCAGAGTTGCTTTCATGGTGATCATCATCTCTAGCAGCTGTCTTCTAGATCTTATGATCAACACAGCACATTCAGTTTGCCTGAAATGCTATTTATCTGACTAAAAAAGCAAACAGTTATTTTCTTCATTCACATGGTATATGCTGGAGAATAGGAATTTATATGCAAATTTGAGTATTAGTGGCATTTTGATGATAAGAGCTTAAGGACCAATTATAGATGTCAAAAATGTTTGAAAACTTCTATTAATGCCATTCACATGGAAAATAAAATTGAAAATTCCAATAGAGCAAATGTGTTGTATGGATAGCAACATCATATTGTTTATTTTATTCAGTCTGTTGAATTACAAAGATTCCCATGGTTTTGCAAAAGGGGCATTTATAAGCACACCAATGAACACAAGATACTGGCGGGGGGTGGGATGAAGGTATGCGACAGAGGGTAGGGGAGGCTGGGGGAAGGTCAATGGGGAAAAAAAGGAGATATATGTACTAATATATGTAATATTTTAAACAATAAATAAATAAATAAATAAATAAATAAATAAATAAATAAATAAATAAAAACACCATCATCAGGAAAACGTCATTTAATTTTTAAACTTGTAACTATTAGCTATGCTCATTATTTTATTTTTTATTATTATTTTATTTTATTATTTTTATGCATATGTGTCCTTATTCCCCCATTACCCCCCACCCTCCACTCATGCCGCACCCACCTGTTGTCTGTGTCCATTGATTAGGCTCATATGTATGCATACAAGTTCCTTGGTTGATCTCTCCCCCTTACTACCACTGACCCCCTCCTTCCCTGAGGTTTGAGGTTCTGATAGACGTTTTGCAGTCTCTGGTTCTGTTCTTGTTAATCAGTCTATGCTGTTCATTATATACCACAAATGAGTGAGATCATGTGATTTTATCTTTCTCTGCCTGGCTTATTTCACTTAACATAATACTCTCCATCTCCATCCATGTTGTTGCAAATGGTAGGAATTCCTTTTTTACCGCAGCATAGTATTCCATTGTGTAGATATACCACAGTTTTTTTAATCCACTCATCTGCTGATGGGCATTTAGGCTGTTTCCAAATCTTAGCTATGATGAATTGTGCTGCTATGAACATAGGGGTCCATATATCTTTCTGACTAGTGTTTCTAGTTTCTTGGGATATATTCCTAGAAGTGGGATCACTGGGTCAAATGGGAGTTCCATTTTTCGTTTTTTGAGGAAACTCCATACTGTTCTCCACAGTGGCTGCACCAGTCTGCATTCCCACCATCAGTGCAAAAGAGTTCCATTTTCTCCGCATCCTCGCCAACACTAGTTGTTTGTTGATTTGTTGATGATAGTCATTCTGACAGGTGTAAGATGGTACCGCATTGTTGTTTTGATTTGTATCTCTCTGATAATTAGTGACTTTGAGCAGGTTTTCATATGTCTCTTGGCCTTCCTTCTGTCTTCTTTCGAAAAGTGTCTATTTAGATCAGTTGCCCATTTTTTGATTGGGTTGTTTGTCTTCTTTTTGTTAAGTTGTATGAGTTCTCTGTAAAGGTTGGAGATTAGGTTCTTATCGGTGACAACATTGGCAAATATGTTCTCCCATGCGGTGGGCTTTCTTGTTGTTTTATTGATGGTTTCATTTGCTGTGCAAAAGCTTTTTATTTTCATGTAGTCCCATTTGTTTATTTTCTCTTTAGTTTCCATTGCCCTAGGGGCAGTATTAGTGAAGAAGTTCCTTCAGCATAAGTCTGAGATTTTTCTGCCTGTGGATTCCTCTAGTATTTTTATGGTTTCCCATCTTATGTTTAAGTCCTTTATCCATTTTGAGTTTATTTTTGTGTATGGTGAAAGTTGGTGGTCTAGTTTCATTTTTTTGCATGTATCTGTCCAATTTTCCCAACACCATTTGTTGAAGAGACTATCTTGACTCCATTGTATGTTCATGCCTCCTTTGTCAAATATTAATTGGGCATAGTGGTTTGGGTCGATTTCTAGGTTCTCTATTCTATTCCATTGATCTATATGTCTGTTCTTGTGCCAGTACCAGGCTGTTTTAAGAACAGTGGCTTTGTAATACAGCTTGATATCTGGTATTGAGATCCCTCCTACTTTGTACTTCTTTCTCAGGATTGCTGCAGCTATTCGGGGTCTCTTTTTATTCCAGATGAATTTTTTGAAGGTTTGTTCTAGGTCTGTGAAATATGCCATTGGTATTTTAATGGGAATTGCATTGAATTTATAGATTGTTTTGGGTAGTATGGACATTTTGATGATGTTGATTCTCCCAATCCATGAACATGGTATGTTCTTCCATCTGTTTATGTCTTCCTCTATCTCTTTTTTCAGTGTCATGTAGTTTTCCACATATAGGTCTTTTACCTCCTTAGTTAAGGTTATTCCTAGGTATCTTAATTTTTTTGGTGCGATGGTAAATGGGATTGCTTTTTTAGTCTCTCTTTCTATAAGTTCACTATTGGTGTATAGAAATGCCATAAATTTCTTGGCGTTAATTTTGTATCCTGCTACATTCCCGAATTCATTTATTAAGTCTATTAGTTTTTTTGATGGAGTCTTTCGGGTTTTTTATGTACAATATCATGTCATCTGCAAATAAGGACAGCTTTACTTCTTCTTTTCCAATTTGGATGCCTTTTATTTCTTCTTCCTGTCTAATTGCAATGGCTAATACTTTGAGTACTATGTCAAACAGGAGTGGTGAGAGTGGACATACATGTCTTGTTCCTGTTCTTAGGGGAAATGGTTTTAGTTTTTGCCCATTGAGTATGATGTTAGCTGTGGGTTTATCATATATAGCTTTTATTATATTGAGGTATGATCCTTCTATTCCCACCTTGTTGAGAGTTTTTATCAAGAAAGGGTGTTGGATTTTGTCAAATGCTTTTTCTGCATCAATTGATATGACTATGCGATTTTTCTCTCTCAATTTGTTTATGTGATGTATCATGATTATTGATTTGCAGATATTGTACCATCCTTGCATTCCTGGGATAAATCCTACTTGGTCATGGTGTATGATCTTTCTGATGAAGTGATGGATCCAATTTGCTAGAATTTTGTTGAGGATTTTGGCATCTACATTCATGAGGGATATTGGCCTGTAATTCTCTTTCATTGTGTTGTCATTATCTGGTTTTGGTATTAGGGTGATGCTGGCTTCATAGAAGGAGCTTGGAAGTGTTCCTTCCTCTTGAATTTTTTGGAATAGTCTGAGGAGGATAGGTTTTAGTTCTTCCTTGAATGTTTGGTAAAACTCCCCTGTGACGTCATCTGGCCCTGGACTTTAGTTTGCTTGAAGCTTTTTGATGACTGCTTCAATTTCTTCCATAGTTATTGGCCTATTGAGCTGTTTAGATTCTTCCTGATTGAGTTTTGGAAGGTTATATTTTTCTAGGAATATGTCCATTTCCTCCAGGTTGTCCAGTTCTTTGGAATAGAGTTGTTCATAGTATTTTTTAACAATCCTTTGTATTTCGGTGGGATCTGTTGTTATTTCACCTCTTTCATTTCTGATTTTGTTTATTTGGGTCCTCTCTCTTCGCTTCTTGGTGAGTCTAGCTATAGGTTCATCAATCTTGTTTATCCTTTCAAAGAACCAGATCTTGGTTTTGTTTTGTATTGTTTTCTTGGTCTCAATGTCATTTATCTCCAGTCTGATCTTTATTATTTCCTTCCTTCTGCTTACACTGGGCTTTTCTTGTTGCTCTCTTTCTAACTCTTTGAGTTGTAGGGTTAGGGAATTTATTTCCATTTTTTCTTGCTTTTTTGCAGTAGGCTTGTAGAGCTATGAACTTCCCTCTCAAGACTGCTTTCACAGTGTCCCATAGATTTTGGATTGTTGTGTTTTCATTGTCATTTGTCATAATGATATTTTTTATTTCTTCCTTGATCTCTCTGGTAACCCAGTCATTGTTTAATGGCATGCTGTTTAGTCTCCATGTGTTTGATTTTTTTTGATTGTTTTTATTGTAGTTGATTTCCAGTTTTATGCCACTGTGATCTGAGAAGATGCTTGGTATGATTTCTATCTTCTATAATTTGAAGAGACTTTGCCTATGACCCAACATATGGTCTATCTTTGAAAATGATCCATGTGCACTTGAGAAGAATGTATATTCTGTGGCTTTGGAGTGACATGTTCTGAAGATGTCAGTTAATTCCATCTGATCTAGTGAGTCATTTAGGATTGATGTTTCTTTGCTGATTTTTTGTTTAGAGGATTTGTCCAATGGTGATAGTGGGGTATTAAAGTCTCCTACTATGATTGTATTGCTGTCGATTTCTCCTTTGATATTCTCCAGGAGTTTTTTTATGTATTTGGGTGCTCCTGTATTGGGTGCATATATGTTTACCAGAGTTATTTCTTCTTGTTGGATTGCTCCCTTTAGTATTATGAAGTGGCCTTCCTTATCTCTTGTTATGTCCTTCACTTTGAGATCTAATTTGTCAGATATAAGTATTGCTACCCCAGCTTTTTTTTCATTTCCATTCGCCTGGAAAACCTTTTTCCATCCCTTCACCCTCAGTCTGTATGCGTCTTTTTTTCTGAGGTGGGTTTCTTGTAGACAGCAGATATATGGGTCATGTTTTCTTATCCAATTCGTTACCCTATGTCTTTTGATTGGGGCATTTAATCCATTTACATTTAAAGTTATTATTGATAGGTACTTCTTTGTCGCCATTTTTATTCTTTACTCCTGTGTTCCTTCTTCGCTTCCTATTTCTTTTCTTTATAGCAGACCTTTTAGCATTTCTTGCATCGCTGGTTTGGTGGTAATAAATTCCCTTAGTCCTTTTTTGTCTGTGAAGCTCCTGATTTCACCTTAAATTTGATTGACAGCCTTGCTGGATACAGTATTCTTGGATTCAGACCCTTCCTTTGCATGACTTTGTATATTTCATTCCTTTCCCTTCTGGCCTGATGAATTTCTGTTGAGAAATCAGTTGCTAGTCTGATGGGGGTTCCTTTGTATGTAACTTTCTGTCTCTCTCTGGTCCCTTTTAAGATTCTTACTTTGTCGTTGGTGTTTGCCAATTTAATGATAATGTGCCTTGGCGTCGGTCTTTTGGGGTTCATTTTGCTTGGGACTCTGTGAGCTTCTTGGATTTGTGTAAGTTTTTTCTTCCCTATATCAGGGAATTTTTCTGTCATTATTTCTTCAAACAAGTTTTCTATTCCTTGCTCTGTTTCCTTTCCTTCTGGAACCCCTATTATGCAGATGTTGTTTTGTTTCATGTTGTCCCAAAGTTCCCTTAGGCTCTCCTCCTGCTTTTTAATTTTGTTTTCTAGAAGCTGCTCTACTTGGGTATTTTTTCCTAGCTTGTCTTCTAGCTCACTGATGCAGTCCTCTGCTTCTTCTAGTCTACTCTTGATGCTTTCTATTAAGTTCTTTACAGCAGTGATGTCATTTTTCATTTCTTCTTGGTTCTTCTTCATTTCCTCTTGGTTCTTACTCATATTGTCAAATTTGTCTTCCATTCTTTTCAGCCACCTTATGACTATTTCTCTGAATTCTTTCTTTGGCAGGTTGCTCGCCTCAATTTCATTTACTTCCTTTTCTGGTGATGCCTGCTTTTCTTTTCTATGCAGGCTATTTCTTTGTCTCCCCATGGTCTCTGCTTCTCCGGGTGTCTGGTTATGTAGTTCTCTCTCTCCTGTGTTGATTTAAAGGCACAAAATACAACAAAACCAAGTACTACACACAAGGCACTGGACGGAAATGTATTCATAATATTAATAACCCCAAATAAAGGTGACCACCAGAGAAAGGCAAATTAGGGAATAGGAGAGAAAGAAGAAGAGAGGAAAAAAAAAAAGAAAGGAGTGCCAAAATGAAATTGGGAAAAGGAAAAAAAAAGAGAGAAAAGAAAGAGAATAAGAAGAAAACAGGAACAAACTGTATATATGGGGGGAAAACTCCAATAGAACAGCCACTAATCCCAGCAAATCCCAGCAACAAGTACCTGGAGATGAAAACAAACTACAAACAACAATTAATATTAAGCGAGGTGAGGAAAAACAGATGCAAAAAACAAAGCAAAGAAGAAAACCAAAAAAGAATAAGCAAAAGAATCTGACAAACAAGCATAAAAAATGATATAATCAACATTCGAGCAAACAACAACAAAAGGACAGAGAGAAAAACAATTTTTGGATAGTGAAGACAGCGAAGAGAGAGGTGTGTATGAATTCGGATCAGGGGATTGGAAATTAGATATATAAGTAGGGTGAAATTTTAATAGGGGGTAAAAAGAAAGAATAGGGAAAATCTAAGGCAGGAAAAGGGTAAGAGAAACAGTACAACAAAAGGGCAAAAGTTAGGAAGAGAGTGATGGCATAAAGATAGAGTTGAGATAGAGTAGAATGATGCTAAAGGAAAGATGAAAATAGAATGTAGAACAGTAATCTCAAAATCAAATAAAGAGAAAATAAAATGACACTTTTTTATTACCTGTTTAAAAAAGGTAAAATAGTAGTAGTAATAATACTGATTGAAAATAAAAATGTAATAATTAAAAAGGTAAAATCAAGTGAGGAAAAAAGAAAAAAAATAGTTTCTTAAGTAAAAGATGAAAAAGAAAAAAAATAATAATAAAATAAAATAAATAAAAATAAAATGTGCAGTAGTGAAGGTCATTCACTTCCTCTCTTGTTCTGTTTGGCACACCTGTTTCCCAGTCAGGACAGTATTGCAGTTCCCTGCGTTCCACTGCTCTTCAGTGTTGTAAGCCAGTCCTGATTTTTAAGCAGGCTGTGTGTCTTACTTTCTTGTATTCCTTAATTTGTGATTACACAGGAGTCAATTTGTGATTCAGCCCCTGAGTGGCAGTGTTTCTGGGTTGACCTCCGTGTCTGTATGTCCTCTCTAGCCCGTGCTTAGATCCTGCTTTCCCTGTGGCATTCAATACCAGTTTGTGGGAGTGGGCTGCCCCAGTGCTGGTTCTCTCATGGTCACTCCCCGCTCTGATCCCCAGGTTCCAGAAACACAACTTTCCCCTGCAGTTTCCTAGGGTGTCCCCAACTGGGTGATCCTATGTATTGGGCTCAGTAATCAGAAACAAAGATTCAAAGAGGAGAAAGCGCAAGTGTGCGAACTCCGGGTTTGCTCCTAAGCCTGTGCAATACCCCTTTCCCTCTTGTGTCCAAACAGCTGGCACACTCCCAGAGTTTTTAGGCTGTCCTTCTGCATCAGATCAAAATGGGTTGCTTTTTAGAGATTCCCCTCTGTTAGCAGCTCTGAGGACCCCCTTCCACATTCATGGATCACGCCAGCCCCAACAGCCACGGATTTTTCTAGGCTCAGACTTCCCCTGGTCCTCCAGCTTCCGCAGTGCACGCATTTCTCTGCCCCGCCAGGGACCAAAGACCTCACCTTATCCCAGGTGAAATCTGACCTTTCCGTGGTGGAGTGTAGAGCTCCTCTGAATCCGTGTGTTTGTGCCAATTGGGGACTGGTGCTCTGGGGTTTTCAGCTGTTCAGTGGGTGCCGCAGTTGTAGATTTTCAGGTTTCCAATAACATCCACTTTCCCCTTCAAGATGGCACAGTCTCCACATCTGAGCTGGTGGCTCCGGGAGGGAACCCAGCAGCAGTGGGGGCTGCCTGGTCAGGGGAACCCTGTCCAGCAGTCCTTCACCTTCTCCTGGAGTATAGCTGTCCCTTAACTCTCCAACAGACACTCCTCGTGTGACCCTCAGCTGTTCTTTCTATCTGCTCTGGGACAAGGCTCGGGACTCGTCTTTCTATTCTGCTGCCATTTTGGTTCTCCTCTATGCTCATTATTTCTTTTATTTAACATTCACCTTTTATTCACAACTTAGGAGACTTTACAGATATATTAGGACAGAGCCTTCTGTCAGGAAAATATCACAGTATGACCTTGACAATTTTATTGTCTAAATAACTAATTAAAATATATCTAAAAGTGCATAATTACAAAGCTTTATTTGTTCAAACAGGTTCATGATGAGACTTTTAGCTTTATTTGTTCAAAATGAGGTTAGTGATGATACTTTTGAAAGTCTGTTAGATCTCTGATTTTTAAAATTTTAATTTCATAATGAACTATAAGAAAAAGTTAATTTAAGTATAGTTAGGATTATCTGTATTATCGTTTTTTAACCAATCCTGGGGGAAAATTCTTACTGATATATATGACCAATATTGTGGACACTAAGTCATGCTACTTTAATTTTCCTAAGCTTATAATAAAAAGCATTGAGCTAAATATTATACCTATGTGATATATTCTGTCACAGTGAAGAAACAATAATGTTCTGTACAAAATAATGTGTGAACAATGCTTTAGTTCAGATGTAGAATATATGTTGGAAAATTGAGATGTGATGTATCACATAGCCATAGAAGCTTCCCGAATTAAAAGAGCCCATGGTATCTTGTCAGCAGCTGTGATTTTCAAATGGCACTCCTCATATGAAATCAATGCTATTAATTTGAATAAATAATTACCATTTTCATATTTAACATATATATTTGACTAGATATACTATACCATAAAAGCTATAAGTATTAAATGTTAATTTGTACATATCCAAATAATATTATAAGAAAATAGTCAACACTAGAGATTCACATGTTACACTGGGTTGAAAAATACTGCTATAGTACTATTGAGTATATAAAAATGTATAAGTATTAATTCTTAATAAAATCCTAAAGTTCTTCAAAAAGTAGAACCAATCTATCTTGACAAAATTTTTGGCCATTAGGAGGATGTTTCATGAGAACTTTAACTCATCCAGAGTCATTGTTTTTCTAACACATCAGGTATATTTCCTGCCTTTGCATCTATAGTCACTGCTTACCTTCCTGACAGGAATTTCCCTCTGTTCCTATCACTGACTTTAATAAACTATTTAATTATATAGTGAACTCTACAAGTCAGGAGTAGACAGTAGAGCTTCTATCTACTCCTGACTTACCTAATATGTAGTATTAGGTAAAAAATTATTTGCTACTTGACACACCTTAATTTACCACTCACATATTATTATATATCATTCATATATTGACTCTTTTTCCTGTGTATGGGAGATAATTTCTTGAATGACATAATTTTCTGTTGAAAATGAGATTTAGCAGTTTTCCTTAAATAAGTAAGCCTTGCATTGCTGCAAGTCACTAATTTCCAGAATTCTGAAAAAGTTGACTTGAAAAATGTCTTTCCAAGGTTCTTATTGCTTTTACAGATAACAAGAATATTTGAGATTCTTAATTTGCTATTATGTTCACTGACACAATTCCAAAACATTGTTATAACTTAATTTAAATTTCTATAGTCAGGTTTCATAAATGAAATTCCCACTAATTCCTATGGTCTTGTGCTTGGCATTTTACTATTTCGTATTACCTTGTCATCCTATGAGAACTTTGAGTGTGTAGCCCTTCATGGAAACTGATGGATTCAAATTCCTAGGTCAAATGTGGAATTATTATTCTCTTGATTTATAATCCAAAGAATTATGAAGGTGCCCACCTAATAACATACCTATAAAAATTTAATGCTATATTATTTTTACACCTTTACTAATTTGAAAATTTTAAAATGTTGTCATGCTTGCTCAAATTGCATTTATTTCAAGGAAGATTGAATTTTATCTGTTAAATTGTAATCTGTGTTTCTGTTTGTGCTAATTGCTTTATCATCGTTTTCCCTTTTCTTCCATAATCTTTTATTTTTTTATATTCTGTTAAATTGCAAAAAGGAAATTACATTAATTAAATAGGATTTATTAAATGACTACAAAGAGAAATGTTTGGTAAACTAAATTTCTTGAGAAAATTAATTTTTTTGTATTTGGCATTTTATGGAGGATCTTTGAATATGAAAGTGTAACATCTCAACAGTTCCTTAGATACCTCTATTCATGACCTAGTTCTTCCACTATTTAGTACTTTATCAATATTTTTCCTTCTTCCTATTCTGTTATTTACTCAGTGTCTCTAGTACTCATTCATATTTCATAGCTTCTACTTCTTCATGGACTCTATTGATCTCTTTCTCTTAGTGTCATTCTCTGTGACTGTTCATTTATTCCATGTAGTTGATATTCATACTCACCAAGAGATATATTTTAAATGAACAAGCCTGTAACAACTCATTATTAATCCTGTCTATTGCATAAAGCTTTCATACTTGTCCACCTCTTAATTTATGGGACATTATAGATAGTTGGGTTTGTTAATCCCTGCTAGTTTTTGTTAAGTTGCTATTGTAAAGTTAGGTTTAAAAAAGCAAAAGGAAAATGTTGTGTGAGTAATAAGGAAACTGATAAAATAAGATCTTTGTCTTACTATTGCATATTTTATAGCACTTCTAATGTAATGCTTTATTTGATTAATAATTTATACATATACACACTCAAATCAATACTCCTATATATTGTATTCATATTCTTTTGGTGAATAGCAAATTACCACAAATTTAGTGGTCTAAAACAAAAATCATTATTATTTATTTCCCAGTGTCTGTGGGCCAAGAGTCTGAGTATGGGTTAGCTGGATCCTCTTCTAAGGGTCTCACCAGTCTGATATCTAGATGTTAGCTGAACCTTCACATTTGAGGTCCTCTTCCAAGCTCACTAAATGTTTTTATAATTATGTGTTTGTTTGTTTTTATATAGTTTCAGTATTGAAATCTCCATTTTCTTGCAAGCATTGGCAAAGGACCACCCTCTCTTTGCCACATGCCCACACCCTGCCAATATAACATGATAGCTTACATCTCATAACATGATAGCTTACATGTTTAAGGCCAGCCAAATTACTTTTATTACTTTGCTACAACAGAGTTTTATATATCATATAGCTTAATTATAGAAGTGCCTATCATATTACTTTTGTCAAGTAATGTTAGCTAATAACTGGAGTGACTATACCTTTAGAGTCACAGGGCCCATCCAAACTCAAGGGTAAGGGGTTATTACAGAACATACATACCAGGCAACAGGAATCCTGAGGGAGTACCTTAGAATTCAGCCTACCGCATCTATGTTTTATCTCTCATAAGTTATTTTATATACAAGTTTAGATCATTCTTTACATCACAGTATCTTAATCCTGTTTAGAAGGCCTCACCTCTCCTGTATGTTTCATCTGTCACCAAAACAAGTTGAAGCTTTAAGTCTGATCTTAACTGTAGTTCTTATATGCAGATTGTCAGGTCCTCCTAGGGCAAAATAAAATATGTGGGATAGGACAGTTATAAAGAAGAAGTTGAAAGTTAATATTGTTATTTTTTATCCCCTCTCTGTAGATATGTTAAAAATTTTATGAAGAACAAATATGTATAAGTACATAAACCAAAAGCATGGGATGAAATCAGTCTTCAAAAAATGAACACATCTATATAATCACTGACTAAATAAATATAATCAAGTATATTTACCAACCCATCCTACTACTGTATTACCCAAAAGTAGGCACTATTCTGAATTTAAAAACCACAGTTTATTTACTGTATATAATTTGTTTAAATAGAGTACATGCTTCTACATGTCTGTTTTCTTATGCTCAACATTATGCTTATAAGAATCTTCCATGAGGTTGTACAGTTTGCTATTATTGTTATAGTAGAGGCCTGATGCACAAATTCGTGCAAGGGGCTCAGCCCTCGCAGACCCAGCAGCTTCCTCGGCCTTTGCAGCCTTGGTGGAAGGTCATCCAGAAGGATCTCCGGAAGGTTGTTCAGCTGTCCAGTCTAATTAGCATATTATGTTTTTATTATTATAGATGAGAAAGTATTCTTTTGAAAGAATATACTACAACTTGTTTATTCTATTAAATTTTTTTCTGTGGATGCTTTTGAATTGCATATTTTTTCTTAGTTTTACTAATAACATGGCCTTTTTCTTTCTTCCCTTTCTACCCTCTTTTCTCTCTTATTTACTTTTTTCCTTTGTTTTTGTATCCCTCTTGTTGGAGAATTCAGAACTTGGTTCTCTCTGCTAATGCCTTTTTATTGTTTGTTTTAAAAAAAAACTGCTGGCCTTATTTCTCATATATTGTTTCTACTCCACCACTTCTTTCCTTGCCATACAGGACTAAAATTATAAATATAGTTAACATATTTATTGTGTTCTGTTTTTCTTTTATACTCTTCCTATATCTGTAATCATTTTTTTTCTCTCCATAGAATTTTATTCTATTGACCTGTCTTCAAATTGACTAACCCTGTCTTCTAATTGGAAAGATTCCTTGCATATTTGTGTTCCTCTTCTCTCACAGAAATATTCTTCCTTTACTTAGTCAAAGTTTTGTTGTTTTCAAGCTGGGCAATTGGACTTATGGAGAGAAGTCTCTGTTACTTTGCTTTTGACTCACACTTAGTTCTTGTTTTCTTTGAGTTTACTTTAATCTGGCTTTTGCAATCACAACCACTTCCCCAAATGACTCTTAATACCTCCATTTAACAAATCTAGTAGTTAATTGTCAGTCCTAATCTTGCTTGAAATACAAGCTGCTCTAGATAGTTTAAAAACATCTACACTAATTAAAGAGAAATATGCAAATTGACCATACCTCCACGACACTCACCAGCCAATCAGGAGTGAGTATGCAAATTAACCCAACAAAGATGGTGGGTTAATTTGCATATGCAGGCAAAGAGCGGCCGGGTGGAGCAGGACACCTGCTATGAGGAGGACGGCGGGGGGTGGAAGGAGCTACAGGAGCGGCGCTCCGGCCGGAGCGGAGAAGACTGAAGACTCTGGTCGGGCTGGAGCGATGACAGAAGCTGGCAGCCAGAGTGAAGGCCTAGGTCCTGGGTGCCAAAGGAAAACCAGTGCTGGCGGCCAGGGGAAGGAGGGCCTATTGCACAAATCTTCCTGCAATGGGCCTCTAGTCTTATATATTCTGCACTGCTTAAAACTTACTTTTAAAAATGTCTGGGATTATATATAGGATTTCTAAGAAATAATGGAAGGGGATTTTATTTTCTACACTTTATTTCTTAGTTCTAGATCTCTCATCTGTATTTTAATCTGCAATGGTAGTTAGATTTTATAGAGACTACCAAAAAATCTTGTATTTTGTGTCAGACATAGGTAAGCAGTGTTAGAACAACTGCCTGAAATCATATTCCTTACATGATATGTTAATCTGTAATTTGGTAGGAAATGGTGAAATGATTATGAAATTTATGTGCTTACTCTTAGCCCATTAATCCTTCCTGTGATCTTACTATATCAGAGAGACACAGGGTGGTTTCCCCAATAGAAAAACCATGAACTTTATTGATAAAATGAATTTGTGTCATATTATAAAGAAAATATCCTGCCCTTATTGGTCAAGATTGAAAAAGAAAACATAAAAATTGTCTTAATTTTAAAATTTAAATTAACCCCATAAATTTAAAAAAATCAAGCCTATTTTTTTTCAGAAATGGATTTTGCCCAGAAAAATCTATATTATTTCTCTCAATACCAAAACAGGGGTAGTTAATATATTTTTTACTTCTCAATTTTTCTCTAAAGTAATTTTACCACCCCTCTTAAATTTTATCTCTAGTAAATATACCTTCTGTGGAGTTCCAGCCTCATAGATCAATAAATATTTGTTGTGTATGTTAGACAAAGGACATGTTACATACAATCTTTTATTTCTGCACTTCTTAGCTAGTTTAATATTCCCTAACTTGACTGTGATATAAACAAGCCAAAATGATCCAGAATAATTGTTTATTTTCAATTTACAAGATTTTAGAGGGTGTTATCCTTTTCTGACTATTTTCTAAGATGTAAGTCATAAGCAGACCTAGTCAACTCTGCTGTGCATTCCAGTTTCCACAAGGCAACCACATCGCAGAAGAATTTTGGTGGCTGAGGGACACTGGCTTACTTGAATGTCAGTATCCAATCCACAACACTTTAAAGTAGATCATGATGTTTTTCAACAAGCAGAGATTTGGCTTAAGATCTTTGTCAGGTGTTCTCGGGAATGACCCCAAACCTGTGAGTGACTATGCAGTAGGGGTAGATAAAAGTGTGAGGGGAAAAAATCCAAGATAACCAATCTAAAAAGACCTTGATTAATTTCAGTAGTATTACTGCTCTACATTATTCTTCACGGATGTTGTTAAAGCTAATGCATTTTTCTTGTTTAGGTACAATAAAACAAGGAGGGGCTACTTTCCTCTCAAGCAATCTCAATAGTCAGTCAAATTCTATTAGCCAATTGATGCAGCAACTCCTAAAATAGAGACTTCTCATCACCATCCCATGGTATACTAGTAAATGCCCAAGAAGCCTTCCTCATCTTACTTTTTTCTAAATGTGGGCTACATTACTTCAAATTACCTTTCAGATTTTAACTTCTCTTCTATTCCAACCATAACCATTACTGTCCTTAATGCACAGTTATTAAGGGGCCACTCTGTATAAAGTATTATAGTCTACCATGTCATTTGACTTCCCTTTTTTATAGGGGGAAAGTTGCATTATAAAATAAGTCAACTTTCTTTTCATTTCATCTTCCAGGCAGTTCCACATCCCACCATCTCTACATATAAATTTCAATTCTTTCCCCTTATTTCTTCATGTTATGACAGTTTCTCATGTATTAGAGCTCCATGGAGGTGTTTCATATATTTGTTCTTCTGACTCCTGTTACTTGTTTGATGCAGCATTTCTAAATAAAAAATGTATACTGCATATTAGTGATTCTCGCAGAGATTTTTGGCATTTTGGGTGAGACAATTCATCTTTCTCTAGAAATGTCTCTCTTATTATAAAAAAGATTACTACTCCTGATACTGACCAGAAAATTTCATTATATTTGACTTTAAGTGCAACATCCAATAAAATGCCTTCATTCTTTTCCAAAAGCTCTTTATGAGAGTGATGACATCCTTGCGTGAGAGCTACTGCATCGGAACATAAGCTAAATAACAAGCCCTGTTCTATTCGTATACCAAAGATAGACATGGTCCAAAGTTTATATATAGACTGCCCTCCCCCCCCCAGAAAAACTGTGTACACACTTTAACCACTGATAGCTCAACGGTGAAAATAAAATGTATTTTTAATATAAACACTGCCTTTATAAGTATTCAAAGTGTGTGTTTACATTTTTGGGGCATCCTATATTGCTATTTAATGGATCCTGCAGAAAATATTTCTACTAACATCAGAAAAAAATGGCTGTTATATTTTGCAAAAAAATAGGAATACTGTTTGATTGGATTCCGACTCATCCAAATTTTAACACTAAGATTGTTTCTCCTTGGGAATCTGGATACAAGGGAGTAATGTTACCAAAATTAGAAAAAGAGCACCTATTCCAACTGAAGGTATATTTGTTAAATTTAACTTTTAGACTTCAACTTCTTAGATCTAATTTAAAAATTGTAAAAGATGATGGTGGGGTGGCTATGTTAAAATTAAAACTTTGGTTCAATTTTGTTGGTATTATTTAGCAAAACATTTGATAATTTGGATTTCTTCTCCCTTTTTTACAATTTCTGGGTTATTTGAAAGATTATTTTTTAAAGCATATTCTCCTTTTACTCTATGCTATTAACATTTTTGCAAATTAGTTTTGGGCACTAATAAGTTGAAAGGGGAATTAAAATAATTCATAAGCAAGTTTCCTCAAAATCCAAACAGTTTATCATTATTAATTGTTTTACATTTTTAAAATGTAAGACAAGTAATAGTGATAGAGGAATATACAACTCAAGTGTACCATAAACACAACATTAGCTTGCAGCCAAATGCATTTCTAATTAGGAAGAAAGACTACAGATTTTTAAGCTCAGTAGAATTCTGGGTTTGTATTTTGTGGTTACATTTTTATATCTACAGTAGAATAGCCTTACCATTATTCTAGAAGCAGTTACATAAATATTCATGGAATGAAAACATTTTAGAAGACCTCTAAATTAAAAAAAAAGAAGCAGAATAGAGAGAACAACTTCATGTTTTTAACTACAACTTATTTAACACTACTATGTCCCAGACATTATTTACTTACTACTCCTTTATGTTTATTTCTATTATGTCTAAAAGTTTTGAATTTATTCCTTATTACAACTTTTTTATTTTTTTATTTTCAAGAAAAACAATTTTTAACTATCATAACGTTGCATGGAATAAACATCTTATTACAACTTTTAAAGGCATCCATTCTGTCTCCATGGAGAAAATAAAGGCTTAGAAGAATTAACTTTCTAAATTTCACACAAATAGTAAGCTAAGAGCCAATATTTGTATGTATAAATTTATAAGTATCTTATTTTATTTTAAACAACATCTACTATAAAATGTAGGTATATAATTAACAAGCAAAATAAGAACATAATTGTATCAAAATTTGAGGTCTTCAGTTCAAAAAAACACAAATTAGCCTTAGTTATTTGTGTGGCATAGTTATTTCATGTAGATATTAATGGAAATGTTTTGCTTCCTTTCTTTGTGGTCTCCTTATTTACACAGCTTCAGAATTCCCTTTATCAATAAAAGAGAGTATCTGTCATTTAAGAAATCAATTTCCAGTGGTTTTATTATAATGTATGTATGGTTATTGTGAAGTATTTGTAAAAAAGCTGATTTTTAAAAAAGTATAAGGTCAAAATTCCCTAATGCCATTCAGCTATAATCCTTGTATATATGTTGAACTAAGTTACAAAATTGGGCACCTTTGACAGAATCTGTAGAACTGCTATTTTGGGGGTGAGGAATAAAATATTTTCATAACATCAGAATGTTAAAGTGTTTGATATCATATTTGCATCATAGTGAACTATAATAAATATCTTAAAACTTTAATGCACATGAATAAAAAGTTTTGAAGCTAGTCTTTTGTAAAACATACAGATTTGGTTCATTATGTTGAAACTCATGCTAGAACCTAATTTAATTGAAGTGTTTATATTGCACAGTTTAAACTTTTCTTTTTTTCTGACATGACCAAACAAAACAAGTATTATGTCTCAACAGCCATCTACAGAAATTCTAAATAGAAGAGTGCCTACATAGTATAGTATAGTAAAAACTTTCAAATATTTTGAAATGTAAATACAGTAGATAGAAGCTTTACGTTTCAAAAGTCAAAATATCCCAGCAAACATTTATTCCAGTATATACACTCAGTCAAAAGTAGCTTTTAAAGCTATAATAAAGGTTCTTTATCCATACATTTTTCTAATTTTTTCTAAATGTTTCATGTAACAACTTTTGAAAAAAACCTGTGATATGCTTACAGATTATTAGTATTTTCTATTCTCACTGAAATGAACAGAATAAAAACATATACTAAGGAAAATAATTATATTTCCTAATACTTCTTAATATATATGAAATGACTATTATACTGTAAATTATTTTATATAATTATTTTTTGAAATGTTCATTAACTTATTGTGTGTTTTTTTTTCTTTTGGGCCAATTTTGTGTTATCTTAACTTGATATTAAGAGAGCTTTATAAATACAAATGTTCATAATCAATCTACTTCTAAGTCTCTAGCCATTTTGCCTATGTCTTAGCCTCCCAAATAGTTACATACAGGGTATCTTCAAAAAATGTACACACACTTTAACAGCTGATAGTTCAGTTTTGAAAATAAAATGTATTTTAATAAACACTGCCTTTATAATTATTCAAAGTATATGTGTACATTTTGAGGGGACACTCTGTATGAAATATCACTAGGCTCTTTGTCATTTATGTTGAATTTGTTAATTTTCATTCAACAAAAGATGTTGAATATAAAGAATATTATAAGAAAAGTCAACACATTATAATGCATAACATAATCCTATTATAAAATTATATGCAAAATATATTTACTTGATTTTCAAGTTTTTGCTAAAAGTGACTTATTTGCTTATGCATCTAATTTTTTTTCAAATTATCTATGATATACATGTTTATCAAATTGGTTGAATTTTTAAATTTTAAATAAAAAGCTGGCATCATTTAAAAGATATTTTATTTAAAACATTTTTAAAATAGTGTCACTTCTCCTAGTTAGTAGGAACTAGTTATTAGTGGCTAAAATTTTCATTAAAAATAAAATATTTTATCAGCTATAGTATTGATTTTAATATCCTGTTAGTTTTGCTAACTCTCTTAGTAGAATAAATTGGACTAGATGTAGCATTCAAACTAAAGGGCAACATGACACAGTGTGTAACATAGATCTAATTAGTTTAAAAGCAATTGTTAGTACCTGTATGAGTTAATATAGCACATGTTAGTGCAGTTTCATATTTTTTCTAAAGCTTAGAATTTTATCAAAATCAAACTTAAAACAGCACATTCTTAAATTTATTCCTCAGGGAAAAAAAAAAAAAGACTGCCCTAACCGGTTTGGCTCAGTGGATAGAGCGTTGGCCTGTGGACTGAAGGGTCCCAGGTTCGATTCCCGTCAAGGGCATGTATCTTGGTTGCAGGCACATCTTCAGTGGGGGGTGTGAAGGAGGCAGCTGATCAATGATTCTCTCGTAGAGATGTTTCTAACTCTCTATGCCTCTCCCTTCCTCTCTGTAAAAAATCAATAAAATATATATTTTTAAAAAGACTAAGAAATAAGTGAAGTTGACATTTTGTTTTGTTGGTGTCTGTAGTAGTAGGTACTGTTGTTTAGAAAATCTGAATTATCTATGACAAATTCTACTGAGGCATTAATATGCCAAATATTTTAGTGTATGGAAAGATGGATTTGTGTTTCTCTGTTTCTATTGTATTTTTGTTTCATATTCTAACTTTTATATTAAAATTATATCAGAAAATTGCAAAAATATAGGTAAAATTTTAATGGAGACAGATTTGAAAATTGTGTCATGTCAATGATAAATTTCTGACTTTGATGATTTTGTTCATAAGTGCACACTATTATTTAGGGATAAACACAATATTGTAATCTTACTCTCAAATTGTTTGAAAGGAGAGAGTTTACTAAAGCAAGCAATTAGAGTAAATGAGAACAGTTTTTGAATGTGGAAAAGTACTGAGAAGTTCCCTATAGTAACATTCTCCCTTATGGTATTGTGGTAGGTTCTAAATTATTCTTTATGCTTGAAATAATAATTGCCCAAAAAGTTTTAAAAAATATAGAGATAAAGAAAAACAGCCTAGTGAGCTAGGGATTGTGCCTTTTTGGTAGGGTATAACACCAAGTTTTAGGTACTCCCCAAGCAGATTATTTACAGTAACAAGGTTATCTATCTACTTTATGACACACAGAACAATTACAGATTTATTAACAAGGTAATAAATGAAAAGTTTTGAAGAGAAGTTACCAAATTAATATTTTAAAGTCCAAATTAATATTTTAAAGGCCAATGATAATAGATGATGCTAAACAGCTAAGGAAAATACCCATCTTTGTGTTTGCAATAAGAAGTATTAAAGCAGTACATTGAAGGTTGGTGTTTAAGAACAAATTGGAAACTATACTACCTGAGTTCTAATTTATGTTTTGGTTCTCAGAAGCCCTCTTCCCACAGGTAAGTTACCTAAAACTTCTTTCAATTTTCATATCTCTATAATACGTGCAATAAAACAAACAACAAAAACTATCTCTTTGGTTGTTATGAGGGTTAAGTGAGTAACTATATGTAAAATACTTACCAATATAACTACAGATCCTACATGATACTAGTAATTATTTTTGTATAACTTGAAAATCCACACATATAAATACCTAAAATAAAGTATATGGTGATGTAAATATTCATTTTGTTTAATAAATTTAAGAAGGTGTGTGACTGGTTTAGGGAAGAATTAATAGAGAAGACCTATTTAAGGGGTATTGTAAAGGATAGGGGTTTCATGAATTGAGATGGTCTAGGAAAGCATTCCACATTAAATTATTTTCATAAAAATAGGTATCCAGCTGAAAACATGCTGAACAGATTCTCAAAACCACAACAGCACTAAAAATTTTACTTTTGTTTTTTAAGCTATATTTTATCCTATCTTTCTTGTATTGTCTTCTCAAAAGATTATTCTGCTCTTCATTTATTTATTTTTTAATTTCTTTATTGATTAAGGTGTTACATATGTGTCCTTATTCCCCCATTACCCCCTCCCATCCACTCCACTCATGCCCTCAACCCCCTGTTGTCTGTGTCCATTGGTTAGGCTTATATGCATGCATACAAGTCCTTTGGTTGATCTCTCCCCCTCCCCCCCACCCTCCCCTACCTTCCCTCTGGGCAACGGACCTAAATAGATACTTTTCTTCTGCTCTTTAGATTTGTATTGATTTTCATTGTGAATACCAGATCTTTAAAATAGAAGTCTCAAGATTAAAGCAGTCAGTGTGAAGACTCATTTAATGTCCAGAAGACCAGTGAAAAGTGGTTCCAGTTTGAGATGTAACCATTAGGCAGGAAAGAGCCCAACAATAAAATAAACAATAGAAAAGGGTTTGGCTACAGGAACTACAAAGTATTACAGAATAGATTAACATGGAACATAACCTCTATTAAGAATGCTATAAAAGTTTATTGACATAAAAGGAAATTTGAATAAAAGGAGAGATATATCATGTCCCTGGATAAGAAACTGCATAATGCAAAACTGGCTAACTACTAGGTTTGGAGTATTTTAAGCCAGCTGTCAAGGGATTTTATCTCTAAGATTCTCCAAAATTATTCCAAAGATTATCTAAAAAAAGATGAAACCACTATTTATCCTGAACAAATGAGATAGTATTTTGAATATTTCTATCAGATATAAATCTTTAAATTCAACCAAAATTTAAAAATGTAGTATTAAGTCATGTAGAAACAGATAGCATGCACACAGGAAGAAATAGATACTATTATTTCTATGATTATAATTTAGGAAAATTATAATTTAGGGACAATTACAAAGAGGTATTTGAATAAAAACAGCAACATTGAAAAAATGACTAGGCAAACACCTTGCCTATATATATATATATATATACACACATATATATGTTCTTTAAAGAATAAACCATAAGCAATATTAGAATAAAAATATTGATAATTTGTAGAGATAATTAGTCTAAGATAAAACAGTATGATAGCATAGAAATAATAATTATAATTACACAATAATTTTACTTTGGTGCACATATCCAAAAATATACAGGTGACTGAGAAAATATACATATTTAATCCTATATAATAAAAAGCTGATATGCTAATTAGACCAGATGGCAGGACGACCTTCCATAACAACCAGTGGGCAGGGGGTGGGGCCGCAAGGTAGCCAGGGCTGCTGCAAGGGCTGAGCCCCTTGCACAAATTTCGTGCATCAGGCCTCTAGTGCTTTATAAAATATTAATAATAGCACAATAAATAAGCAAAAATATGAACGCATAAAAGAAAACGAACAATGGAAGAATATCATTCCATTGCCTATTAACTTAACCATACTTAAAAACTTAGAATAACAAATGTTGGTGGAATTTTACTGAAACTGTTACTTTCAAAAAGTTGGCATTGTAAGGTTAAAATATGTTTATACCCCTTAACCCACTCTTCTCACTTTTGAGATCTTATTATAAAGAGTCTAAAATTTGGTAAAAAGTATATTGTGATAATAATCACTCTAATATCAGATATGACATTCTCAAATTATAAGAATGCTATAGTGTAACAATAAGATTTGTTCCTTTGAAAATACATGTAATCAGTCAAATGAGTTTCAAAAACAAAGAATAATGTTTATAAGACACTAAGTGTTATAAGAAACTAAGTGTTATAATACTCAAGCTATTGTGTTTATTTTAAATATTCATTTAAAGGATTATAGTATCCATGATTTCAAAATATTATAATAAAATTAATGCAATAAAAATTTAATGTATTTCACATAATGTCATTCATTAGAATTTCTATTCATAACACAACTCAAACTATCTTCAGCTTGCTTATAGAATTCTATCTAAGTGCAACCTGAATTTGTCTTAAATACAATCAGAGTAGTTCAATCACCAATTTATTACACTCATAAAGTGAAAGACCATAATGGCATATCTCAGGACATTTAAGTCAATGTCAGTAAATGAATTAATTAATAAAAAAAACTAATATATCAATCATAAAGGTAAAGAGAAAAGTAATAACCAAATTAATAATCCAGTTCAAGTATTCATCCTTAGAGATGAAATAAAATAATTATTGATGCTGGGTTGAATCCAGACACTTTAAATTTGACAATTTTATTAGCATATAAATTCAGTCATTATTTACTATAAACAAGTTTCTATATATGTCTATGAAACCTCTCAATTTCAATGCAGACACTGTGAGTATGCATGTCTGTTGGACAACCTTGAGATCTGCATTAGCTAATTAATTCTTAGTTTAGCCAGTTCTTTTCTGGAAATAATCATTAAGATATACAATGTTATGTATCAACTCAGAAAGAACAAACATATTTTAAAATTATGGAAATAGAACTGTATTAAGGCACAGAGATTGTAATCACCTTATCTATACTGAGAAAACATGGGATTTTATTAGCTAACTTGAGGCCTGGTACATGAAAATTCATGCACTGGAGGGGGGGGGTCCCTCAGCCTGGCCTGCTCCCTCTCACAGTCTGGAGCCCTCAGGGGCAGGAGGTGACCCGGTGATCTGGGGAAGGCGACGCTCCCATCATACCTCTGTTGCTGCCACTGCCAGCAGCACAAGCCTTGGCCGGCCCTGGTTACCTGAGCCTCAAGCGGCCCTGGGTGGCTGGGCAGCCACCATCCGAGGCTTGCCTGTGTCTCGGGCTGGCCCTAGGTGGCTGGGCAGCCACCATCCAAGGCTTGCCTGTGTCTCGGGCTGGCCCTGGGTGGCTGGGCAGCTGCCATCTGATGCTTGCCTGTGCCTCTGGCTGGCCCTGGGCAGCTGGGAGGCTGAGGGGACTGGGTGACTCCGGAGGCAGGCATGTGGCAAGGCTGGGTCTTCCTGCTGCCCCAGCGGGGCTGGAGGGACTGGGTGCCAACATCTTGTGGCTGTGGGCGCTGCCATCTTTGAGGGTGTGTCAGTCAATTAGCATATTCTCTCCTTATTGGCTATGGGTGCCACCATCTCTGAGGGCAGGGCAGTCAATTAGCATTTCCCTCCTTATTGGCTGTGGGTGCCACCATCTTTATGATGGCGTGAGGGTCAATTAGCATATTCCTTCTTTATAAGATAGGATAAAATATCTATATAATAAAGAGCTAATATGCAAATGGTCATCACACCCTCACGCCATCATGCAATAACAGCTCAGACACTCAACACTGGCAAGAGAGGAATGGGGACCAGCCAGGCACAAATGAGATTAGGAGAGAGGAATGGGGACCAGCCAGGCTGCAGCCCGGGTGAAGCTGCCCACCCACGGTCCCCTGTAGCTGCAGCTAGCCCAGGTCCTGGGTGCCTGCAACTGGCCAGAGGGAGGGAAGCCTGGATCCCATGTACCTGTGACTGGCCATAGGAAGGAATTCTGGGTCCTTGGTGTGGGGTGAGGCAGAGGCGGTTAGGGGCAATCAGGCCAGCAGGTGAGGTGGTTAAGGGGCCATCCAGCAGGCAGGCAGAGGGGTTAGGGGCAATCAGGCCAGCATAGGAGCAGTTAGGGGCAGTCAGGCAGGCAGGCAGGCAGAGGTGGTTAGGGGCCATCAGGCAGGCAGGCAGGCAGAGGGGTTAGGGGTGATCAGGCAGGCAGGTGAGCAGTTAGGAGCCAGCAGTCACGGATTGTAAGAGGCAGTCGGACATCCCCCAAGGGGTCCCAGATTGGAGAGGGTGCAGGCTGGGCTGAGGGGACCCCCTCCATCAAAGAATTTTGTGCACTGGGCCTCTAGAATATGTATAATGGAGAAATATATGTGTGTGTGTATGTGTGTGTGTGTGTCTGTATATATTAGAAAGATAATTATCTTATTTTGACTTTTCTGATTGAGTTTTCCCCCCACTTCTCTTTCTCCATCCAACACTACCAGGCACTGCCCTCCACCTCAGTTTTCCACGTTAAAATTTTTAATACATCCAATTTATTCATGCTACATATTCATATTAACATAATTTAGACACATATACACATGTGTACCTACATGCGTTCTGTTTCTGTATCTAGGTTTTCCCTCACTCAATAATATCTGTGAAAATCATGCAAAACAGGAAGTACAATAGTAGTCTATTTTTGTGTTTGTTACAGACTTCCTAGTCATCTGGGCCAGGAAGAAGAGTCCCCATACCAGCTGGCTGTGAAAAACTGGGGAATATGTCCCAGAGAGCCAAAGTGCTGAGGGAGACAAGGTGATACAGGTTTTAAGGGGCCCACACACAGACTCACTCACTCTCGGCTCCAACAAAGGGACGGGAATATGAGGAGGTACTAAATTGACTAACCTCAAGGTAGGGGCTAGAAGAGAAGGGGTCAGAGCAACTCTCTCCAGGGACAAAAATGCTGGCAGTTGCCAGTCTTTGTTGAGACCCCCGGGCAACCCATCCTGCAGGCACGGGTGGGCACTAAATTTCTGCTCAATATTAACTAGGCTAACATGGTTACTCCACCCAACTTGTGAGCCCAGCCAGAGCTCTTTTTGTGGTTTTTCTACACAAGGGGCTTACCTCACTCACACTGTGAACTTTCCTAAAATCTCTCAAGGTCCACAAACCCCACACGAGCAGCAACAGGCCTATACCTCTTGTTAAGTGACCCCCAAGCTAGGCACAAGTAGCTACCAGTATATATCAGGTAGCCCCAAATCTGGCATAAGCTATAGCTAGTGTTGGCTTAGAACATGGCTTCAACAAAGCCACAGGTCAATACAAGTAGTGGCTTGCCTCTGCCTCCCAAAGGGTCCGAGCCTGGCACTAGCTGTAGTCAGCCTTGGTTTGCAGCAAAGACTCTCTAAAGCACCTCCAAGCCCTGCGCAAGTAGTAACCACTTTGTAGCTTCCACCAGGCAGCCCCAACCGGGGCACAAATAATGGCTGACCTTTTTCTACAAAAAAAAAAAAAAAAAAAAAAAAAAAAATGCCCAGCCAGTGGCAGGATTCAGACCAAAGCACCACCCAAACAGATCTACAAATAACATGAAAAGAGAGGGCTCAGGTGGCACCAGAGCCCCACCAAAGCAACTCTTGCTTCAGTCAACCCTCATACAACATAGTTTCTGTTATAGTCACAGCCATCCCTTGTAGCCATTCAGGCTGAGGGTGAATCCCATTTACTGACTACAGGAAGAGGGCACACACACACAAGGGATCCCCTGAAGCATCCAGCACAGCAGACCAGGGAAACTGCCACTGGGTCTCTTAGGACACCTATTACATAAGGCCCTTCTGCCAAGACTAGGAGAAAGTCTACCTAATACATAGAAACAAAGACAAGAATTCAGCTGACATGAGCATACAAGGAAGCATGTCCCAAATAAAAGAACAGGACAAAAAACCCCAGAAAAAGAGCTAAAGAAAATGAGGACAAGCAATCGACCAGATACAAAGTTCAAAACACTGGCTGTAAGGATGCTTGAACTTGGGAGGAGAATAGATGAACTCAGTGAGAACCTCAACAAAGAAATAAAAACCATAAAAAGAACCAGTCAGAAATGAAGAATAAAATAACTGAAATGAAGGATACATTATAGGGTAGCTGCAACAGCACATTACATTAGAGGGTGTACATTAGTATCTAACAGATGTAGATGAAGCAGAGGATTGATTGAGCAATGTGGAAGACAACATAGAGGAAATCACACAATCAGAACAGCAAAAAGAAAAAAGTTGTAATTGAGAATAGTTTAAGGCAGTGGTTGGCAAACTCATTAGTCAACAGAGCCAAATATCAACAGTACAATGATTGAAATTTCTTTTGAGAACCAAATTTTTTAAACTTAAACTTCTTCTAACACCACTTCTTCAAAATAGACTGGCCCAAAATAGACTGGCCCAGGCCGTGGTATTTTGTGGAAGAGCCACACTCAAGGGGCCAAAGAGCCTCATGTGGCTCGTGAGCTGCAGTTTGCCGACCACTGGTTTAAGGGACCTTGGGGACAACATCAAGTATACTATCATTTGCACTATAGAGGTATCAGAAGGAGAATACAGATACCAAGGGATTGAAAACCTATTTTCTTTACCTGGCAAAGGAAATAGACATATAAATCTAGGAAGGGCAGATTCCCTAATAAAATGAACCCAAATAGACATACAACAAGACACATCATAATTAATATGCTAAAGGTTAAAGACAGCATCTTAAAAGTGGCAAGAGAAAGAAAGTAGTTACTAGTACACACCAGGTAGCTCCCATAAGACTATCAACTGGTTTCTCAACAGAAATTTTATATGACAGAAAGGATAGGCACAAAATATTCAAAGTGAAGGAAAGGAAAACCTATATCAGAACTACTATCCACAGCAAGGATAGCATTTACAATAAAAAATAAAATAGTTTTCCAGTCTACACTACCCAAAGCAATCTGTATATTCAATGTAATCCCTATCAAAATGCCAATGGCATTTTTCACAGAAGTAGAACAAATAATACTAAAATTTACATGGAACCACAAAGATCCTGAATAGCCACAGCCATCTTGAGAAAAAGAACAAAGTTGGAGATACCACATAACCTGATATCAAACTATACTACAAGACTACAGTAATCAAACCAACATAGTACTGGCACAAAACAGACACATAGATCAATGGAACGACAGAGAACCAAGAAATAAACCCACAACTATATGGTAAATTAATCTGTGACAAAAGAGACAAGAATATACAACAGGGTAAAGACAGTCTCTTCAATAAATGGAGTTGAGAATATTGGACAGACATATGGAAACAAATGAAAACGTATCACTTTTTTAACATCATATACAAGAATAAACTCAAAATGAATTAAAGACTTAAATGTAAGACCTGAAATCATAAAATTCCTCAAAGAAAACATAGGCAGTATATTCTTTGACATTCCTCAGCAATATTTTTTTCAAATATGTTTCCTCAGGCAATAGAAACAACAAACAAATGTGACTTCATCAAACCAAAGTGTTTTTGTACACTGAAGGAAACTATCAACAAAATGAAAATATAACAATGAATGAAGAAGGAATTTGCCAATGATACATCTGATAAGGGATTAATACCCAAAATATTTGCCTGGCTGGCATGGCTCCGTGTTGAGCATTGACCTATGAACCAGAGGTCACGGTTCAATATATGCATATATGTATATGTTTATAGAGACACTTTTCGAAAATTGTATGCTTAAAATATATCTGTAGTTTAGTCAACAAAAACTTTCCATTAATTTAATATTAAAATGATCTTATTATTTTAACTTAATCTGACAGAAAATTTGAAATGTACACATATGTAAAATTGAGTTATTTTTATTCTAAAGTAACCATATTTTATCAGGTTTTCACTGAATTCATTTTTACTCATTCAGAAATATTTGACAGCATATGACAAAACCAGTGTGGGATCACTTAAATCATCTGGCTGACAAAATTTTAAGATTAGTCTTTTTTTTTTAATTGATGTGATTCTCAGTTAATGATTAGATTTTATTCTTAGATGCTCCAGAGATTCTTGTAAAACAATTGATTGCAATCAGTTAACAAACACATCTGAAATTAGACTTTATTTTTCCAGTAATGATTTAATTACTCAATTATGTATGAACTAGAGGCCCAGTGCACGAAAATTTGTGCACTCGGGAGGGTCTCTCAGCCCAGCCTTCACGCTCTCACAATCTGGACCCCTCGGGTAGGGTCCAGTCCCATCGTAGCATAGCTCTGATTCCCTGGGCCTGTGGGCCGGGGGGGTGGGGAAGGGACCAAGAGGCCAGTCCAATTGCAGCATGGTTCTGGTTCTCCAGAGCCTGCGGGTGGGGGGAGGGACCAAGAGGCCTGTCCGCTGGCAGCATGGCTCTGTTCCCACAGCTCCCTCCCGCCGCTGCACCGCAGGTGGCTGGGGCTCAGGACTGACTCCTATCACGGGCAGCTGGGGCCCACGACTGACTCCCGCTGTGGGTGGCAGGGACCCAGGACTGACTTCTGCCATGCTCGCGGGGACCTCAGCCTGGTGTTCAGTCATCCACCTGGACTTTTAGGTTGTGATGGACCCTGGTTCTTTATATATTAGGATAAGAGTGGTGAAAGTGGACACCCCTGTCTTGTTACCAATCTTAAGAGAAACACAGTTTTTGCCAATTGAGTAGGCTGTGGGTTTGTCTTATATGACCTTTATTATCTTGAGGTATGTTTCCTTCATTCCCACTTTGTCAAGAGTTTTTATCATAAGTGAATGCTGAATTTTGCAAATGCTTTTTCTTCATCTATTGATATGATCATGTCATTTTTATTTTTCATTTTGTTATGTGGTGTATCACATTAATTGATTTGCAGGTATTGTACCAACCTTGCATTCCCAGAATAAGTCACATTTGATCATGTTAGATGATCTTTTTAATATACTGCTAAATCCAGTTTGCTAATATTTTGTTGAGGATTTTAGCATCTATGTTCATCAGGGATTTTCTTTCTTTGTAGTGTCTTTATCTGGTCTTGGAATTAGGATAATGCTTGCCTCATAAAATGAGCTTGGGAATCATTTCTCCTCTTGATATTTTTGGAATAGTTTGAGAAGGACAGAGATTTCACTTTCACTACTCTTATTCAACATAGTATTTGGAGTCTTAGTCACAACTATCAGATAAGTAGAAGAAATAAAAGGCATCTAAATTGGAAAGGAATAAGTAAGACTGTCATCATTTGAAGATATAATAAAGAGAACTCTAAAGATCCCACCAAAAACTACTAAAACTGATAAATGAATTCAGTAAAATAGTGAGATGCAAAATAATTATCCAGAGATCAGCTGCATAGTTTATACCAATAATGAACAATTATAAAAGGAAACAAAACAATCCCATTTACAATTGCATCAAAAAATAAAATACCTAGGAGTAAATGTAACTAAGGAGGTAAAAGACATTTAATTAGAAAATTATAAGACACAGAAGAAAGAAATTAAAGTTATAAATAAGAGGAAGCATATATCATGTTCATGGATAGGAAGAATTAACATCATTAAAATTTCCATACTACCTGAAGCAATCTATAGATTCAATGAAATTCCTGTAAAAATACCAATGGCATATTTTACAGAACTAGAAAAAATATTCCAAAACTCATATGGGCCCACAAAAGATCCCAAATAGCCAAAGAAATCTTGAGAAATAAAAAAAAAAAAAAACTTGGAGGAATCACTCTAACTGATATCAAACTATAAGGCCATTGTAATCAAAACAGCATGGTACTGGCTTAAGAACTGACATATAAATCAATGGAAGAGAATAGAGAGCCCAGAAATGAATCCATACCATTTTCATCCATTAACATTTGAAAAAGGTAGCAAATACTTAGAATAGGGTAAATATAAACTATTCAATATATGGAGTTGGAAAAATTAGACATATGTTTAAGAAAATGAAACTAGACCACCTTCTTACACCATACACAAGAATAAACTCAAAATAGATTAAAGACTTAAATGTTAGGCATGAAACCATACAAATCCTAGAACAAAACATAGGCAGTGAAATACAGGACATATGTATAGCAATATTTTTTTCTGGTATATCTCATCAGACAAAAAAAACAAAAGAAAAAATAAAAGGGATTATCTAACTGAAAAGTTTTTACACAGCACAGGAAACCAACAAAATAAAAACCTATGGAGTAGAACATATTCACCAATGTTACAATTTATCAGATTAATATCAGGTTAATATCCAAAATTTAAAACTCACCACACACAAAAAAAATCCAATTAGAAAATGGGCAAAGGACCTAAATAGACACTTCTCCAGAGAGGACATATAGATGGCCAACAGACATATGAAAATAATCATCAGAAAAAAATGAAACTTAAAACCGTAATGAGATATTACCTCATACTTGTCAGAATGGCTATCATCAATAAATCAAAAAACAAGTGTTGGTGAGGATGTGGAGAAAAGGTAACTTTCTTGCACTGCTGGTGGGAACTCAGATTGTGCAGCCACTGTAGAAAGCAGCATGGAGTTACTGGTGGGCTACAGGAGGACAACTGGGGAAGAATGGGGACAGATGTAATACTTTCAACAATAAAGATTAAAAAAAAAAAGGAAAATTAAAACTGGAACTGCCTTATGACACAGCGATTCCACTTCTGGGAATTTATCTGAAGAAACTCGAAACACTAATTTGAAGGAATATATGAACCCCTATGTTCATTATAGCATTATTTAAGATAGCTGGAATTTGGAAGCAGCCTAAGTTTCCATTAGTTGAAGAGTGGATAAAAAAGCTGTGATACACTTAAACAAGGGAATACTACTCAGCTGTAAAAAAGGAAGGAAATCTTACCTTTTGTAACAACATGGATGGACCTAGAGGGTGTTATAAGTGAAGTAAGCCCGCCAGAGAAGGACAAGTACCACATGGTTTCACTCATATGTGCTATCTAATGAACAAAATAAACAAAAGAGAAACAGATCCCTAGATACAGAGAGCAGACTGAGAACTATCAGAGGGGAGAGGGTTGCAGGACTGGGTGAAAAAGATAAAGTGATTAAGAAAAAAAATAAGGGAAATGGGGAAGGTAGAATAGGGAGGAAGGAGATTTGACTTCTTGATTTGGGGTTGTGAACACACAATACAATTTACAGATAATTTGTTTTAGAATTTTATACTGAAACCTATATAATTTTATCAACCAATTTCACCCCAATAAATTCAATAAAAGTAAAAAAAGAAAAATATATATACCTAGCATATATATGTAGTATTTCTGAGTACTTCAAATCCTTTTTAAATAGTATTTATACTAGTAACTTGGTGTATGTATGTATTTAACAAACATTAAAAACACATTTAAACATATTCATACAGAGAAACTTTGAATAGTATTATACTCATATAAAGTGCATTAATACATTTCTTTTTAATTCCATTCATATTCTCTCATATTTTCATATATAGTTTTGGAAAAACAGTATAATTTAAATATATATTAATATGCTGGTAATTGTAAAAAATAACATTTTGCTACTTAAGATAAACTTGATTTTAATGAATTTTGCTTGTTCTCTAAAGAAATGATTCACATTTTAAATAGATTAAGAAAAAATTCTCATTGGTGAAAGAAATTTAGATAGATGATTTTGAAGAATGTACAATGTAGGATATGTAATTCTAGAGGAAACAATCCCAACTAATGAGTAATCATCTACAACGTAGCAGTATGAATATCTATATTTAAATTTTACTTAGAATTGTATACATTATGTATATTACACACTTCAAATTGTATGCTCTTATACAATTTAACCTTAGTTGAAATGTGTATTAAAGATTGTGCCTTCTTCCCAAGCTGTCCAGTGATTGTTTTATATCTGTATTTTCAGGCACCTCAGTTGGAGTTGATACCATACCAATGCTGAAATGTTCCAGAGGATTATGAACACACTCTGTCAAGCTTGTTTATCAATTCCAGAAATCCTGATTTTTAACTTTTGTAATAGAGGAAATGTTTCAGTTAGTTTGAACAAATGTACAAGTGAAAAAACCTTAACTGCTCTGTGCTCTAAACCTAGAACATAGTTCTTTGCTGGTTATTGTATGTTCTCAACAAATATTTAATAAAACAATTAATAGACTTCAAAAATTAGCATATTTTGTGGCTGACACACCTAATTTCACTGGTAACATGTTAAAAATACATATATGTATATTTCCCAGAAATAGTATAATATTTACCTCTATATAAACTGCTTCTTTTAGTTATCATAAAATGTCCATCTCCATAATTTTCATCATTTTGTACAATATACAAAATACTATATGCATATAACATGTACAGTATGAAATATACTAAGAATATATTCACCTATTCTCAGCATTATAGATATAATAATGAGAAATTATATATACATTATTTACTATTTTCATGTGAAGACTCAATATTTTACAAGGTCTTAATGTTGCCATTGTATCAAGTGTAAATCCCTCCACTTATCCTTTAAATCCATCTAAAACATTTTTTATGGATTTGTATCGTATCCACTTATATAAGCTTTTGAAAACGTGTGTCCAAAATTCTCCTCACTTGGTATTTCCAGGTTAGTGTGAGTCCCAGGTGATACTTACTGAATAATGTAAAAAATTGAAGTACAGCTGCAAACTTTTATGCCTGCTGTTATTTACTGCTATCCTTGTTGGTACAGAACAGCAGATGCATCCACAAGTCTTCCTGTTCCCCGGGATCTTCCTGCAGCTTCTTTAATAACGAAGCCACCTGAATGTTAAACTCCTTAACAAAGAATGTGAGCTTCTCCAGCAGAACCACCCAGCATATATGTTGGAGTCTTAGAGGAATTGAAACATCAACTCAGTTTGCAGTCCATTCTCTTTGGTTCAGAATCAACCTTGCTATGTCCAGATTATTCTCTCTCTTCCTAGTTCTTTTGTATCGTCCCTTTTCTATTGCTTATCCTGAAGACTGCTAGTTCTAGCAGCAGACACATACAATGGCCTCACAGAGACTATTTAACCAGTTTCCAAATTAGTTAGGATTAATTCCTAGTGGTGTGGTTTGATTGAATGCTGAAAGATACACTGAATTATTGCACTTCATCCCTTTAGGTACAAGGTCTACTCCAGTGAAACCAGCTTACAAATTCATCATATTTTAATTTGCCTTTATAGCCCTGCTGCTTACAGGCCAGTCTGTTTACAGGGAATCAAATTACTCTGCTTCCTGTGAAGGAATCCACATTGTTGTCAAGAACAATGCACACTTCCTCCTTGAAACAGTAATAACTGCAATTGTATTATTTTTTAAACTAGAGGCCTGGTGCATGAAATTCATACACGGTCGGGGGGGGGGGGGGGCGGGGACGTCCCTCAGCCCGACCTGCACCCTCTCCAATCCGGGACCCTCAGGACTGCTGGCTCCTAACAGCTCACCTGCCTGCTGGCCTGATCCCCCTAACTGCTCTCCCCTGATGAACTGATTCCCCTAACAGCTCTCTCCTGCCTGCCTGATCTCCTCTAACTGCCTCTGCCTCAGCCCCGCCGCCATGGCTTTGTCCGGAAAGTCATCCAGAAGATGTTCAGTCTAATTAGCATATTATCCTTTTATTCATATAGATAATAAACCTGATATTCAGCTTAAACTATTTGAGATTTGAGTATATGCTACTTTATACAGTTCCTCTTGTCTTTGAAATGTGGTGAAAAGATAGAAAAAATCCACACCTTTTATAATTATTTTATTACAGAAACACTATTGGACACATAGTATGTAAGTTAATCACACTCTTTTGAGTATTAATGCATAAAACAAGAATATCTACTCCAGAAAAAAAAAATTCCATTTTCTATTCCAGAAAACAATAAAAACAACACAGGAATATTCATATAGGAAAGACAAGGCATCAGAATTTGGGAGGAACAAAAATGAAAGGTGGTCTTGAAATTATTGTAAAAAAATAACATTTGAGGAAAAACCATTAGGTTCCTCTTTAGAAAGAATCTGATTGTAAAATTTTATTACAAAAAATATGTCCAGCTGTTTAGAAATTAATTCAAGGAATTTAAAGTGTTATCCAGCTGTTCTGTTTGCCACTGGATATATCACTGTCTATAGGCAAAGAAGTGTGAAAAAATAGACATTCATGTGTAAATATAAAATGGAAATCTATTTTATATGGTCTAACAATATTTATTAATAAAAATACTAAAGTTTAATAAAAATAGTTTTACTATTCCCTAAGTTTAGTACTAATAATATAATTCCTATTCAGCCAGGCCTTTTTTCTTTACAAAAAAACTAAACACATTTCTACATTCTGGTCGATCATATAGATAGTAAGAAACATATTCTCAGACAGGCTTATGTGTATAATCAATTGCAGAATTCTGTGAAAATATCTGACATTTATTTATTAGTTTGTCATTGATTGATGAAAGGTAACAACATACAATAATAGCTATGTCTTAGAGCAAAGACAAAAGATGAAGATATAGTCAGAATTCAGCAGGGGGAAAATAAGGATTTTAAAATAGAAATTTAGAATTTATATATGAGCTAAAGCAAAATAAATAAATGTAATGTCCTTGGCACTTACATTTTTATGCCTAAAGTCTCTCAACTACTCATATGCTTATTTTCCATTTTAGGTGCTGAATTCAGATTTATGTTGTTGGACTGATTAAGTGGAGTCATTCTTCTCTTTCCAATCACACGGCTGGCAGTTCACCAATAGCTTATTCATTAATTAATGTTTTCATTTTTATCTTCAAAGTCACTCACTTCCATAGATCAGAGTAGAAATTAAATACTTTTCTCCATAAAGTAAAATTGGTGGCAAGATGAAACTTAAAACAGATTAATAAATGACTCACATGTTGGTTTTTGGGTTTAAGTGTACTTAAGGTAAATATCTAAAGAAGATTAAATGCTTGAAAGGAATCAAATTAGAAGGATGCAACAAAGGAATAAAAAGAGCTTTTTAAAATATAGTGTTAAAAGACAAAAATAAACTAAAATGATCATCAGATGTAATCATATCATCCCTGGACCATGGCAAACACCTCCTAGCTGATCTTCTAAATTACTCTTGCCTTTTAAAATCAATTCATGCACTAATTTTTAAGGCAAACAACAAATTTTCAGCTTAAAATTCACCTCAGAGGAATTCTCCTGGACTTTTCAGATTTCATTAGAACCCTACTTATGTGCCCTCAAGTCAGGTTGTATTTTTTCCTAAGGCAATGTTTTCTTTCCTACTATAATCAGTGCCTATGCTATTTTTACTGATATCTTTTCAAGATTTAATATAAAGCATGAAACATAGAATGTAATCAATTCAAAATTACACTACCTAAACACTATTTGATATTCATTGTAAAACTTATGGTTCTACTTTAAGTTAAAATAAACAGTTCTTTATAAAGGGATCATCAAATATTATTTATTTGAAGCCATTGCTAATCACTGGTAGGTCCCTATGTAAAACTCTTGTTTTATATATGGTCTTTGGTTATACTATATTATAAAGATTACTAACAAATTTCTAACTCTCTCACTCTGCCTATCTGAACCAACCAACTACCAACTTCATTGGATAAGCTTTATCTTATTTATCTTGTCTTTGATATTGACCCTCATTACATTCCTTGATAGCCAACTTAGGGTTATATTACCAGTCTGATGACCACTTGAACTCATCCTAGCAGATGGTGAGTTTCAGACACTTTATAGAAAAATCAGGTCAACAAAGAGATGGCATTCTTAAAAAGAACAGATTGGTTTAGGAATAAGACAGAAGGGAACATACGATACAAGGAAAAATTACCAATTTAGTGTGGGAGTCCAAACTTGAATACTTATACTGGGACCAGAGAAGAATTGAAATAAAGAAAAATTAAAACAGGGTACACATTTTCATTGAGAGTAAAGATGTGTAAAGGATTTAAGAAGAATCTGCAGATTATTCACAAGGGCAAATTTATTTTCAAAACAATGAAGGGATACTGGTTTCACCTGCTATCAAAGAGTAAAGCATTCCTATGAAAGATTTTGTAAGCAAAAATGTCATAAAATGAAGTGTGTCCACTGCTTTTTTTGCATCATGTCACTTCACTTTTATGGAAGACCTACATTATTACATGATTCTTCTCATAAAAGTAAAAATTGTCTTTGGGTTTTTTTGCTTAGCCAAAACAGGTGCTAATGAAAGTCTTCCGTAAAAGTGAATTGGCGTAACATGGACTTTTAGAATGTAGGGGATACCTGTACAAGAACGATTTGAGAATAGTAAAATATCACTTAGTAGATAATGCAAAAATTATCAACATAGAAAATGTGTTCAAGCTCACTAATAACAAATGGGAAATGCACCTTAAAACAGAAATGAAAGGTTCTAGTCCAAAATGGTGTCGTAAAAGGATCCTCCTCCTACGAACACACTGAATCTACAGATACACGTGGAAAACCCTAAGAACTGGCTGAGTGATCCTATGGGTGGGAGAATGACAGAAGACCCACAGCAAATTGGTAGAAGAGGCTGGGACACAATCTCTCTTTAAGCCCCACCCCTGGCACAGTGAAGCACAGATAAAAGGGAATTAGAACCACAGCTTCTCCCTGAGGAGCAGAAAGTAAGACCCTAAAGGCATGTACCCCAACTTTTAAGAACTTCACCTGAGAAACGAGCCCCCAAAACATTTGTCTTTGAAAACCAAACTTGCTTGTGTCCATGAGACCCACAAGACTATAATGATCTGAGAAAGGGCTCAAATGCTGCGACTCATCAGCTCCAGGGCGGAGTGCAGAAGTAACTGATCGAGGGGGTGCCCAGACTTTGAGTAGGAGAGGCTCGTTTGCTTGTATTAGAGCATCAGCCTGCAGGGCACGCACCTGATTTGACATACATATGGGGGACTGCTGGGGTGCTCTGCTGGATGGCGGCTGGCAGAGCCATTTCGGCTTCCCTCTGCCTTGATCCAGCATGTCTAAGCCATCTTTTTAAATAATTTTTTAAAACTCTGGATTTGTTTATTTTTCTTCTCTTTCCTGTTGGGTGCCATCTCTACACTCTCTCTGCCACATCCAGCTGGTGATCACCATCTACATGCCCTCTCTCTGTCAGGTTCAGGAGTGTCAGTAACTCCTAAAGGGGAGCTTTATCGTTAATACGTTTTTATTGTTTTCAAAGAGGACAGGAGAGGGAGAGAAAGAGAAACACTCATGATGAGAGAGAATCATCGATCAGCTGCCTCCTGCATGCGCCCACTGAGGATCAAGCCGCAACCCAGATATGTGCCCTGACTGGGAATTGAACTGTGACCTCCCGGTTCGTAGGTCGACACTCAACCACTGAGCCATGCTGGCCAGGCTGAAAGGGAGCTTTTATACACATCTATTGCCACCGTGTTTGAGGCTGCAGCCAGGGGGTACCTCTATATTACCTGGTTCTGGGGGCAGGCACCGCTGGGGCTCCTGGGTCCCACTGGACTGTAAATAATGGAGAAAGTGCTCTTAAATGATGACCCCCTGCATGGCGCAGCCAAAGGAAACAGATCGGGGGCGCAGTCTTCATGTGAAAGAGGCTTATCAATTTATCACCATAACTAGAGCCTCAGGGGCAGGCATCTAATTGAATATGCATCTAAGCACTGGCTATAATTATTTCCAGAGAGCTCAGCAGGCAGGCTTCTTCGTCGTTGCCCTCTACTACCATCCAGAGCTCCCTATCTCACAGGAGGGCGGTTTTGCATGCGTCCGGTACCCTTATTTTTACTTCTGGATCCCTGCTTAAGGCTGCCATCCAGGGGATGTCTCCTGATCTTATGACTCTGGTGGTCAAGAGCCTTGTGTTCCTGGGTGCCAGGGCAGTCTTCCAGCCCCAGGCACTGAACCGACACAGGCTGAATTTACAGAGCCAGTGTTTCTATGAAAGAGCCTTGTTTCCTTTTCCTGGAGCTTCATCCTAGAGAAGCTGGAGAAAGGCTCCAGGTCTGGCATACATCTTGGCCTGAGGATGTGCTCCCCGGGAACATAGCCCTGTGCATATCTTCTCTGTAGTTTCCCTCTGCCTCACTGCCGTGTGCCGGTGTCTCACACAGGAACCTACACAACTTATCTGGAGCCTCGGTTTTTGCAACTGCCACCCAGAGGACACGTACAGACCTGCTGGCACTGGTAGTGAGCAGGGCTTGTGCTTGTGATCCCATGAGATGCATACTTTGCATGCTTTAAAAATTGGCTGCATCGGAGTCTGGCTTCCAGAGTTGGGCTCCAATCTGCCTGAATCTAGGTGTTGATTGAGATCCTTCGCTTTGGGACATGCACAGGTCTTGGCACACCCTCAGCTACTGGGAGCCACGACAAATAAAATTGGCTGCTTGGGAAACTGCAAAAGTTTGAAATGGAGATAAAGAATTTACCTGTCACAGAGTTTAGAGTAATGGTCCTAAAAATACTCACCAAACTCAGGAGAAGAATGAATGGAAAAAATGGGAAGTTCAACAGAATGATAGAAAAATTAAGTAAGTACCAAACAGAGCTAAAGAATAAGTACAATAACTGCACTGAAAAATACATGGGAGGATTTTAAAACATAATGGATGAAGCAGAAGGATCGGTGAACTTGAAGGCTGCTAAGTAAAACTCATCCAATCAGAACAACATAAAGAAAAGGAAGGCACAAACTGAAAACAAAAAAGCATATGAAAGTGTAAATCTCACTGATGAAGGTAAGACATAGTGATAGTAGAATAATCACTTACAGCTTGTATGAAGGTTACAAGACAAAAGTAGTAAAAGTGTAACTACAATAATTTGTTAGGAGATACAAAAGGTAAAAAAAATGTAATATCAAAAAATAAAACATGGGGGAGAATAAAAATGTAGAGCTTTAGAAGGTATTCAAACTTAAGTTGTTATCAACTTATAATAGACTGTTATAAATAAAGTTGTTATATGCAAGCCTCATGGTAACAACGAAGCAAAAACCTATAGTAGATACACTAAATAAAAAGAAATAAATCTAAGCATACCACTAAAGAAAGTCATCAAACTACAAAGAGAGCAAGCAAAGAATAAACTACAAAACATCCAAAAATTTATCAAATGACAATAAGTACATATCAATAATTATTTTTTAATGTAAGTGGACTAACATTTTGCTCTCAAAGAGTATAGAATGGTTTAACAAATTAAAAACAAAACAAAAAAAAAAAAAACAAGCAAACAAACACAAGAAAAAACCAAGACCCATGTATATGCTGCCTATACGAGTTTCACTTCAGGTACAAGAACACACAGACTAAAAGTGAGAGAATGGAAAATGATATTCCATACAATTAGAAACTAAAGGAAAGTAAAGTAGGTATACCTACAGCTTACAAAATATACTTTATTTTTTAATTATTTTTTATTGATTTTTAGAGAGAGAGGAAGGGAAAGGGAGAGAGAAAAAGAAACATGGATGTGAGAAGGAAACATCAGTGGGCTGCCTCCTGCATGCCACCTACTGGGGATGGATCCTGGGAACCTGGCATATGCTCTGACTGGGAATTGAATCAAAAACCCTTCAGTGCATAGGACAACGCCCCCCCAACTGAGACACACCGGCCAGGGCACAAAATAAACTTTAAAACAAAGACTGAAATAAGAGATAAAAAAGGTCAGTACATAAGTCAGAGCTTTCCAATTATTTAAATTAACACAATAAATGATAAATGAGTTAGGTTATCTAAATTTCCATTTCTAATAAGTAGTTCCATCATATAACACAAACTTATGACTAATGTTGTTTTCTGCCCATGACAGTATAAATCTTTGCCTCCAGAACTTGATGAATTTGTCCCTAAAATACAAAGCACTGCTAAATATCACCCCAATTGCCATACATAAAACCTCTCCCTTCCACCTTCAACTAAGCAATAATTACCTCAGAGAAACTGTAACACTGTTTTGCCTCTTTTTTTTTTTTTAATTTCCTCTACATTTGATCCAACATATTACTCTTGGTACTATTAGTTTCTGTTCCTAAGACTATGTTATTTAATTCATTAAAATCTAAAAACCAACAATATAGAATGTAAGATTCAAATTTTAGTACTACTTTAAGAGCATGGAGGTAGTCTTTATGAAGCTCCCGTAGGAACAGATGGTTACCTTTTATGTGGAATTGGGTTTACTTGATGTCTGCTCTCAGAAATTTTAGCTAAACCATTTTCTCTGTAAAATAGTTTGGGCCCCAGTCTATTTTCTGAGGATGACATAGTCCATTATACGTATTTTGGGGAATGTTCTCATTAGACTTTCCTTTCACTGGCTTCTAGCCTGTATTGTGTGATAAGGCTTATGCCTGCCTGAGATCACAAGGCTTTTTCTTTGGCCTCAGGTAAATATGAGATGGGGTATAGCTAAGAAACCCAGAAGAAGTGCAAAGAAAGGATTTTTCTCCTTTTTGTATTAAGAGCTATATAAATATACTAGAGGCCCGGTGCATGAAATTTGTGCATGGGGGTGTGTGTCCCTCAGCCCAGCCTACACCCTCTCCAATCTGGGACCCCTCGAGGGATGTCTGACTGCCTGTTTAGGCCCAATCCCAGTAGGATCGGGCCTAAACGGGCAGTCGGACATCCCTCTCACAATCCAGGACTGCTGGCTCCCAACTGCTCACCTGCCTGCCTTCCTGATTGCCCCTAACCGCTTCTGCCTGCCAGTCTGATCACCCCCTAGCCATTCCTCTGCCTTCCTGATTGATGCCTAACTGCTCCCCTGCCAGCCCGATTGCCCCTAACTGCCCTCCCCTGCAGGCCTGGTCATCCCTAACTGCCCTCCCCTGGCAGCTTGGTCACCCCCAACTGCCCTCCCCTGCAGGCCTGGTCACCCCTAACTGCCCTCCCCTGCAGGCTTGATCGCCCCCAACTGCCCTTCCCTACAGGCATGGGTCCCCCACAACTGCTCTTCCCTGCAGGTCTGGTTGCCCCCAACTTTCCTCCCCTGCAGGCCTGGTTACCCCAACTTCGCTCTCCTGCAGGCCTGGTCCCCCCCCAACTGCTCTCCCCTGCAGGCTTGGGTCCCCCCCAACAGCCCTTTCTTGCAGGCCCGGTCGCCCCCAGCTTCCCTCCTCTGCCAGCCTGGTCACCCCTAACTGCCCTCTCCTGCAGGCTTGATCGCCCCCAACTGCCCTCCCTTGTAGGCCTGGTCCCTCCCAACTGTCCTCCCCTGCTGGCCATCTTGTGGTGGCCATCTTGTGTCCACATGGGGGCAGGATCTTTGACCACATGGGGGCAGCCATCTTGTGTGTTGGAGTGATGGGCAATTTGCATATTACTCTTTTATTAGATAGGATACTCACAAATCCACATACACACTATATTTAGTTATTTTCCCCTGTGCTTTCTCTCTTATCTATTTTTGAGGGTTTCTAGAAATATAGGAATGAAATAGGCAATTGTGATTTGTTGTGTTTTGTTGAAAGCTTGTCATACTACTTTCAATCACATACACTTTCCTTCAACTTCCAGTACTCAGAAAATAAATTCATCTTGCAAGCCCCAGCCCCAGTGAAAACTGGTCTAACCCACTGCAATGTTTCTCTGGTTCTGGGGGTGGTTATTTAAAAGCTAACGTTGTTCCAGTGCATTGCTCTTTATTGTTTTTTTTTTCATTTTTATAGCACTCAATACATCAGAGATTAGTTTGACTTTCCCATAATTGTTGATTAATTTATATTTGACTTTCTTAAGGTTTCACACCTTTCTAATATTAAAGAATGAATCCTGTTAACCTGTTAGTCAATGAAACTCAAAACAGTTTTACTGGTTTTATCAATTTATCGTGGACTCTGTCGTTGTGACTCTATTTTTAAAAACAATATTAGTATTAGTAGTCACTATTCAATCTTACAGTCAAATATGCAGCATCCTCAGAAATCTTTCAATGGTCTTATGAAATAGGTTAAAGCAATTGCGATCGATTCGTTTATTTTTCAAATGATAAAATGGCTTGAGGAGTTTGGCTCCTGGTTGAAAACCTGCATGGGTTTCTCAGACCTAATATCCTAGGTAATTACTAAGGCTTTATGTGCCAGGCCTCTCTGGGGAAAGCTGCCCTCCCCCACCAGACTGGGCCCACAGCCTGAAGTCTGGGTGCACTCAAGTGATTTAAATGGGAGGGAAAGCCAAGCAAGGATGTGCCTGATTCCTAACTTAATGAAATTTAAAGAAGCCAAGTATTTCACCCCTTTAATGGGGGAGGGGGAGCTGGAGAGGAGGGCGGAGGTAACAGGTATCCAGATTATAGTTAAAATAAGTTTCATTTTATAATCCAATTTATGCTCTGTTTCAGGAATAGTAGTTTCCTCTATAGACTGGTCAAAAAAGTGAAAACGTTTGTCTCTTGAGTAGAACATTTGAATGCAACTTAACATGACTTTCAACATTAGAAAATGTGTAGCTCAGGGTCTATGGAAAGAAAAATCCTTAAGCAAAAACCCCTGTGGTACTTATATTTAATTTGGCATTTTCCACCTGGTTTGGTAAAATTATTACCTACCCTAAGATATGGTTCATCAGCTTCTGCAAGTCTCAAAGTGCTTTTTAAAAAGTTGTTTTAGAAATTATTGTAATTTTACAGAGCATCTCCTGTGGTTACTTGGCTTGGAAATCCAGAGGCAGGTGTTTTACTGGATCCATCTTTCAAACATGCATAATGCAGTCCAACTTTTTCCATGGCTCATTATTGCATGGCTTAAAGACACTGATTTTTCCCTTATTCAACTCAGGGTATGTATTATTTTGTTTATAATTTGTACTCTTTATTTTATATCTGCTACTGTCATAGGTCGCTTCTTGCATTACTGGTCTTTGTGGTCATATGCATCTCACGGGGAGTCAGTCAACCTTGTAGTTATTAGCCACTAGAGCAGGGATGGGGAACACCCAGCTCTTGGGCAGTATAGGGCCTGAGAAGTAATTTGATCTGACCCTGCCCAGGCATTAGGCATGAGTTAGTTAAATGTTTGACTAAATATAGCAGGCTAATTTTTTTAAACATATTTTTTATTGATTTCAGAGAAGAAGGGAGAGGGAAAGAGAGATAGAAAGATCAATGATGAGAGTGAACCATTGATCAGCTGCCTCCTGCATGCCCCCTACTGGGGATTGAGCAAGCAACCTGGGCATGTGCCCTTGACTGTAATCAAACCCGGGACCCTTCAGTCCATAGGCCAAAGCTCTGTCCACTGAACCAAACCAGCTAGGGCCAGGCTAATTTTTAAGTTGATTATTTTGTATGGTCGGAGAATGATATTATAAATATCCAAATGGCCCTTGGCAGAAAAAGGTCCCTCACCCCTGCACTAGAGGAAGAATCAGTTACAGCTATGAGGAAACACAGTGCTCAGAGATTCTGATTGGTAGCGGCTTATAAAATGAAAGAGTACAACTTAAAAATAATGTTTCAAAATAAAGCACTTTAATATAATTTAATAAAATTTTTTTTTTCTTTCGGGTAAACTAAAAAAAATTTCATAGGGTTTCTCTCTCTCTCTCTCTCTCTCTCGCTTTTTCATATTTTTGTTTATATAATACTAGAAGCCCAATGCACGAAGATTCGTGCAAGAATAGGCCTTCCTCCCCCTGGCTGCTGGAATGCGGCAGGCTCTCTCCTGCAGCCTGTGCAGCGGCGGCGGTGGTGGCAAGCCCTGCGTGCTCTGGCATTGCTTCTTCCTCACCTTCCTTCTCCAGAGAGTTCCTCTGTGCAGCACTGGCGCTCCCTGGGAGGCACGGAGGGGAAGAGGTGGGGGTAGCGAGGCAGGTGGGCAGGACTGGAGAGGTTGGGTGTGCTAGGGCATTTCACTTTCCCATTGTGAAAGTGGGATGCAACTGGCCCCCTTCCTCATCCTCTTCCTCCTTCGCCCTCTGCCTCCTGCCCACCTGCCCTCCCTCCATGCCCATCGCCCCTCCCCTCTTGATTTGGTGAGATAGGGAGGAGAGAGATCTGATAATTTGGGTTACTATATAGGTGGCCTCTTCCATCTATTCAACACAAAGCTGAGCCGCCTGCCACTGCCGCCACGGCTGCCACTATCGCCCCTTGGCTGGCCCAGGGCTCCCGGGGTGCGCTAACTGTGCACCGAGTGAGCTCCCACGTGTGTCTGCACCCACGGAGCTGCTCCAATGCTAGGGTTTTGCTTCCCAGAGCAGCGGGGCAGGGGTGAGGTAGAGGGAGACGCCAGACACCGGGAGCTACAACCTCAGGCACCAGAGGGTTGCCTCTGAGGCCAGGGGCTGGGCCACAGGGAGGCTACAAGGACGGTTGACAGGTGTGGAGCGTGGCAGGGAGGCCCTGAGGTGGCACACTGCCAGAGGCCCAGAGCGGCCGGGGGGCGGGGCCGCCTCCAACTTTCTTGGGTTAATTTGCATACTCACTCTTGATTGGCTGTGGGTGTCACAAAGTGATGGTCAATTTACATATTTCCCTTTTATTAGTAAGATATATATATTACATATCTATAATAATAAAAATGTATATGTTAATTAGACCGGACAGCCGAACGACGTTCCTGACATCCTTCTGGATGTCCTTGGATGACCTTCTGGATTAAGCTGGGGCTGCGAGGGCTGAAGCAAGCCACCGTGGTTGTGAGGGCTGAACCCCTTGCACCAATTTTGTGCATCGGGCTTCTCCTCTCTCTCTCTCCTTCTATATATATATATGTGTGTGTATATATATATATATATATATATATATATATATATATCTCCTATCTAATAAAAGAGTAATCTGCAAATTGACCATTACTCCAAGACACAAGAAGGCTGTCCCCATGTAGTCAAAGATGGCTGCCCCCATGTGGACATAAGATGGCCAACACAAGATGGCCTGCAGGGGAGGGCAGTTGTGGGCAGTTAGGGGTGACCAGGCCAGCAGAGGAGGGCAGTTGGGGGAGACCAGACCAGCAGGGGAGGGCAGTTAAGGGGGGACGAGGCCTGCAGGGGAGGGCAGTTGGGGGCGACCAGGCCTGCAGGGGAGGGCAGTTAAGGGGGGACGAGGCCTGCAGGGGAGGGCAGTTGGGGGCGACCAGGCCTGCAGGGGAGTGCAGTTGTGGGTGATCAGGCAAGCAGGGAGAGAAGTTAGAGGTGACTGGGCTGGCAGAGGAGGGCAGTTGAGGGAGAACAGGTCAGCAGGGGAGGGCAGTTGGGGGGGACCAGGCTTGCTGGGGAGGGCAGTTGGGGAGGACCAGGCCAGCAGAGGAGGGCAGTTGGGGGTTCCCAGGCCAGGAGGGGAGGGCAGTTGTGTGTGACCAGGCCTGCAGGGGAGGACAGTTAGGGGCAATCGGGCCAGCCGGGGAGTAGTTAGGCATCGATCAGGTTGGCAGGGGAGTGGTTAGGGGCTGATCAGGCTGGCAGGCAGAAGTGGTTAAGAGCAATCAGGCAGAGGCAGGCAAGCAGTTGGGAGCCAGCAGTCCTGGATTGTGAGAGGGATGTCCGACCGCCCGTTTAGGCCCAATCCCAGTGGAATTGGGCCTAAACTGGTGGTCGGACATCCCTCAAGGGAGATTGGAGAGGGTGCAGATTGGAGAGGGTGCAGGCTGGGCTGAGGAACACCCCCCCTCCATGCATGAATTTCATGCACCGAGCCTCTAATATATATATATATATATATATATATATATGGTTTTTCAGATTTTACAAAGTAATATGTACTTATCTCCCATAAGACAAAGAGTAGTGATAAGGCTTATAAAAAAAGAATACAATTTTCTTACTCTATATAAACTTCAGTTAAAATTGCGTAAGTACATTAATCGTCCATTTCCTTTTAATTCTTAAAACTCTCTCCAATTCTTTGGAATTAATATTGTATCTCATCCCTGCACCTTATTCCACCTCTTTCAAAATTATATAGTTAATAAATCTCAACCTTTTTATATTCTATGGCAATAACTATTTTTATATCAGATAATTGTGATTTTGTTTTTATAGCTTTACTTATAACCTTTTGGAGAAGATTTCATAAAAATAAAGGCTACACTTCCTTCCTGAAAGGTGGAATTTTTATATGGATTAATTACATGTTTGCATGATATATCATTAAAAATTTGCTGTTGTTAGAAGAATGTACCTAATCTGGGTTGATTTATATTTAACATTATAATATTAAGATAAACAGGTATTTAATTAGTTTGCCTTTATTTTATTTAAATAATTTTCATTATTTTAAAATAGCAGAGAAGCCAGTAACAAATCTATATTGTTTTTAGTTAGAACATTTGAAGTATTACAATTAACTAACACTAGCTATGTATCACTTGATTTTTTGTGAACAATTTTATATATTCTCTTTAAATTTCATTAAACCAAAGCATGCTCAAAGTGGTTAAGTGCTAGCCAGTCACTTAGCTAATTGTTTATTAAATCCATCAATCTTTTAAACATCCACATTTTTCACCTGAATTAAAGTAGAGGTTCTTTGGATCGTTTTCTGGGTTTTCTGACAATGAGCTCACAGAGAATATCCTAATTGGCTCTGCTTAGTGTTACTTTGTGTGGGATTGTCTGGTCTTCATTCCAAATGCTTAATTTTCTCAAGCAGACAAGCTCCAGTCCATGGGAAATGACCAATTAACTAGTACTAAAACTTAGAAATATGTGCCTCTATGAGAATCATACATGAAAATCAGAAGTTACTGTAAGATTCTCTCTCCTTCCTTAATTTACTTTAGCACATTAGGCAACCAAGTCAGTAGTGAGTGAAATTCTTTGTAAACTACTCTAGGTAATTTTGACATTTTTGATTACTTAAACTGATAGTTTCAAAAATTCTTAACTCTCCTTTCTAAATTCACAGAAGGTTGCGCATCAAAACTCCAAATATGTTTGGCACAGACTGTTGGCAATGTGGTACAAAGAGGTGAGGAATGAGTGCATGATCCTAAGTTTACAACTGACCCTTAAAAAGTGTGGGATTAAAGATGCTGACCACCCATGCAGTAGAAAATTTACAAACAACTTTTGACCCCCTGAGTACTTAGCCTACTGTTGACAAAAAGCCTTACCAATAACATAAAAAGTCAATTAGCTCATATTTTGAATGTAATATGTATTATATACTGTATTATTACAATAAAGGAAGATAGAAAAAATGAAATGGTATTAGGAAAATTATAAGGAAAAGAAAATGCATTTAGAACATCTATACTAATAAAAACCTAGGTGGCCCTCATGCATGATGTCATCACAAGATGGCCACCACAAGGTGGCCACCACAAAGATGGATGCCACAAGATGGCCATGCACACAGCGGAGGTGGGGCCCGGTGGCTGCTCTGAATGGTGAGGCCTGGGGGTCCCACAGCTCCGCACAGCATGGAGGTGGATGGTCCAGGCGTCTCTACCGCCTCACATGGAGGAGGCGGGTCCCAGTGGAGGAGGCAGGTCCTGGCAAGGGAGGGCAGTTATGGGTGATCAGGCCAGCAGGGGAGCAGTTAGGGGACAATCAGGCTGGCAGGCAGAAGCAGTTAGGGGCAATCAGGTAGGCAGGCAGGTGAGCGGTTAAGAGCCAGTGATCCTGGATTGTGAGAGAGATGTCCGACTGCTGGTTTAGGCCCAATCACTGCGGGATCAGGCCTAAACTGGCAGTAAGACATCTCCCGAGGTATCCCAGATTGGAGAGGGTGCAGGCCTGGCTGAGGGACCACCCCCCTACCCCCCCCCCCCCCCGTGAACAAATTTCATGCACCGGGCCACTAGTTGTACTATATTTATCAAAACTGTAAATTTACATCATCTGTTTACAAAATAAATCACCTTTCTGACAGTGCCTATATCAATATTGTCTTATATAATACAAAATACTGTAGATACTATACATTTACTAATAAAACATATAAAAAATAATATGAAAAAAAAATGAAGTAGCAATATAAGTGTTTTATGGTAGCCCAGTGTAATTGATAAGATTTCTTTCTGGTAGCCCAGCCTATACACTAACAAATAAATTTTTATACAATTTTATGACATACAGTATTACACTTATATTCAAAATACAATATTGGAAATATTGTTATATTCACTTACCTGTGATAATAAAATGATATGCACTTTCTCTAATTATGAGAGACAGGCATACTGAAATTTTCTAAAAAGAAATGTATAAAAAATAAGAAAACACATTTTTAAATTTTATGTAAAACTAGAGGCCTGGTGCACGAAATTTTTGCATGGATGTGGTCCCTAGGCCTGGCCAGTGATCGAAACATGAGCATCTGGCATGGGAGGGCAGGTTCCAGCTGACCTCTGGGCCCTGGGCAGTACCTGGGCCCCCACCTGCCCCCCTCTGCCTGAGTCATGGCACCCGAGTCCCCACGCAGAGATGTGGTGAGTGTGCCTGGACATCATGGGCTGGGGCGCAGTGTGGGCCTCTGTGCCATGCAGTGGTGTCACCTGCCTGCAGCACGCTCTCTCCCAGCCTCGCAGACTGGCTCCTGCATGGACCTATGTGGAGCCCAACTGGTTCCTGCAGTCCTGGGGCTGTGGCCCGGCTCACCCAGAAGATACCGCACACTAGGGTACAGGGCAGACTCCTTGTGGTCCCCCGGCACCTGAGCATGTGGGCTTCCCCAGCACGTGAGCCCTGGTGTCCTGGGGGAGGGTAGCAGGGGGAGTGAGAGTGAGCTCGGCAGACACCCCACATTCTCACTGCACCTCTGTCCCCGTCACCCCCACCCCCAGGTAGCCAGCAAGAGGTCGCAGCACGTCACCAACACCCGCCATGTTCCACGCTGCCCCTGGGTGGTCAGCACATGTCACAGTGAATGGCTGAACTCCCAGTTGAACTCCAGGTCCAGGGACAATTTGCATATTAGGCTTTTATTATATAGGATATCACTCATCTTATTCCTATGTAAGGACAGGCTAGCCACTTCAATGTAAGTCTTGAACCTGGTGTTCTACACAATGAATACTTAGGCAATGATGTTGATGATGGCACAAAAATGATTTAAATGAAGAAGCTCACATTCATACACAACAGATAAGTTTATTAACTGCATAGCATGATGACTACTTCCTGTCCATTAAGTGGAAGTGGATCACCATAAAGATCTTCGTCCTCTTTGTCTTCACACTGAAAAGGTAGAGGAGGAGGAGAAAGAGGTGGGTTGGTCTTGCTGCCTGGGGTTGGCAGATGTAAAAGAGGTGGAGAAGGAGCAAAGGGAGGCAGGAGAGGCAGGCACACTTGGTATAACTATATGGATATTACATCATAGTTTTGCCTGATTTTTATGCCTTTTCATTTCTCTAAAATTGTTTCTATGCGGTACCAACCCTTTTCCCACTATTTGATTTAGTTTCAGTGCTGGTATTATCAATTCTTCTTAGCATATACGGCAATGTTCCACCCCAATTTCTTCATGGTAAAATTGGCTAGAAGTGATATTTTTCCACTATGAACAGAGTGTGTGGGCTCCCATTCAGGCCACGCCAATCCCACTATGTGCATGCATGCCTCTTCCTTCATGTTCTTTATATATCCAGAGTCTCTAGACACATAATATTTTGCACTTCTAAAGTCAACTTACACTGTGGTCAGAACAAAAACAACATAGGATCCTTTGTCAACCACAGGTCCTTCCACCTCTGTACTTAATTGAAAAATATTATTATTATTGTATACAATGCTATTACTTACCTCCTCATTTAGCAGAAAACATCTTAATTTATTGTTCTCTTCCTTTATAATTTTTTTCCTGTAACCAGGCCTCTTCCATCTGTGCAAGATGTCTTTCCTTTCTGTCCCTTTAATGTGCTGTGCATTCCTCTATCATTGTGCCCACAGAGCTAAACTTTTTGTTTCATAACTGCCTTGCCTGCCATGCATTGAACTTGATAAGAATAGAGACTGTCCTCTCTTCTTCTATTTCAGAGCAACCGTGTCTTCTCTGTCTCTACTTTGGAGGAGTAATTGGCTCATACAAATGCTCACTCTGACTGAATAAATTCTATTGAAAGTAAAATGTGATGGAAGAAATAATATTTGCCTATGTTTAATCCATATAATTTTGCAATAAGTACTTGATTGTACCAAATGAACTTCCAAGAACAGACCTATAGACCAATGGAACAGAACAGAGAACTCAGAAATTGACCCAAGCCACTATGCTCAATTAATATTTTACAAAGGAGGCAAGAGCATACAATGGAGTCAAGATAGTCTCTTCAATAAATGGTGCTGGGAAAATTGGACAGATACATGCAAAAAAATGAAACTAGACCACCAACTTACACCATATACAAAAACAAACTCAAAATGGATAAAGGACTTAAACGTAAGACGGGAAACCATAAAATACTAAAGGAATCCACAGGCAGCAAAATCTCAGACATATACCAAAGCAAAATCTTCACAGATACAGCTCCTAGGGCAAGGGAAACTAAAGAGAAAATAAACAAATGGGACTACACCTCACACTTTTCACATTCTGTAATTTTATAATATCTCCTCTGCAGAGAAAGGGTGGAGGAAGAAAAAATATTAAACCATCAATACAAAGGCACAGCACCCATCTTTCAGAATGATGGTGTAAACAACCACTATGTTCAAAGTGGTTAATGAAAAAAAATCCATACAGACATCATTCAGTATATTTCATACTGCTAGCAATGACAAAATATAAGATTTATTGTAGATGTTCTAATAGGAAAAATTTTCAGTATCTTACTGTTGGGCTGGCACATTTATTGTAAATTCTTCTCGGTTTTTCCTGATTTGGTGTTTTGCCCTCTGTAGAGATTGACTTTGTAAATACCAGTTTCTCTGAGTGAGCAGGCTCTGATTAAGCCTGTCTCCTTCAGTTCAAGAAACTCTCAGGATCAGAAAAGGCTCCCCTCTCACATTTGGAAAAGGGATATACTAAGTGGAAAGTTTTGCAGAAGTCAAGAGATTTCTGGGTGTTAATTTTCTATCCTGTTATTTGACCCAGTGATCCCACTTCTAGGAATATATCCTAAGGAACCTGAAACTCCAATCAGAAAAAATACATGCACCCCTATATTCATAGCAGCACAATTTACAAAACCTAAGATCTGGAAACAGCCCAAGTGGCCATCACTAAATGAGTGGATAAAAAAGCTGTGGTACATTTACACCATGGAATACTATGCAACTGTAAAAAAGAAGGATCTCTTATCCTTTGAGACAGCATGGCTGGACCTGGAGAGTATTATGCTAAGTGAAATAAGCCAGTCAGAGAAAGACAAGTATCACATGATCTCACTCATTTGTGAAATCTAATGCACAAAATAAAGTGATGAAAAAAATAGATCCAGAGACACAAAAGCATGGAATAGACTATGGAATCTCAGGGAAGGTGGGGTAGTGGGGAGGGGGGCAGAGATTAACCAGAGAATTTAGATGCATGTATGCATAGCCCATGGACACAGATAATAGTGTGGTAAAGGTTTGGGGAAGGAAGTGCAGGGTGTAGGGGGTCAATAGGAAAAAGGGGGGCCATCTGTAATACTTTCAACATGAAAATAAATTTAAAAAAATGAAAAGAAGAGACTATGATGGCAGCCTCCTCTAGCTCTCAGATAAGGTGCCCCATGCATTAGAAATGCCCCTCCGGCTGCAGGTCTCCTTCTACTGATGATCATTACCATGTTTCCCAATGAAATTTTCAGGTTTTAGCCTCCATGCTGAAGTGGGCTCTTCCAAATGCTGGAAGTTGGGTGCAGTGGTGTGCTGGTAAATTTTAACAAGGGGCTCTCCTGGGAATGAAAAGGATCTGGTTTGTAGTTTTCGCTGATGGCCATGGTGTAAATACTGCTGCCATGTCCGGTTTTAAGCTACTGACTTGCTGTTATGGAGCTGGGTCAGGGCTCACAAATGGCAATTTTTTTTTATCAAGACTTTAATCAAAACATAGAATGTCAGAGTAAAATCATATAACATTTTTTAACTTAACAGTTGAAATACATTTTAAACATTCCAAATTTAATAAATTGCACTTAAAAAAAACAAATATCCTCATCCTTTATAATACATAAATAAAAAATCAATTACCATTTAATTTAATGAATACAACAAATGTGCATAAAATATATTGAAATGCAACATGTAAAGTGTCATTACCTAATCTATAAATATATGTTATACAGCAACTGAGTAACTTAGCTCAGGTAAAGGACATTGAGGGATTAGTCCTATACTATGAAAGTATCTGCAAAAGGTAATGTGCTGAGATATTTGTTAGGTGCATTGACAGAGACAGTAAGAGTAATAAAAGGGACCCAGGAATCTGTATATAAGTAAAAGTAGTAACAGGTAACATTATCAGGTACTATCTATACGCTAACTCCTTTTGTCCTCACACAAATCAGTAATGTAAATGATGGTTGCCCCCCTTTAAACACAAAGGTGTATGTTAAAATGAAATTAAATAACTTGTCTAAATTCACACAGCCAAGAAGTGTGATGTGGCTACATAACACACTTCTAAAACTACTTGGTACTATACTGAAATGTGATAGACTGAGACTAAATTATTCAGGATTAGATTTAAAAAGTAACAAACATTGGGGTGGAGTATTCAATAAAAGGATATAATTAAGTAAATATTTTAAATGTTTTGAAGCACAATTGTTGGTTTCGAGAAAAATAATCAGGGTATCAACACTTTAACAGTTGATAGCTCAACTTTGAAAATGAAATGTATTTTAATAAATACTGCCTTTATAATTATTCAGTGTGTGTATACATTTTTGGGACACCTATAGATAGATATAACTACAAACTATTTGTTGCTGATAACAACTCTTATGTATGAAATCATGATTTTTCTTAATTACACAGTTTATTTCAATGAATGTACAACTTTCAAACACTAATTAATATCTTTATTACCTGTTATGCAATGGGATTGGCACACAGTCAAGTATTAGGTTGTCTAATATTATGCATTTATATGCTAAAGAAAATTAAGTTTATTTACTTAGAAATTAGAGAGTAATTTATTTACATCAAAAATTAGAAGCAGAGGTAAAATATTACATTTATTTTTACATTTTAATAGTTAAATAAAATATTTGGCATATAAAACCAGTGTATTACAGAAAAATGGAAAATAATACAGATATTTTAGTGGCATCTATTTTATTAAAAGTGGGAGACTTTAGGAGGTGCTTAAGGCCCACAAAATCAATTTATTTAAAGTTTACATTTAGGTAGTTTTTAGTATATTTGCATAGTCATTTAAGCTGCAACACAATAGAATTTTGGGATATTTTTTCATCCCTAAAATAAGCCACATGCCCAGAAGCAGTCCACTCCCATCGGCCTGTCCTAGGCAAAAAGCAATCTACTTTTTTCCCTTATAAATGTGCCTCTATTGTACATTTCTACCCCGTCACAGTCTTGGGAATAGGACCTCTTTCTTGATCGTTACATTTCAGATAGATGACTCCCAAGTCCTTAAGAAAGACATCCCTGCATTGTAAAACTAGGAGGAGGCTGGGAGATTTACCTTCCAAAGTGGCAGAGAAAGAATTTACAACTGATAGTTCTCTAAAGTAAATGCTAGAAGAAAAGGGAAGTCTGGGAATAGAGTCAGGAAGAAATCTGTCTCAAGTACAGTCAAGCTGAGGAGAGCATTAAGGCTGTCTCTATCAATACACATATACACAGGCGTACACATCTATACTAATCCTATCTAATACAAGAGTAATATGCAGATTGACCATCACTCCAACACACAAGATGACCGCCCCCATGTGGTCAAAGATGGCCACCCCCATGTGGACACAAGATGGATGCCACAAGATGGCCTGAAGGGGAGGGCAATTGGGAGGGACCAAGCCTGTAAGGGAGGGCAGTTGGGGGCGATCAGGCCAGCAGGGGAGGGCAGTTGGGGGGAAACCAGGCCAGCAGGGGAGGGCAGTTAGGGGTGACCAGGCCGACAGGGGAGGGCAGTTAGGTGCAATCGGGCTGGCAGGGGAGCAGTTAGGCATCGATCAGGCTGTCAGGGGTGTGGTTATGGGGTGATCAGGCTGGCAGGCAGAAGTGGTTGGGGCAATCAGGCAGGCAGGCAGGCAAATGGTTGGAAGCCAGCAGTCCTAGATTGTGAGAGGGATGTCCGACTGCCCATTTAGGCACGATCCTGGTGGGCCTAAATGGGCAGTCGGACATCCCTTGAGGGGTCCCAGATTGGAGAGGGTGAGCTGATGGACACACCCACCTGTGCACAAATTTTGTGCACCGGGCCTCTAGTCTATACTAATAAAAGTGTAATATGCTAATTAGACCAGGAGACCTTCTGAACGTCCTTCTGAACAAAGCCATGGTGATGGGGCTGAGGCAGAGGTGGTTAGAGGAGAACAGGCTGGTGGGGGGGGGGCAGTTGGAGGCAAACAGACTGGGAGGGGGGCAGTTGGGGGCGAGCAGGCTGGCAGGGAGGAGTTGGGGGTGCTCAGGCCAGCAGGAGGTGGCAGTTGGGGGCGATCAGGCCAGCAGGGGAGCAGTTAGGGGTGATCAGACCAGAAGAGGGGGCAGTTGTGGGCAATCAGACTAGCAGGCAAAGTAGTTAGGGGCCATCAGGCAGGCAGGCAGCTGAGCAGTTAGGAGCCAGCGGTCCCACAGGGATCAGGACTAAACCAGCAGTTGGACATCCCCCAAGGGGTCCCAGATTGGAGAGGGCGCAGGCAAGGCTGAGGGACACGCGCCCTGTGCACGAATTTCTTGCACCAGGCCACTAGTACTACACAATAATATGTGTGTATGTGACATAATATAAAGACAAAATACCATTTTCAGGCCAAATTCAGGACTGTCCAGCTTTTACTTAATCTCACAGATCTTATAACTGTCACTAGAGGCCTGGTGCATGAAATTCGTGCACTGGAGGAGGGTCCCTCAGCCTGGCCTGCACCCTCTCGCAGTCCAGGACCCATCAGGGGATGTCTGCCTGCCACCTTAGGCCCGCTTCCAGGCAGCAGTTGGACATCCTCTCACAGTCCGGGACCCCTTACTGCCTGCCTGCTTGCTGCTTCTTACCACTGGGCTCATTGCTCCTTAGTGCTGCTGTGGAAGCGGGGAGAGGCTCCTGCCACTGCCACTGTGCTCACCAGCCATGAGTCCAGCTTCTGGCTGACTGGTGCTCCCTCTGTGGGAGTGCATTGACCACCAGGGGGCAGCTCCTGCATTGAGCATCTGCCCCCTGGTGGTCAGTGCACATCATAGCGACCAGTCGTTCCACCATAATGGTTGCTTAGGCTTTTATTATATAGACTAGAGACCCGGTGCATGAAATTCATGCATGGGGGAGTGGGTGTCCCTCAGCCTAGCTTGCAGCATCTCTAATCTAGGGCATTCCTCTCACAATCCAGGACTGCTGGCTCCCAACTGCTCGCCTGCCTGCCTTCCTGATTGCCCCTAACCACTTCTGCCTGCCAGCCTGATCACCCCTTAACCACTCCCCTGCCAGCTTGATCAACGCCTAACTGCTCCCTTGCCAGCCCCATTGCCCCTAACTGCCCTCCCCTGTCAGCCTGGTCACACCTAACTGCCCTCCCCTGCCAACCTGGATGCCCCTAACTGTCCTCCCCTGCAGGCCTAGTCACCCCCAACGGCTCTCCCCTGCTGTCCCAGTCACCCCTAACTGCCCTCCCTTGCCAGCCTGGTCACCCCTAACTGCCCTCCCCTGTGGCCTGGTCACCCCTGATTGACCTCCCCTGCAGACCTGGTGTCCCCAAATGCCCTGCCTTGAAGGTCTGGTCCCTCCCAACTGCCCTTCCCTGCTGGCCTAATCACCCACAAATGCCCTCCCCGCCATCTTTGGTGGCCATCTTGTTTCCACATGGGGGTGGTCATCTTGTGTATTGGAGTGATGGTCAATTTGCATATTACCTCTTTACTAGATAGGAGTTTTCCCATTTAATACAAATCCTAGCACACAATAACACCACCCATTTATTTTTTTCAAAATGCACATACAACTGCCTCAGAATAATAATCACAGAACTATCACTAATGATACAAATTCTAAAAACATGTTAGTTTTGCAGTTCTTTTCATCCTTAATTCATATATTCCTGGCTGTACAGTTATCTTACTGTACTTCAAAGTTAATTGAAAGAGGTTTTTTTCTGTGGTATACAAACTCAATCTAAAGTTAGGTTGGTTTGTTTTAGTTTAGTTTTTTATTTTTGAAGAAAACCTTCTTAATGTAAAATATTTTCTTGGTCCTAAAATCAAAACTATAAAATGATATATTTCTGTCTCTGTGCCTCTCCATGCTATACTTTATTCTTTCCCTTTCTATAGATAATAATAATTACTCCTGTTACAGTTTATTGTTCTATTGCTTTCTTAGCATATAATTAAATATGCATAACAATCTGTGTTTGCATATATATATATATATATATATATATCCATATATATATATATATATATATATATATATTCAAATTTGTAGCTCCCTTCCTGCTACAGACTGAATATTTGTGTCCCCTCAAAATTCATGTGTTAAAACATAATCCCTAATGTGATGGTATTAGGAGGTGGGGCCTTTAGAAGGTGCTTAGTTCATGAGAGTGGAGCCCTCATGAATGGGATTAGTGCTTTTATCAGAGACCCCACAGAGCCCCCTCATGCCTTCTGCCATGTGAGATTACAGTGAGAAAACAGCTGTCAGTGAGGAAGCAGGCTCTCAGAAGACACCAAAACTGCTGGCACCATAAATTTGGGCTTTGCAACTGTGAGCAATAAATGTTGTTTATAACCTATTCAGTATATAGTATTTTTGTTATAGCCATCCTAATAAATGAAGACACTCCATTTTCACATTATGTTAGATATACACAGTTTTCCCCACTTGATTTTAAAATAATAGTAAATGTAACTCACTTCATAGTAACATATAGAGATAGAATTTATCATTTTTTAAGTTGAAATAGTATTTGCATAGTACTCTGCTATGTGAATATAATATACTAGAGGCCCGATGCACGAAGATTCATGCAAGAATGGGCCTTCCTTCCCTCTGGCTGCCGGCACAGCCTTTGCTCCAGCCTGAGCCGCCTTTCTGCCTTTGCTCCAGCCCAGAGCCGCCTTTCTGCCTTCCCATGCTGCCCAGAGGCCCGGAGCTGCTAGGGCGGTGTGGAACGCCTGCGTCATCACCATGGCAATGACGCAAGCATCCCACCCCGCCCCCGGCTGCTTGGTGCCTGCATATGCAAATTAACCCACCATCTTTGTTGGGTTAATTTGCATACTCACTCCTGATTGGCTGGTGGGTGTCACGAAGGTATGGTCAATTTGTATCTTTCTCTTTTATTAGTGTAGATTATATTTGAGACTATTATAATCACAATATTTTTGAGACTGTATGTTTTCTTGAACTATTAGAAGAGGAGATTGGCAGTAAAAAAGAAGAAACTCTTACCCTTTGAGACAGCATGGAGGGACCTGAAGAGTATCATGATAAGTCAGTCAGAGAAAGATAAATATCACATGATTGTACTCATATGTGGAATCTAAGTAATAAAATAAACTGATGAATGGATTGGATCCAGAAAAATGGAAGCATGGAACAGAGTGCAGAATCTCAGAGGGAAGGCGGCGGTGCGGTGGGTGAGTGGAAGGTAATCAACCAAAGACCTTGTATGCATATATGCATAACCCATGGACACAGACAATAGGGTGCTGAAGGCCTGGGGCAGGGGTGTGTAGGGGGGATGGAGGGGGTCAATGTAATACTTTGGGGAAAAAGGGGACATATGTGATACTTTCAATAATAAAGAATTATTAAAAAGAATAAAACAATATTTCTAATAATAATAATTAGAAAAAGAGGAGAGTGGGCTAAATCAGTTCTCTCATTTTTATCATCTAGAGGTGTTTTTCCTATAGTTTCTCCCAAGTGTTAAAAATAGTTGCTTCATCCCACCCCAACTTCTTTCTAGCCTCTCTTTTTATTTGCTCCTATTGAATCTGTCAGTTCAATTTAGATTTACTTTCAGGACTCCTCTTCAGGTCAGGGCTTTGTAGTTTCTGGACAAAGGGAGTTATAGTTAATTCATTTTGATAGTCCCTACTGTGGTCCTGTTGTATCCTAGAAAACTCCCTCCCCATTTTATGTGCTGCTCTCAAATTAGCTTGCCTAGATTTCTGCCGAGTAGCTTGTGCAATCTGGGGTTTCTCTGCACCATTTGAAGTTACTTTGCTATTCTCTGAAGTTTTCTTTTAATTATAAGAACAACAGCCACATGTCTACTACTATGATAATTACTTTATTGGTATGGCACTTAATACTTTTCAAAGTATTTCAGTTCTTAATAATTTGAAAAATATTTCAGTTAATTTCATTTTTACAATCCTAATGGCCCTAATTCTATATCACATAGTTTAAGATATCTGCCATCCATGTCAAAAGGAGTTTGTATGTGGTAGAGCCAGAATGGAACCCAGCTTCCAACTTGAAGCCAAAAGCATACTCCACATCATGGCTTACTGGGAGGCTGGATGTAAACAATTCTATCAATCAGATAGAGTTTCTCCATGTTTTCAAGACTTAAGGGAAATAGTTCAAGAATATCCTAAACCAGTAATATTCATTATCTCAAGTTGTAGTTCCAAAAACTCAACGAGTAAATGAGTGACAGAGCAAGTCACTGTCACCAGTGAGAAGAGATGATCTATTAAGTCTCCTGTCTCCTCATCTAGAATCCTATATAGTAATTAAATCAAAAAATTCCCAGAAGGAAAGAATGAATTCTCTGGTCTTTTACCTCATTAAAACATTGTTCTTTTAAATGAAAACAGCCAATTGCCTTTAGGAAAAACTGCCTTCTGAATTTGAAAATACTTTTTCTTTCACTCTTCACTACCTGACATAATATATAGAGGATAAAAATAAGTGAATCTTACTGGCTCATTCATTAGTTTGCAGTAATAATGAAGTAAAAGCAAATGTCTTATTTCTAAGTGTCCCCTGGTAGGTTCTGGTGGCAAGGGGTTTATGCAAATTTTCTCATTGTCAGAAAATCATAGACTGTTATGAAGCTTTAATTATTCTGGTATTTTATCTATTAACCTCTGATACTAATTCCTTGAATTGTGAGCCAGAAGGCAATATTTTCCAATATAAATGATTGCATATAAAATAAAAATAAAGGTTATATAATATGCGTTGATAAAATTTTGGGTCATGTATGTATCAAAAAACCTGCTATACTGAGGGACAGTGTACTGGCTGACATGGCATAACTTTTAAAGTATATTCCCATATTGCTGTCAATTGTAACTATAGTAATTTTGGTCCAAACAAGAAATAAGAAATCACACAGTAGTTAAACAGTGGAAGTTTAAAATAAGAATAATTAGCTTTAATAAAAGAATAACTGTAAGATCTAAGAAAATTCTATATGGTACTCTAAGACAAAGGAAAGTACTTAGGAAAGATTAAGGTTAAGGTTTCTGATCTCAGTGAAAATAATAGAGTACATTTGGAGCTAAGAAGCAATAAATATAAACTGATGACTTGACTGACAAAGTAACTAAGCAAATTGCTAGGTCACATGAATAACAAATAACAAGATGATGAGGCCATAACAGGGCTGGAAAATCTTTTAAATAAGTTAATGACAATCATTGTGCATTTGTGGTTCTTTTCTTTTTTAATATGCAAGCTGCTTAATACATAATCTAAAGTCTTTCATATTCTATATTATTTTCCACCACAGCTCAGACATTTTTCCCACTACTAAATGCTGCATGGGTAATTAAATATGTACAATTAATGATTAATGATAATAAATACAGGTAAATTCAGATAAAATATTAATACACACACACACACACACACACAAGAGTTAGAGACTACTTACAGTACAATGACTTAATTCATTTTACCTGAGGTGAAAGTATAAATTTTAGTTAAGAGTTAAGCTTTAGAATCATACTTTGTAAGTTGAACTTCTAAATTTCCACTAATACCTTTGTGGTTTGGGTGAGTTAACTAAGTTCTCTATCCCTCAGGTTACTGAATTAAAAAATAAAATGAAATAATATTAAAATCTACCTTACAAAGTGGGATGTAACCAATTTAATTGATAATTATAAGTATATAGAACAAAGCAGAAAAATAATAAATATTCAACAAACATGACTATGATTACAACTATCAGTACTATGGATTGACCCAGGAGAACTGGTTTATGAACTTAGAGTGATTTGATGAAAATAGTGAGTATAATATTCTTATCTTGGTAAGAAATATCTAAACTTTAAATTTTTCTTAATATCAGATATTAAAATTTAGCTGTCTAGAAAAGATAAAGTGTTTTAACAATGTTATTGAAGCATATTTTTTTCTGGGTGACACTTAGGAGAAAATAATTCCCATAGGTAGATACACCAGTGGGAAGCTGGTTCTGAGGAGAAGAGGTAAGGCTACAAGTAAAATACCAATCCTCAGATATAAGGTGGGCCATTGCAACCTATGTCCAACAAAAGCAGATTGTGCCATAATAGCCAATTTAATTATTGTTTGTATCTTTAAACAAAAGGCACAGAGATAGAGCACCCAGAAGCAAATTCAAATACTTCAGATAATGATATATTTCACAATAAGATACCACTTCACATTCATTAGGATGATTATTATTAAAAAGGAAATAAGTGTTGATGAGATAGAGAAATCAGAACCCTCATGCATTGGCGTTAGGAATGTAAAATGGTAAAGCTGCTGTCAAAACTTTATGCTGTTTCTTTGAAAAGTTAAACATAGAATCAGCATAAGATCTAGCAATTCCACTTCTAGTAGATATACAGAAGGAATTCAAAGTAAGGGCTCAAACAGGTACTAGTATGTTTATACCAATGTTCATAATAGGGTTATTCATAATAGCCAAAAAGTGGAAACACCCCAAAAGTTCACAGAAAGATGAATGGATAAACATAACATATTGTCTTTGCTCTAATTCAACTTGATTTATAATTTACTTTGATCCTACATTTGTCATTGCTGCCAATTGCAAAAGGAATAGGTCTTAATAAATGCAAGTTTAATGTCTATGTTATGAATTCAAAAAGTCTGTAAGTCATTGAAAAAGAAAAGAGGTATATAAGAGGCATCAGAGACATCTTATACTTCTATCTGGAAATTTTCCAGGCTCACATAAGGAATAAGGGTGTGATCAACCAAAGTGGCCCTGTGTTAGTCTTTTATATGAATAGGATTTAGTAGAACTGCATTATTTCTCATTATTACTAATATTGAATTCTTGAGCTGGAATGTTTCCAAAAAGCTTGGAATTTACTAAAAATCAGTCATAAGAAAACTGTCAGAAGATCCATAATTGAAATACAAAGCACTTATCTGGGTAAGTACACTTAGTACCTTATTAGAGAGTCTATTCTGGGACCTCATAGTACTTTAAGTTGGCTAGAGGAGGGATGGGAATGTTTCTCTGTACAATTTGACATTATGCAAAAGAGAAAAGGAGTTGCTGAAGATTTTATCATGAGTATTAAGCATATCAAATGGACTAGCTCTTCTGAAAAATAAAATTATACTCTTTGTGGACAGAGTGACAGGAAAGTAGTGGTGAAGGTTAAAGAATCAGACTTGCTAAACTCCAAACCTCAAACACAAGATAATGACCAGGAAATGGTACCAAAGCCACAACATTCTTGATAGAGAAATGTATTCAGAAAATGAGCATGAAATCTAGAATTAACCTTGCCCCTGCCACCTATGAAAACAATGTTTAAAAAAAGGGGTGGGGGAAAGGCTGAAAATACTGTTTGAGGCAATAAGGAAGTATCTTCCTATCTGCTTCTTGAAGTGGCAAGAGAAAGGGAGGCAGCCATTCTGGAAAATCAGGCTAAACTGTCCCCAGAAATAAGAAATGTAGATCTTGAAGAGAACCAAGATGGCGGCATAGGTAAATACCTGTACTTGCTGCCTCTCACAACCACATCAAAATTACTACTAAAAGACAGAACAACTATCATCCAGAACCACGGGAAAGTTTGCTGAGTGGAAGTACTACAGCCAGAGAGGTAAAGAAGAAAGCTCATTGAGACTGGTAGGAGGTGCAGAGGCATGCTGTTTTTTTAATCAGGAGGGAGATACAAGCTCCTGCTTGCTCTGAACTCCAGTTCCAGGTGAGACTCTGGGGGACCCAGACACATACAGGGAGAAACTGGACTGTCTGGCATTGGGGCAGAAACATGAGGGCGGCTTTCTTTCAGATGGAGGTGCTTGCAGCAGTCATTGTTCCTGTGCTAGGACCTCTCTGGTGCAGGGCTGACTGGCAGCCATTGCTGTTTGCTCCACCCTGGTGATTCCCTGAAACTCCGCCCCACCCAATTTACAACCCCACCCAAGCAGTGTGCATATGAATGGCCTGTCTTTTCTCATCCCAATACCTGTCAAAGAAGCAGCAAGTGGGTCAGGGAGACCCAAAGCTATCAAAAGAAGGACCAAGACCGGCAGCACCAGCCTGCCTTGCTTCATAGCTGGGCCTCATCTGGGCACTTCCAAACTTGATACAGAGAGGAGGAATCTGCAGATCTCTCGGTAGCTCCTGCTGGGTGGCCCCAGGCAGTGGCTAACTTTGCACCTCCTTGGAGATTCAAGAGCAAGTGTACACAGTGATCAGTGTGAGACCATACCAGATTACAACACTTCACATCCATAAGTGACACACTCAAGGGGCAGACTCAGTGAGCACCAAAGCCCCACTGAAGCAAGTCCTGCCCCATAAGGGTGTCTCCTGCACAGCAGCTCTTCCATTGTGGACACAGCTGGTCCTCACAAACAATTGGCCTGGAGGTCAATTCCTCCCAGTGATACCAACAGAAATCAAGGGTTAACTACAACAAGACTGTGCACACAGCCCGCAAAGGGGTGCACCAAGAGTGTCCACCTCAGGTGATGGGGAGGTGGAGCCACTGGGCTCTATAGTACATCTACCACACAAGGCCACTCTATCAACTCAAGGAGACTTAGGAGCTACCCAATACATAGAAACAAACAGGGAAGCAGCCAAAATGAGGAGACAAAGAAACATGTCACAAATGAAAGAAATGGAAGAAAGCAAAATACTGGATATAGAGTTCAAAACCACAGTTATAAGGTTACTCAAGAATCTTCTAGAAACCTCAGAGGAAGTTAGTGAGACCTTCAAGGATCTTACTGAGAATGCAAAAAAAAAAAAAAAAAAAAAAAAAAAAAAAAAAAAAAAGGAAAAAGACCAGTTAGAAATTAGCATACACTGACTGAAATAAAGAATAATATGCAGAGATTCAATAGTAAACTAGAGGATCCCAAGAATCAAGTCAAAGATTTGAAATATGAGGAAGCTAAAAACACCTAACTGGAAGAGCACAAAGAAAAAAGAATCCAAAAATATGAAGACAGTGTAAGGAGCCTCTGGGACAGCTTCAAGCATACCAACATCCCAATTATGGGGGTGCCAGAAGAAGAGAGAGAGCAAGATATTGAAACCCTATTTGAAGAAATAATGACAGAAAACTTCTACCTGGTGAAAGAAATAGACTTACAAGTCCAGGAAGCACAGAGAATCACAAAGAAGAGGAATCAAAAGAGGACCACACCGAGACACATCATGATTAAAAATGCCAAGGGCAAAAGACAAAGAGAGAATCTTAAAAGCAGCAAGAGAAAAACAGTTAGTTACCTACAAGGGAGCACCCATACAACTGTCCCTGATTTCTCAACAGAAACTATGCAGGCCAAAAGGGAGTGGCAAGAAATATTCAAAGTGATGAATAGCAAGAACCTACAACCAATATTACTCCATCCAGCAAAGCTATTATTTAGAATTGAAGGTCAGATAAAGAGCTTCACAGACAAGAAAAAGCTAAAGGAGTTTATCACCACCAAACCAGTATTATATGAAATGCTGAAGGGTGTTCTTTAAGAAGAGGAGTAAGAAGAAAATGGTGAAGATAAAAAAATTTTGAACAACAAATACATACCTATCAATAAGTGAATCTAAAAATCAAATAAAAAATCTGATGAACAGAATAAACTGGTGAATGTAATAGAATCAGGGGCATGGAAAGGGAAAAGACTGACAATTCTCAGGAGGAAGGGAGTGTGGGGGTTGTGGGAAGAGATTGGACAAAGATCTTACACCTATGGACGAGGACAGTGGGGTGAGGAGAGGGCCTGGAGTGGGGTGGGAACCGAGTGGAGTGGAGCTATGGGGAGAAAAAAGAGGAACATCTGTAATAATCTGAACAATAAAGATTTTTAAAAACACAAAAAAAAACCTTCAGCTCCTCACTCCCCCCGACAAAAAAAATGTAGATCTTTAGAATGAGATCACCCTGAAACAACTCTAATGTCTAATGCCTGTTCAGAGGACCAGGTGAGGCAAAAGAAGATAAATCTACCTCCACAGAACAGATAATTTTGGGAAAGGAAAAACTGAACACCAAAACACATGCACACACACATCACCACCTCTACTACCACCACCCATTTACAAGAAAAACTAATACTTAAAAGTTAGTTAACAAAGGATAAGATATACTGAATCATATTTAAATCATTTTACTAGTAGCCCTGCACACGAATCTGTGCGCCAGTAGTTCACCAGTAGCTCACTGCTATCCCCCAGGAGCTCTCTGCCCACTGCCCCGCCCTCCTGAAGATTCCCCCCACCCCCTCCCTTCCCCTCTCCCTCTATTCCCCCCTCATAGCTTGCTGCCCTGCCCCCTCCTGTAGCTCTCTACTGCCTGCTTGTAGCTCACTGCCCCACCTTTCTGCTCATCAGTGATCCAGTAGTTACGTGGTCCATTTGCATATTCCATCTTTATTACATAGGATTTATCATTGAGTAATACTGACTCTTCTTAAAAGCCTATGGTTTGGGTGGGAGCATGGGTGGGGAGTGATTAACCTGGGAACTTATATGCATGTATGCATAGCCCATGGACACAACAATAGAGTGGTGAAGGACTGGGAGGGGTGGGTGCAGGATGGAGGGGGTCAATGGAAACAAATAAACAAGCAAAGGGGACATCTGTAATACTTTCAATAGTAAAGATAAATAAAATGTTAAAAAGCCTGTGGTGACTTCTCATTTTTAGAAAAAAATCCAAATGCCTTACTACTATTTCCAAGTTTTTATCTGTTCTCTGTGTACCTTTCAAACTTCAGTTTCTTTGCCCTCATGTCCTTCTCATCAACCAGCCTGGTGATTTTTCTATTGAAGGAATAAGATAGGCTCATTCCAAAAGCTTTGTGTTGCTATTCTTCATGCCCCAAATATTCTTGCTCTAGACCTGTTCTGTGTAGTAAGGTAGCTACTCAGTCACATGCAGCTATTCAACTTTGAAATGAAGTTAATTAAAATTAATGCCCGGCCGGAGTGGCTCAGTTTGTTGAAGTTGCTGGTTCAATTCTTGGTTAGGCCATATACCTGGGTTTCGGGTTTGATCCTTGGTATGGTTCATATGGAAGGCAACCGATGGATATTTCTCTCTCTCTTTCCCTCTCCCTTCCTCACTCTACGCATGTCCTTGTGTGAGGATACTACTACTACTACTACTACTACTACTACTACTACTACTACTACTAAATTAATAATAATAACAATGAAATAAATTTCTAAAAAATAAAATTAAGTAAATAAAATTAAAACTTCAAGTCCTTAATCACACAAGTCGTATTCCAGATGCTCCTCTGCCACAGGTGGCTAACACTTAACTGGACAGTGTGGAAAACATTGCTATCGTACTTAGTTTACCTGGGCAGCACTGCATAGACCAGACGGGCCCACTTTCCCTGTAAAGGGCAGATAGTAAATATTTTCAGCCATATGGCCTCTGTCATAATTATTCGACTTTTCTGTTGTAGTGTTAAAACAGCCACAGACAGTGCCAACAGATGGTCAACGCCGTGTTTCAGTAAATCCGTGTTTAAGGAAAATGTTGGATTGGGCCCACAGGCTACAGTTTGTTTTTCCCTGTTTTCCATATTTCTGTGGCTTCCTCTTTAATGTTATGCCTGTAAACAACAATGTAAATGGTGCCACTTCAAAGTTTTTAAATAATATTTGACTATGATCTGACCATAGGCATCCTTAATGGACCATGTTGTTTTAGCGAAGAGATTTGGCCACCCCAAAACATGTCTTTTTTGCATAAGATTTATTTTAAGTTCATTATTTTTAAGAAACCACAGACCTAGGTAAAGTTCTAAACCTGCGTAGAGGTTACCCTATCATGAAAAAATTCACTTGCATGAGGAAAATCTCCATTTATAAGGGGCCTCCCTTGCTGTACTAAAAAGAGGGGGTTGACCTTATCTCTAGAAACTCTTATCAATGCAGAAGACAATGAGTTAAATCTATGCAACAGCCTTACTCTGGTTTACTGGGTTTTTCCTGGTAACCTCCCATGATAAACTCTCTTACCACCAACATCTCCTTTAAGTGAGAATAGTAGCTATTTTGGGGAGTTACTGAATTTTACTGGATCTCTCCCATGTGTACATGTTACTAAACTTTTGTTTGTTTTTTTCTTATTAATTTGTCATATGCCAATTTAATTATTAGGCCTGTGACTTAGGACAGTGCCAGTATTTTTTTCTTTTTCTTATTCTTTCCCTCCCCTACATTGTTTTGTGTCTTTAATAGCATGTAATGACATAGGTAAGTTGTGTTTAATTTCAAATAGTTGACCTGAATGAATATACATGGAAACTCCTGGTTCCATTGAAGGTTCTCTGCTGTGTGCATCTATAACTTTACAGAAAGCACAAAAGGAGACTCTCTCAGTCTTTGTAGAAACTGCATTAATTTAACATGTTCTTCCTCTCCTAGTTTTTAATGGTAATTACAATCTATATATATAAAAGCCTAAGCGACCATCACAACCAAATGGATGACCGAACAGGCTGGGTGGGGCTACTAGGCCGGCAGGGGGGTTAGTGAGGGGCGACCAAACGACTGAGCAGCAGGCTGCGAGGGGTGGCCAGGCCAGCAGGGGAGTTAGTGAGGGGCGACCGAACGACTGAACAGCAGGCTGCGTGGGGTGACCAGGCCTGCAGGGGGGCAGTTGGGGGTGACCAGGCCAGCAGGGGGGGGGGGCAGTTGGAGGCAACTACAGAAAGCACAAATGGGGGGCAGTTAGGTGTGATCCGTCAGGCAGGCAGGTGAGCAGTTAGGAGCCAGTGGTCCCAGATTGTGAGAGGTATGTCGGACTGCCTGTGGATTGGGCCTAAACCAGCAGTCGGACATCCCCTGAGGGGTCCTGGATTGGAGAGGGTGCAGGTTGGGCTGAGGGGACCCCCGTGTGCATGAATTTCGTGCACTGGGCCTCTAGTAGCTTTTATAAAACCACTAGAGGCCCAGTGCATGAAATTCATGCACAGGGGGAGGGGTGTTCCTCAGCCCAACCTGCACCCACTCCAATCCAGGAGCCTTCAGGGAATGTCCTACTGATGGCTTAGGTCCACTCCCCTTGTTTCTCTGCTTTCTATGGGGCCTGGCTGCTTTGCCACCACCACGCAGACTAAGCCACCACACCCTGCCATCCGTTCTCTGTCTGCAGGGCCTGAGGGCTTCGCCGTTGCCACAGCAGTGAAGCTGCCATGCCCCGCTGTCCACTCTCTGCCTGCAGGGTCATGGGGTTTTGCCATCGCCGCCACCGCACAAACAAACCCACTACGCCCTGCTGTCTGCTCTCTGTCTGCCATGCCTGGGGGCTTCACTGCCATTGCCTCACGAAGGAAGCCGCCATGCCCTGCTGTCTGCTCTCTGTCTGCCAGGCCTAGGGGCTTTGCCACTGCCATGGGAAGGAAGCCACCACACCCTGCTGTCTGCTGGACCTGGGGGCTTCACCACCACCACGGCGATGAAGCCCCCATTCCCCACTGTATGCTCTCAGCGGTGGGGCTGAAAGAACTGGGGGACTTCAGCGGGCTGACGGGACTGGGTGCCCCCATCTTTGTGATGGAGTGATGGTTAATTTGCATATTACCCTTTTATTAGAAAGGATTTTCCTTTTGATTAGGATATCAGAGATCTGGAGAAATAGGCAGAGGAACAGACACCAATCTCTTATATTCTACCTGGTATCAACTTAAGAAGCATCTAAACCTGTAGAGAATTTTTATAAGAAGTTATTTTAGCTAAAATGATGACAATGCCAGGAAGCTAGATCTTAAATGCTCCTGAGAATAACAGTTTTCTATTTTTTTAAATATATTTTTATTGATTTCAGAGAGGAAGGGAAATGGAGAGAGAGATAGGAAGGGAATGGGAGAGAGATAGAAACATCAATGATGAGAGAGAATAATTGATCGGCTGCCTCCTGCACACTTTGCGCTGGGGATTGAGCTCACAACCCAGGTATGTGCCCTTGACCAGAATCAAACCCAGGACCCTTCAGGCCACAAGCTGATGCTCTACCCACTGAGTCAAACCAGCCAGGGCTTCCATGTTGTTTTAATGCATTTGGAATTAAGGAGACAATGTAAAGAAGACTATATGAAGGCGGGAAAAAAATCAAGGTAGAGGTTAGTTTTGAGAATAGTTAAGATCATGTGTTTTCTTGAGGGTACTATAGCTTCACAGGGGTCTGAAAAATAGGCATTTCAAAGGTGTCAACCTACATGCACACAAACAATGGACAGAGCTTGCTTAAGGCAAATATAAGTCTTAGCTAAAAAAAAATTATATGCCTGCGGCTTGACTATTCACCTGTGACCTGCCCAGTTAGGAATTTATGATCAGATCACCCTGTGAGGTTACTTTCAGTTAATTTTATTACAGCACACCTTTTTCATTCATTCTGATCAAATTGCTCAAGAAATTATCATGCCATTGATTGATAAATTAGATGTCAGATTATTCCTATGTCTTCAAGCAGATATTGGTGATCTTCTTTCTGAAATAATACAAAGAAGATAGTATATTTGAGTGAACTAGAACTCAACAGATTTTCTAATTTTAAATGTGGTATTTATCCATTTTTTTTTCAAGTTTATGCCTAGTAGGCCTTCCTGCTCTATTAATTAATTAGGTTTTGTGAGTTCTCTCCTGACCTTTAGGTAGTGTGTCACTCAGGATTCTCTTCTCACCTCCTTGTAGTCATGGTACCATTAATAACCTCATATTATTTACAGGAAAGGAGTAGAGAGATGCTTAGATAATATAGGCACGTATGCCATTTATACAGCTTTGCCAGAAAGCTACAGTTTAACATTCTCCAAGTCTATTCCCCAAAAATCAATGGGGAAAAGGACTGGATGAAGGCAGTTTAGAGTTTAGAGGCATGCACAATTAGTTCTGGGTGAGGTGGTAAGATGTTTACCTGTCAATCACACCTGGGGTCAAATCAGTGGCCAGAATTGGTGTAGCCACGATAAGCATGGGAAGAAGTGACATTTAAACTCCTGAACAAAGGGTGTTCCCTCTCTCTTGTGCCCTTGGGCTCTTGGCCCTCTTGCTCTCTTGGGACTCCTGCTTCAGTGGCATGCTCCCTGATATTTGCCCATATGGCTCACGGCCATGTGGAACCCACACAGTGGACCAATGGAACCCACACAATGGACTGATGGATTAAATCTATTCTAATGCTATACTGGACTCAGTTCCACCATGGAACAGAAACTCTGGACACTGGCTTTGTTCTGGCCCTGCTGAATCCCCAGCTGTAACTTTACCCAGACAGGTTTAAAGACAATGGGACTTTAGAAACCCCTGGATGTAACTCCATGAAAATAAAGCCTTTTATCACATCTCATTCTCCTGTGGGGGCCTCCTGAAGTGCTCATTCCAGTTAGTGGCACCCCAAGAACCCCATTCCCCCTAGCGGCAGAGGAATCCCACCAACCCAATACTCCTGCAACAGTCACACTGTATTTCTTCAAGTTCTTGAAAAGCATTTGGAACACTTTTCTGTCCTTGACCCCTGGGTCATTTCAATTTAACATTTGGGCTAAACTTGCATATGACACCTTCCAGAAATCTTCCATGTCTTCCTTCTATTTATTCTCTTCTTTCACTATTATCTTCATGTAGATTAACTTACAATGCAACTTTCATTGGGCAAAAAGTAATAGAAATCATGTCCTTTGGTTAAAACCAGTATTGCATACTAGTTAGGAGCATATTTCTTTAAAAAAATCATACTTAAAAATCAATATGTAAGTTTACATATAGAAAACTTCACCATTTTTAGCACACAGGTCTTCAATTTTGGACAAATGTATACAGTCCTCATATTACATTCATAATCAATATGAATAGCTCTATCACCTCAAATAAATTTCCACTGCTCTTGTTATAGAAAAATTCCACTGGACAGAGTTAATAACTGGCAAGGAAAAGCTTATTATGACAATACAATAGAGGTCAACACTGTTGCAATAGGGAAATAATTGAACATAACTTTACTGAAACAAAAGGCAAGAGAGTATTTAAAGCTGGAGTGAACCAGTGGAAAAGAACAACAGAACACCAGAGGTGAGCTTGTCAACATGAAGAGACCATCTGAGTTTGCTAATTGGGGCTGATCAAAGTTATGCCCCCACCCTTTCACAGAGACTTGGAAATAGGGGCTCTTTCTTGGATTACATTTCAAATGGATGCCTCCCAGGTCCTTGAGGATGCATCACATGGGTTATAAAACTGGCAAGAATCTGGGTGGAGATTTACATCTCAGAAGGGAAGAGAAAAATTTACAACTGAACATTTTCTGAAGTAAATGCTCTAAGAAAAGGGAAGTCTGAGATATACAGTCGAAGAAAACTTCTTAAGTTTAACCAGGCTGAGGGGAATTTTAAGGCCTTAGTCACCCTTTGATAATCAACCGGCCCTTTTACTCCAGGCCTTTGGAAATGACTCGACTTCTTCTCTGCCTTGAGTTTTGCTGTTGCAAGAATCCTAATATATAAAGAGCCAGGGGCCATCACGACCGAAACAACTGGATGGACGACTGGTCGCCATGAGGTGGCATTGACTGGTGAGCGGGCTGACCTGCTGACCTCTCGGTCCCTCCCCCTGGCTCCCGTGGGCAGCAGAGGTGGCTCCCTCCTGCCTCCTGTGGGCTCAGGCGGCGCCCTCCCACCTCCCACAGGTTCAGGCGGCTCCCTCCCACCTCCTGCGGGTGGCAGCAGCTTGCTCTGCCTCTTGCTCCCACCTCCTGTGGGCGCTGGCAGAACCCACGGGCCTCCAGTGAACCGCCACTGCAGCCCACTGTAGCCAGCAAACCAGCCCAATCAGGGGGTGGGGCTGGCCAACCTCATAGCCCCTCCCCCTGCCGGCCTGCCCCGATGGGACTCTCCCATCCCAATCAAGAGTGGGCTGCACAGAGCCTGGACCTTTCCTGGCAGCCCCAAATCCCTGGGGTTGAGAATTCTAATGGCCCTGCCCAGAGAGTAGAGGCACCTGACGGGCAGGGACAGGGACCACAGGCCTCCAGGGAGCACCACAGAGTTGGCAAGGAGAAGAGAGGGCCTGTGGAGTGGGGAGGAGGTGAATCCAGCGCACATCAGCCCAGAATCCAGCCTTTCCCCCTGAAGGCAGTGGGCCCTCAACCCAGAACCCCAGCCCGAATTGGAAGAGCCCGAGGCAGGCTTCAGGAAACTCTACGCAGAGCTGCACATTGCGAAGGAGAGACTTTGTGAGGCCCTGACCGAGAACATGATGCTATTTGGCGCAGCTCAAGGTGGAGCTGGAGTGTGCCATGGAGAGGCAGGAGTGCTCTGCAGAGAGGCCGGCCCTCCTGGAGCTGGAGAAATTTGAGTGCAGGGCCCTGGAGCACAAGGCCACTGATCTGAAAGAGGAGCTGAAGGGCCTGTCCAAGCTCTGGGCTGACAACCAGCATCTCAAGGATGAGAACGCAGCCCTGATCCGTGTCATCAGCAAACTCTCCAAGTGACCCCGGAGGACTTGCCCCTGCACCCACATTTATACAGCTGCTTCTGCCACACGCACTCCTTCCTGTGTATACATGAGTGACAAGGCTGCCAGGGAGTCTCTGAGAGCCATAACCTCCCCTCGGGACCTCCAGGCTGGGAGGGTAGGACAGAGCCCCCAGGAGCCAAGGGGGCCATCTGAGGCCAGGATGGAGAGGGGAGGCTGAGCCAGGTAGGGGGACCAGGGCTGCAGGCAGGACCAGGAAGGAACCGAGGACCAGGAAGTGCCAGGACCAGTAGCCAGGACCAGAGTTGCCACTTGGAGGTTCCCTCTCACATGTGCTGCCAGTCACCCCTCCCGCCCCTGAGCAGGGATCCAAGAATGTGCCAAGCATCCTGCCAGACTGGGCTGGGTGGGCCTGTATATAGGGTATGTGTGCAATAGGGAGGGATGTTTTCTATTTTTTGCTGCCCCCTCCCCGACACTGGGGGAGAAGCTATTTTTGAGCAGTTGGGGTCAATCAGGCTGACAGGGGAGGGCAGTTGTGGGCAATTGGTCTGACAGGGGAGGGCAGTTGGGGGCAATCAGGCCGGCAGGGCAGTGGTTAGGCATCAATCAGGCCGGCAGGGAAGCAGTAAGGAGGTGATCAGGCTGGCAGGCAAAAGCAGTTAGGGACAATCAGGCAGGCAGGCAGGTGAGCTGTTAGGAGCCAGTAGTCCTGGCAGTTGGATATCCCCTGAGAGGGTCCCAGATTGGATAGGGTACAGGCCGGGCTAGGGGACACCCCCCCTTCAGTTCATGAATTTCATGCACTGGGCCTCTAGTATCCTATATAATAATTGAGGGATATGCTAATTAGCCCAGATGCCTTAGCAGTCACGACTAATCAGGTGAGTAATAGTCATGACCAGTCAGGTGCAGCCCGGGAGCAGCCCCTGGCGGAAGTGGCCACTGATGGGGTGCATGCAGGCCCGCAGCACTGCCCAGCCCAGAGGCTGCCTGACCAGGGGTTGCGAGCAGGCCCGCAGCATCGCCGCCCTGTGCTGAGGTGGAGTGGCCACCAGCGGTAGTCACCACCGGTGGAGGCACAAGCAGGAATGCCGCGCCACCCAGCCCAGAGGCCGCCCCATCTGGGAGCAGCCCCCAGCAGAAGTGGTCACTGGTGGAGGCGCAAGCAGGCACGCCATGCCGCCCGGCCCAGAGGATGCCCGGCCGAAAGAGTCACTGGGGACGTTGGTTAAATTCAATAGTTAAAATCACTATGCTCTGTGAGAGCTCACATCCTCAAACACTCAGGACCCTCAATCATACAAATTAATAGGAAACAATTGCATAATGCTTTGACCTAATTGTACACACTTTAGTATCATTTAAAAATTATTCTACATCCTTCAAGTGAATTCAGCAGCTGACTGAGGAGAGCTGGCGCTGAGAAGTACGCGGCCATGGCTCTGCTATCTTGAGTTTGTGGTTTCCAAGGAAACAGCTAGAAGGGATGATGAACCCTCCGCAAACAGCTCAGCCAGTGCCTATCTAAGCGGTGGCAAGCGGCGGCTTGGGCTTGGTTTAAATCGAGCCTTTCTGGCAGTGAATGACTCCAACCCTCCCTGGATCAGGCAGGTTCCTGTGGATTGCAATCTCCACGCAATACAACGGGGGCCCCAGTTTCGTCCCTGGCGATTTCATGGAAAGAAGGTAAAAGGCATCACGTGGGGCAGCTCAGGTGAGCAAGCAGAAGGAAACCATGTTTGGCAGACACTCCCCTGCCACCCCCTTCAACGTGTAAGAAGAATCAAATAAACCAATACAAACACCCCTCCCCCGCCCTGGAGAGATCCAGGACTGAGGGGCGTCCCGCCCAGGCATTGTGTACCTGCTTCCCACCCCCTTCATCCAAATGGACAGGTTAGGGAGTTAAGGGGAGTAAGGGGAGGAGGAGAAGCCTCACAGGAAGGAGATTCTCTGGAACCGCACCCCTGCCCTCCCTCCGAACCTGACCCTTCTGAGCGCAGGGCCTGACCTCACCCCAGCAGATATGCATATCCCAGACCCTCCAGTATTTCCAGGCACTGGGCATTCCCGTGTCTTCCCTGCCTCCCAGCCACTGACCCTCACTGTCTCCTACCCCAGAAGCACTCTGTCCTCCCCAACTTTCGGTCTTTATAGCCTAAATGCATGATGGGCGTAGTTGTTTCTCCACGGACTTTATTTGATAAGAACCCAGGGAAGTTGCTTAGCAACTGAACTGCTCAGACTTCATCAGGGACAATGAATGACACACCTTCCTTACTTGGCTTTGATAGCAAAGCAATCTTATTCTTTATTTTTTAAAAAATATTTTTATTGATTTCAGAGAGGAAGGGAGAGGGAGAGAGATAGAAACATTAATGATGAGAGAGAATCATTGATTGGCTGCCTCCTGCATGAGCCCTACTGGGGATCCAGCCCGAAACCCAGGCATATGCTCTTGACCAGAATCAAACCTGGGACCCTTCAGTCCTCAGGCTGAAGTTCTAGCCACTGAGCCAAACCAGCTAGGGCAAGCAATCCTATTCTCAAAGACTTGATTTTTGTCATAAACAAGTAGATTTGAATCATATCAAACCAATATGTATTTTTTAATGAAATTCTCTTCATTTCTACTAATGCTATTCTACCTTAAAGCTTATGTTGTATAATCCTATATAATAAAGAGGCAATATGCAAACTGACCATCACTGCAACACATAAGATAGCCACCCCCATGTGGACACAACATGGCCACCACAAGATGGCCTGCAGGGGAGGACAGTTGTGGGCAATCAGGCCAGCAGGGGAGGGCAGTTGGGAGGGACCAGGCCTGCAGGGGAAGGCAGTTGTGGGGGACAAGGGCTGCAGGGGAGGGCAGTTGGGGGGAACAGGCCAGCAGGTGAGGGCAGTTGGGGGTGACCAAGCCAGCAGGGGAGGGCAGTTAGGGGTGACCAGGCTGGCAAGGGAGGGCAGTTAGGGGCAATTGGGCCAGCAGGGGAGCAGTTAGGCATCGATCAGGCAGACAGGGGAGTGGTTAGGGGTGATCAGGCTGGCAGGCAGGCAAGCAGTTGGGATCCAGCAGTCCTGGATTGTGAGAGGGATCCCAGATTGGAGAGAGTGCAGGCTGGGCTGAGGTACACACCCCGCCCCCATGCATGAATTTCATGCACCAGGCCTCTGGTCTATACTAATAAAAGGGTAATATGCTAATTAGACCAGACATCTTAGGGACATCCATCCGAATGTCCTTCTGCACAAAGCCATGGTGGCGGGGGCTGAGGCAGTGGCGTTTAGGGTGATAAGGCCGGCAGGGGAGGGCAGTTAGGGGAAATCAGGCCAGCAGGTAGGTGAGCTGTTAGGAGCCAGCAGTCCCGGATTGCAAAAAGGATGTCCGACTGCTGGTTTAGGCCTGATCACTGTGGGATCGGGCCTAAACCTGCAGGCAAACATCTCCTGAGGGGGTCCCGGATTGGAGAGAATGCACATGCATTAATTTCATGCACTGGGCCTCTAGTCATACAATAAAAACATGTAGTTTATATTCTTTTGAGTCTGGCTTATCAAACTCTGTATAAATCATTTCATATTCATTGTCATGAGGGAGCATCCCTCAGAGGAGTCACTCACATGTACTGTGTCTTTCCACAATGGTAGGTTTATTACAAAAACCTCCCCAACAAGCCAATAGAGTCACGCACAAGTTAAGTCATACACAGAGGGGAGGAGCTCACACAATAGACGTAGCAGAGCCAGGATGAAGTGTCCAGGATGAAGTCTCAATCACTGGCAGTGTCCACAAAAGGAGAGGTGGGCATTGGTTGCAAGCCAGGCATCTAGGGTAGCCACACATGTCCAGTGGAGTGGCATTCCAACAGGACTTCGAGTATGACCCATGGTACAGCCAAGCTCCAGTGTTGGGGGTGATAGGGCACTGAGTTCTTATAGCCCTTAAGGGGTGGATGTTGCATTCATATTGGTCGGTGTCCAGATGGAGTCCTTATCCACATGTCCAGGCTTGTGGTTTGGGGCATTCTGGCCCCTCCTAAGGATGTTTCCCTATACCTAATTACCTCAGTGTTGACATAGCACTTGCCATAACTGTCATGGCTAATAGTGTCTCCATATTGATTGTTCAAGTGCTCATAAGCCTGCTCTGCTCTTGCTCTATACATCCATGCTCTTGAGTCCATCAGTAGTTCATTGTTTTTATCGTTGGGTAGAATTCCATTGCTCAGGTTTAATTCACTGTATTTTACCATTCCCCATTTAACAGACATTTGGGTTTTTTTCCAGATGTGCACAATTATAAATGAAGCTGCTTAAAAAAAAGTCACATACAACTTTTTATGAGAACATAGATATTTTTAATTGGGCAAATATCTAGTAGCAGAAATGTTGGATGATACAATAAATTTATGTTTAAGTAAATAAGGGAAAATAAAACTGTTTTTTCAACATCCTAGTATGTTTTGTATTCCCACTGTTGCTGTAGGATTGGGTGGGTAAAATTCCTCTGTCGCTAGTGGGAGTGGGGTTCTTAGGATACCATTGGGATAAGAATTTCCAGAGGACCCCATGGGAGGATGACATGTGGTAAAAGGAATTATTTTCATGGAGTTACATCCCTCTGTATGCAAACTCCCATTGTCTTAAACCAGTCCTGGAAAATGTGCAGCTGGGGGTTTATTAGAACTAAAGCAGGGTCAGTGTCCAGAGTTTCCCTTCCGTGATGGAGCTGAGAACAATGTAGCATCAGGCTAAAGTGCCCTAGTCCATTTTGCGGAGTTCACAAGGCTGGGGGCCATGTGGGGAAATGCAGGGGAGAGTGACCCCTGCAACAGGGGTCCAAGAGAGCAAAGGGCCCAAGAGCTCAAGAGCCAAGAGAAGGAACTCCCGTTTTTTACAAGTTTAAATATAAAATCTTCTGGCACTTGCTGTGTCCATGCCTCCTACACATCTATTTTGGAGAATGCCCTGTTCCCAGGTGTGACTGACAAGTAAGTACTTTCCCATATCACCTAAACTTTACTGGCACGTGCCTCTTGTCCAGTCCCTTCCCTCAATGATTTGCATGGAATAGGTTTGGAGAATATTAACTGCAGCTTTCTGGCAAAGCTGTATAAATATTGCATGTCTATGTATTTAGTCTTTCCTTTGCTTCCGCCCTGTTAATAATAACCAGGTTATTAACAGTATCACCGCCAGAAATATATCACAGTTTCAGTTGCCATACAACCTTGCTGGAACTTAGTATTGTCAGCTTTTCAGTTTATTTATTCAATTAGTTAATTTATTGTAGTTGCATTAATTAGTGTGTAGTAATGGCACATTGTGGTATAAATGTGCACTTCTCCAATGATTAATGATGTTGAGCATATTTTCATTTGTTTAATAACCATCTGTATATTTTCTTTTGTAAAGTGTCTCTTGAAATCTTCTGCCAATCTGTTTTTTGTGGTGCTTGTTTCCTTAGATTTTTTTGAGAAATCTTTATATAATCTAAAAATGTTCTTTATCAGATATGTGATTTGCAAATATTTTCTCTCAGATGTTACCTGTATTTTCATTTTCTAAAACATGTCTTTATGAATAGAATCTCTCATTTTTGAAGTGTATATTTTTAACAAACTGTGATCAATTTGATATACTTTTAATAAATTTTAATAAATATTTGTTATTTTAAAATTTCTGATTATACTTTTATTGTATTTTGTAAGAAATCTCTAACCAAGATCAAAATTATTTTCTCCTATGTTAGGATTTTTGTATATTTAAGTTTTATATTTATGAATCTTTTTGAATTTATATTTAGATAGGAAATACAGTATGAATCTAGATGAACTTTTTTGCATATAGATACTCAACTGTTCTAAAACCATCTTTTAGAAAGGATATTCTTTTTTTACTAAGGTTTCATATAATTTCTGTTGAATGTTAATTTTATCACATGTGTGGGTCAATTTCTGATTGTCTAGCTCCATTAATCTCTACACCTCTTTCAAATGCCACTATTTTCTTCATTACCACTACTTTTAAATGAGTCTTTTCTTTCCAAATTTATTGAAATATTATTGACATTTAACATATCTAATTTTAGGTGTACAACATAATGATTTGATGTAAGTGTATATTGTGAAATGATTATCACAATAAGTTTAGTTAACACCTCTATCCTCTCACATAATTACCTTTTGGATGTGTGGTGATACCATTGAAGATTTAGTCTCTTAACAACTTTCAAGTATGTAACACAATATTGTTCATTTTAGTCACCAAGTTCTATATTAGATTTACAGAATTTACTCATCTTATTACTGAAATATTGTACCCTTTGATCAACATCTTCCCATTTCCTCAAACCCCCAGTTAGACTCTCTATTTTAATAGTTTGGCTTTTTTAGATTGCACATAAGTGAGAACATACAATACTTGTCTTTCTTTGACTTATTCATTTGCATAATGCTCTGAAGGTCTATCGATGTCATTGCTAAAAGAAGGGTTTCCTTCCTTCTTATGGCTGAATAATATTCCATTGTGTGTGTGTGTGTATGTAATGAAACATTATCCATTAATGTGTTGATAAACATTTTTTTTTCACGTCTTGACTGTTGTGAATAATGCTGCAATGAACACGGTGGTGCAGATAGCTCTTCCAGATAGTATTTAACATCCTTTGGACATGTACTCAGAAGTGGAATTGCTATATCTTATGGTAGTTCTATTTTTAATTTTTTTGAGAATCCTCTCCAGCCTTGGGCAAACTACGGCCCGCGGGCCAAATCCGGCTGTTCTATCAGGTTCTCTTGCTCTCCCCTCCGCTCCTTTACTTTGAATTTATATTAGTTTACACAAACACTCCATCCATGCTTTTGTTCCGGCCCTCCGGTCCAGTTTAAGAACCCATTGTGGCCCTCGAGTCAAAAAGTTTGCCCACCCCTGCTCTATACTGTTTTCATAGAGGCTGTATCAATTTACATTCCCACTAACAGAGTACAAGGGTTCTCTTTTTTTCTACATCCTCATTAACAATGCTTGTCCTTTTGGCAATAGCATAGGTGAGAGGTGATATCTCATTGGGATTTTGATTTGAATTTCTCTCATGATTAGTCATGTTGATTATGTACCTATCAGCCATTTGTATGTCTTCTTAAAAAAATAGTTAAAGTCCTTTGTCTGTTTTGTTTGTTATCGAGTTGTACAAGATTTTTTTTTTACATATTTTGGATATTAACCCCATATCAGATAAATGGTTTGTTATTTTTTTCTTCCATTATGTAGGTTGCCTTTTTATTATATTGACTAGAGGCCCGGTGCACAAAATTCATCCACTGGGGGGGTGGGTTTCCTCAGCCCAATTTGTACCCTCTCCAATCTGGGACCCCTCGGGGGATGTCCGACTGCCGGTTTAGGCCCGATCCCTGTGGCCTAAACCGGCAGTCGGACATCCCTCTCACAATCCAGGACTGCTGGTTCCTAACAGCTCTCCTGCCTGCCAGTCTGATCACCCCCTAACCACTCCCCTGCCAGCCTGATTGGTGCCTAACTGCTCCCCTACTGGCCCAATCACCCCCAACTGGCCTTCCCTGGCGGCCCGGTCGTCCTCAACTGCCCTCCCCTGCTGGTCATCTTGTGGTGGCCATCTTTGAACACATGGGGGTGGCCATCTTGTGCGAGGGCATGAAGGTCAATTTGCATATTACCCTTTTATTATATAGAATTATGTTTGTATGTCTGTGAAGCTTTTTCATTTGATGTAGACCCATTTGTTTATTTTTGCTTCCATTGCTTATGCTTTTGGAGTTATATCCCCCCAAAAATCATTGTCTATATCAATGTCAAGGAGGTTGTTTCTTTCCCCTAATGTTTCTTCTAGTATTTTTTATAATTTTGTATCTTACATTTAAGTCTTTAATCCATTTGAGTTCATTTTTCTGAGTGGTATAAGATAATGGTCCAATATCATTCTTTTGAATATCAATATCCAGTTTTCCAAATACCATTTATTGGAGAGAAATATTGAGTCCTTAAATCAGGTAGTGCAAGTCTTCCCCCTTTGTTCTCCTTCTTCTTGAAATCATATCGAATATTTTATTTATCTTGTGTTCTGTGTAAATTTTAGAATCAGTTGGTCAAGATCTATAAAATTCCTACTAGTATATTAATCAAAATTCTGAGTACATAGATTTGTATGAATAAAATTGATATGTTCATATTATTGAATTTTCAAATCTCAATTATGGTGTATTTATTAGTTTGCTAGAGCTGTCATAATCTAGTACCACAGACTGGGAGGCTTAAACAAAAAGCTTTATTTTCTCACAATTCTGGAGTCTACACTCTAAGATCACAGGGTTGATTTCTGCTGAGGCTACTCTCTCTCTTGTAGTGGGTGGCCTTTTCACTGTATCTTCACATGTTTTATTCCTCTGTTTGTGTCTGAGCCTTAATCTTCTCTTTTTATAAGGACACCAGTTATGTTGTATGAGGGCCCAACTCAGTGACCTCATTTTAACTTATTTACATCTTTAAAGGCTCCTTCACTAAATATAGTCACATTTTGAGGTACTGGGGGTTAGGACTTCAACACAGACATTTTGGAGGGAGCACAATTGACACAGTATAATTCTCTATTTATTTAGGTTTTTATTACTTTTACCCCTGTTTGTAATTTTTAAATGGATATATTTCAGATATTTTAATATCTTGTATAACTCTGATGTATTTATCCATTTGATCATACATGTTATTCACTATTTTCAATATTTAACATATTAACCATTAACCAGAGTTTCAGTATCTGGTTCATTGTGTCTCTGGTTCTGTTGACTTCTTCGGCTCTTAACACCTTTGGAATCTCCTGAATTTTTTTTCTATCTTATATTATTATTTTTTTTGTTATTAAAAGATGGTGATTGTGTAGGACAGTAGAAACTGAAGTATACAGGTTTGTTTGTTTTTATGAATAGAAAGGGGCATGTCTTTCTTTCTGCTAGAGCTTTAGTGTGTCTGAGATTTGTTGTGCATATGTTTATCCTCAGTACACCACAGGCTTTAGATTCCCCTGTTGATAACTTATGCTTATAATAGGGGCTTGTTAACCTGAAGATTTTTCTCAGTGTATGTATAGCCTCAGCTCTAGGACTTGCTTTCTGTCTCACAGAGGATCTTTTCCATGTTATTATTCTCTTCCAACATTTGATCACTGTGACTTGTTGGCCAACACTTGTTAGCCTGGTGGGAAGTTAGTGAGATGTTGCCTGTTGTTCTGACTATGCCTCTTAGGGACATACTGTGTTGCTGGTTTTAAATTCAGGGCTTTCTCAGTGATCTTACCTTGATATCAGCAGTAGGTCTGGAGCTTCCCTATGTAGTTATTTTTCTGCTCAGCTAGAGATAGAGAATCTTTTCTTGTCCTATCTCCCTGCTGCAGTGGATATCCACCATAGTCCTAAAAGTATTATAACATTTTTTTTTCACTTTCTCCAGAGGTTTGAGGCATTTGTTCTCTTGCCGAGACAGGCGAAAACATTCCAGGTAGGACTTGTGTTTTTCCTAAGGAAGCTACATTTCTCTTCCTCTGTCTGCATAATAGGAGACACATTCCTTATTCTCCTGTCATCCTCTGAACAATTTATGAGCACTCAGTGAAGTATGTGGAGAACAGTATGAGAGTGGCTGCAAAATCCCAATGTGTCTGCAACTTCCTGGGTTCCGTTTACTCTCAATATCCTATACTCATCCTATTGAGCTGAACTCATCTTACTGCTGCTGGTGGCACTTAATGTATTTAAACAAATGCTTGCTTCCTTGGAGGTGCCTGGATTTGTCCACACTTGGGTGAGTTGATTGCCTTACACTTACCCGACAGGTTAAAGGCTAAAGTGAATTTTTGTTATCTGCCAATTGCTTAGAGAGCTTGCTGTTATTACTGGTGTAAATATGAGAGTGATGTTATTTTCAGCGTCCTACATAGTTAGCAGAATCTGGAGTCTCAAGATCACTGGCTTTTTAGTGAAATATTTCAAGGGACATTTTATATTATTAGCTATGTATTTTAATATAGGCTATTTAATTTCCTGTGCCTCAGTTTCTTCAATAATCAGAGAAAACATTTACAAGTACTACATTCAAGCATTATATTTATATGGTCAAAATGGCAAAGAGGTAACTCTATGCTTTCCTCCTTCCAGGACTCCATCAAAATTGCAACTGAATAATAGAACAATCATTGAAAACAACCTGAAGAAAAGTTGAACAAAATTATTATAGCTTAGAATGTAAAGAAGAAGCAATGATGAGATGGATAGGAGGGTGGAGATGAAGAATGGGCAAGGCCCACACAAGTGGCATCGCAATTAGGAATCTTAGGAATTGCAAGGGATATCTCAGGTGGGGATGTCCCCTTTGAGTGAGGGGTCCCCATCCCAGAGCATCAGTGCTGGGAATAGGAGTTCCCAAAACACCCAGCTAAGAAACTTACTGAATGGAAGAAGATATTTGCCATAATGGCAAGAAATATTCAAAGTGATGAATAGCAAGAACCTACAACCAAGATTACTCTACCCAGCAAAGCTATCATTCAGTATTGAAGGGCAGATAAAGAGCTTCACAGATAAGAAAAAGCTAAAGGAGTTCATCACCACCAAATAAGGAGTTCCAAAATATATAAGGAACTCATACAACTTAACACAGAGAACACGTACAAACTAATCAAATTAAAAAGTGGAGTGAAAGCCTGAACAGACCTTTCTCCAAAGAGGACAAAGATATGGCTGGTAAGCATAAGAAAAGATACTCAACATCACCAATCATCAGGGAAATAAAAATCAAAACCACAATGTGATATCACCTCACACCTGTCAGAATGGCTATCATCAATAAATCAACAAACAAGTGTTGGCATGGTTGGGGATTCAAGGGAACACTTGTGTACTGTTAGGTGATTGTAAATTGGTGCAGTCACTAAGGAAAACATTACACATTTCTCTCTAAAATTTTAAAAATAAAAATACCCTGTAACCCAGCATTTTTACTTCTGAGTGTTTATCTAAAGAAATACAGAAAAACCAAGATGGCAGCATAGGTAAAGACCTAAACTGCTGCCTTGCAGAACAATTTCAAAACTACAACTAAAAGACAAAATGGACATCATCCAGAACCGCGGGAAGGCTGGCTGAGTGGAAATTCTACAACTAGAAGGAAAGTGAAAAACACACTGAGACTCAGAGGAGCTGCAGGGGGCAGAGGTACTGAGACGTGCATGCACGAAGGACTGACAACTGAGTGCGCAGCTGGCTTTCTCAAGCGGGAGGGAGACAAAAGCTCCCAACTGCGCTGAACTCCAGTTCCGGGCGAGACTCTGGGGACCCAGACTCATTCAGGGAGAAACTGGACTGTCTGGCAGCAGGCGAAACTCAAGGGTGGCTTTCTCTCAGAAGTGCTTGCAGTGATTACCACAGGACACTTAGACACAGGGGCCTATTAGGGCAGGGCTGACAGGAAATCAATGCTGTCTGCTCCACCCTGAGACTCCGCTCCATCCAAACTGAGCACAGAGGCTTTTGCAAGTCTTGTCCCATAAGGCTGTCTCCAGCACAGAAGTTCTCCCAGCGTAGACACAGCTAATCCTCACAGCCTATTAGCCTGGAGGTCAATTCCTCCCAGTGATACCAACAACAATCAAGGCTTAACTACCATAAGACTGTGCACACAGCTCACAAAGGGGTGCAACAAGAGTGTCCACCTCAGGTAACTGGGGAGGCTGAGCCACTGGACCCTATAGGACACCTAGCACACTAAGCCACTCTATCAACACAGGGAAGCAGCCAAAATGCAGAGACAATGAAACAGATCACAAACGAAAGAAATGGAGTAAAGCAAATGACTGGATATAGAATTCAAAACCACGGTTATAAGGCTTTTCAAGCATTTCCTAGAAAAGTCCAATAAATTTAGCAAGACCCTCAAGGATATGAAAAAGGACCAACTAGAAATTAAGCATACACTGACTGAAAAAAAAATATTATACAGAGATCTAACAGCAGACTAGAGGATCACAAGAATCAAGTCAAAGACTTGAAATACAAAGAAGCAAAAAACACTCAACCGGAAAAGCAAAAAGAAAAAAGAATCCAAAAAGTTGAAGATAGTGGAAGGAGCCTCTGGGACAACTTCAAGCGTACCAACATCCGAATTATGGGGGTGCCAGAAGAAGAGAGAGAGCAAGATACTGAAAACCTATTGGAAGAAATAATGACAGAAAACTTCCCCACCTGGTGAAAGAAATAGACTTACAAGTCCAGGAAGCACAGAGAACCCCAAACAAAAGGAATCCAAAGGGGACCACACCAAGACACATCATAATTAAAATGCCAAGAGCAAAAGACAAAGAGAGAATATTAAAAGCAGCAAGAGAAAAACAGTTAATTACCTACAAGGGAGCACCCATTCAATTGGCAGCTGATTTCTCAACAGAAACTATGCAGGCCAGATGGGAGTGGCAAGAAATATTCAAAGTGATGAATAGCAAGAACCTACAACCAAGATTACTCTACCCAGCAAAGCTATCATTCAGTATTGAAGGGCAGATAAAGAGCTTCACAGATAAGAAAAAGCTAAAGGAGTTTATCACCACCAAACCAGTATTATATGAAATGCTGAAAGGTATTCTTTAAGAAGAGGAAGAAGAAGAAAAAGGTAAAGATAAAAATTATGAACAACAAATACATACCTATGAACAAGTGAATCTAAAAATCAAGTGAATAAAAAAATCTGATGAACAGAATAAACTGGTGAATATAATAGAATCAGGGGCATAGAAAGGGAGTGGACGGACAATTCTCGGGTGCAGGAAGAGATTGGACAAAAATCATACACCTATGGATGAGGACAGTGGGGTGGGGGTAAGGGCAGAGGTTGGGGTGGGAACCAGGTGGAGGAAGCTATGGGGGAAAAAAAGAGGAACAACTGTAATAATTTGAACAATAAAGATTTATTAAATTAAAAAAAGAAATACAAAACCTAATTTAAAAAGATATATGTTCCCCTATATTATTGTAGCATTATTTGCAATAGGAAAGATATGGAAGCAACAAGTGTCTATCAGTAGTTGAGTAGATAAAGAAGTGGTGCATATATACAATTGAATATTACTCAGCCATGAAAAAAAATGAAATCTTACTATTTGCAAAAACATGTATTGTACTATAGTGTATCATACTAAGTGAAATTAGTCAGAAAAATAAATTTCATGATTTCTTTTTTTTAATATTTATTTTTTATTGATTTCAGAGAGGAAGTGAGAGGGGGAGAGAGAGAAAAATCAATGATGAGAGAAAAATCATTCATTGGCTACCTCTTGCACACCTCCCACTGGGGACCGATTCCACAACGTAGATATGTGCCGTTGACTGGATTTGAACCTGAGACCCTTCAGTCTGCAGGGCTACACTCTATCCACTGAGCCAAACCAGCTAGGGCTTCCATGATTTCTTTTATATGTGGAAGCTACAAAACAAAATAAACAAACAAACTTAACAGAAACAAAGTCATACATACAAGAACAAATTGATTGTCTTCAGATGGGAAGAGTTTGGGGGGATGGATTAAAATGGTGAAAGGGATTAAGAAGTACAAATTTCAAGTTTACAAAATGTTCCAGGTATATAAAATACAGCATAAGGAATATGGTTAATAATATAGTAATAACTATGTGTGGTATTAGAAGGGTACTAGACTTATTTGGGTTTAAACTTCTGAAGGTATATGTCTAATCACTATGTTGTACTCCTGAAACTAATACAATACACATCAACTGTAATTAAAAAATAAACTAAAAAAAGGAAAGAAATTCTGGCCCATGCTACAACATGCATGACCCTTGAGGACATATGCTGAGGAATATAATCCAAATAATATAATTCCACTAGTATGAGGTACTTAGAGTAATTATATTCATAGAAACATAAAGTAAAATGATGGTTGTAGGAACAGAGGGGAGTGGTCAATAGGATGTTATTAATTAATAAATATAGAGTTTCTGTTTTGCAAGATAAAAAATTCTGGAGATGCATGTTGGTGATGGTTGCACAACAATGTCAATGTACTTAATACCACTGAACTATATACTTAAAAAAAAGGTTAAAATGTTAAATTTTATGTTATGTATATTTTACTACAATAAAAAATAATTGAAACTATATTTTTATGACACTTGATATGGAGATGGAACCATGAGCATAAGATTTGAGTTTTAATTTAATTTTAGATCTGCAACTCTTTCTTCTCTTTACCATAAGTGTTCTCAGAGTCCTTTCCCTTCTGCAAAATGTGAACATTCCACTAAATTGTATCCACATTGCTTCTGTACCATAATCTGAAACTATTATAAATCATAGCTCCATCTTAGAACACACAGTTTTTTATTCATTAGGTCATACTTATCTACCTCTTGCAGATGCTGTGGTTATGTGGGCATGTGTATGGTTGCGTGAACGATTGCTCATGTTGGAATGCTAACATTTTAACATTGAATAACGTAATTATACAATTTGTGAACTAGGTTTCTTCTTTTAATGATGCCATCATCTCTTATTCTGTAGAATACTAGAATGCTACTTAGAGTTAAAATCAGAATGTAGTTTGGGCAATCTTTTAAATATAGGAATTATATATAGTTAAAATCAGAGTGCTCCATTTGAACAAGTTTTTAAAATAACATGTTTATTTGGAAGCACCAATAAACATTAAATACAAAATATATTTCTTAAAGTAAGTTTATTTATTTCAGCAATTGTGTTAGGGATGTAACTTAATTTATATAATTTGTTATTTGTTCATTGTATACAGTATGCTTGTATGTGTTGTACATTAGGTATGCATGGTCCCCCACTCAGCAAGAAGAGAAAGTTCCTGGAACTTTATTTTATTTTTTAAAAATAGAAGTTAGCTTCTAAGGATGCATTTACATTAAGTGGCATAATATTTAAGATATTTTCTTTCTCACTAGATAATTCTATAAAAAATTCAAATCCATTATTGAATTTCAGAAATAGGAGGGGAAAAAACTTAAAATGAAAACAATACAAATCATTTACTTGTGTCCTTTTTTTCTGCTAAAATTTTATTGCACTCTTAAACACTTTTTACAAGGCTTTACGCAATCTGTCTTTGCCTGATGGATCACTCAGATATCTCATTCTAAAGGCTTATCCTAGTATTATAATTACCACAAAATTATTTTAAAAACCACTAAAATACTTAAAAGTAGAATAGTGGGTATGAGGGCATCCTATTTGGCAGTGCATTTCTGTTTTTCTGGGACATATTTTGTAGTAACTAAAGAAGTGAAGATATTTATAAAATTAAACTACTGCTGACTCCAGCAGGTTTGAGAACTGAAGGCTTAGTACAATTTTTAAAGGCATTTGCATCATTTGACATTATAGGCAATCTGGTGGATAGTCCTCAGCTTCTCTTTCAAATGAAGCAGGAGGACATGAGAGAGAATAAAAATAATTGCTGCTGCTCAGCCCCATCGCATAACACAGGGAAATTCACGTTCTCCAAGATTAAACATCCAGTGGTTGGCCCCGTGATTATATTTCAGCAAGAATATATTTCATTTCAGGGGAAGATTTAAGGTTGCTGGGTGAAGGTACTTAAATGATTTGTACTTTCAAAATCCAGCAGTGACCGGGTATACTACACCAAACAAATGCAAAAGTAAACATTTCTGTTTTAAATCAAGACATTTCACTTATTGATCAGCGAGTGGATTTCCTTAGGAAGTAATAAGTTATCTAAACTATACTTAAGAATATGCAGTTTGAGTCCATTTTTATGATCACTCCTTAATATCAGAATCCTAATTGTTTATTTCTTATTGGTTTCATGAGATTTTGAATTATTGATCCTCCCTTTTAATATTGAATTGCCTTGTGTTTATGATGTTTAAAAATATGAGAAAATAATGAAATGATAGCATAACATTAATTCAAAATATTAATTTTATTTTCATTTTTCACATCAGCAATCCAATTACAATTGTGGATGCTAAGCTAAAGGGAAGAAGAAAGCTTTCTTACTACTTACTACCTTGTAACAAAACCCTGTCTTTCATGTTTATATCTATAATAATACAAGTGTAATATGCTAATTAGACAGGACAGCCTAACGACCTTCCAGACATCCTTCCGGAGGAAGGCAGGGCTGTGAGGGCCGGCTGCCAGGCCCGAGCCCCTTGCACAAATTTTGTGCATTGGGCCTCTAGTGTCTTCATAAAAGCTGACCATGGCAGAGACAAAACTTGAAGTAAGATTCCAGATCATATAATGGAGTTTGGAGCAACAGTTCTAGATATCAGGGATGGACTATTGTGAATAATTTTATGAAATCAGACTCTTTTTAAAAGGCTTTAGACAAATGTCTAAAGACATTTCTAGATAATGCTTAAGCTAAACAATATGAATTAATAAATTAATTGTGAAGATGATGATTACATTTGCTTTGGAAATGCTGGTGATTTACTTTAATTAAATCTGCCTTCACTAGGCACATTTTATTTTTTTTTTGTTAAAATATATTTTATTGATTTTTTACAGAGAGGAAGGGAGAGGGATAGAGAGTCAGAAACATCGATGAGAGAGAAACATCGATCAGCTGCCTCCTGCACACCCCCCACTGGGGATGTGCCTGCAACCAAGGTACATGCCCTTGACCGGAATCGAACCCGGGACCCTTCAGTCCGCAGGCCGACGCTCTATCCACTGAGCCAAACCGGTTTCGGCACTAGGCACATTTTAACTATTAGTAAGAAATAATGCACTGACATTTTACACACATGTCAATTTTATGGATTACTTCATACTAAGAATTTTAGACACAAATTCTTTGACATGTTACTATTTAAACATACACATACACATACACATCTATCAATCACTACCTAAATGTACAAATGACTAAATGGGTATTTTTCACTAAAAATAGGATACAATAATTTAAACTGTCAATTATTCTTCTTTATCATAAATGTTTGTCTCTGTGTGATAATTAATGGAAGAAAGACCAGTATTAAATTATAAGCATTTGGAAACAGCTATATTTAATAAACAACACATAAGCAATGCCCTAATCTTACTGCTAAGACTGAGCTATAAAATCCTGCAATACAGTGCTCTATTTATGTTAACTCTAAGAGAAAAAACAGTGGGATATATTGCCCTTAAACACACACACACACACACACACACACACACACACACGCGCGCGCACGCGCACACACACACACACACACACACACACACTAATGAGAGTCATTCCCTCCAGGCTCTTTCTTTATCTAATGTAAGAGAGAAGAAAGGAATGGCCACCAATATAGTTGGGTTAGCCATTGGAAAATTATATTCACACTTCTTCTTTATACCAGTAATCCCCATAGGATCTGTTATAAATTTGGTTTAGATGCCCAAAAGCTTAAATGAATTTGAGCTAACACTGTGAAGTCTTCATTTGTCAAATTAATGGACCACCAACTTAGCAATCAGAACATGGCCTAAGGAAAATAGGGCCCACAAGAAACAAGTTTTCCTTAGTGGCAAGGAACAGAAATTCTGAAAGAAGACAGTTTGGGCTCTGGAAGAACACCGGAGTAATGGTGCCTGAGAAATTGGTAGTAAAGTGACTAGACTATGTGGGAGGAAAGCAGCGTGGTGGAATAGAATCCATGATGAGTACACTTTGTCTTGGATCATGTCTAATATCTAATTTGAGAGGACCTGTTTATTCTGCTTCTCCCCATAGGTCTTCAATAACCTTTACCACTTGCCTAACCTAGATTCATCTAAATCTCTTTAGATCTAATTACATGGTTGTATCACAGAATAAGTTAAAAAAAATTATACTTGGTCTTATTTAAAAACAAACCAACTTGAAGATGTATATGTTATGGCAACATATTTCTGGCTTAACTAATCCCCTTAGTGCTCTATGGTGCTGGACTTAATGAGTTTTCATCTTGAACAGATTCAGAATTCAGACTTTGGAAAGTCCTGAACCTGGCTTTGGTTTTCCTTTCCCTGCCTTACATAGTGAAGAATCTTAGTTCCCAATTGTGACAAGAATATAAGTCATATCATAAACTATTTGTACATTTACTTTAATTTTAAATTTTATTTTATTGACTTTCTTTAGAGAGAAAAAGAAAAGGAGGAGAGAGAACATCAATTTGTTGTTCCACCTATCCATCCATTCATTGGTTGATTCTTGAATGTGCCTTGACTGGGGATCAAACTAGCAACCTTGGCATATCCAGACAACCATCTAACCAACTGAACTACCTGGCCAGGGTTGCAAATTTAATTTTTAATCAATACACAGTCTAGTGTGAGACAACTATAGCTAAAATAAATGAAAGTTATCAATTTTATGGGCATGAACCTTAGTGATAATTTTTTAAAAATGGTTAAGTTAAACTTCTAGCTGAAGTTTCAGATAAAACTCAGGGTCTTTCCATCTAGTCTATTCCAACCACAACCACACACATGACATGGGTGTTCTCTTAAATAGTAACATTATATTTGGCATCAATAAGCTTGAATCTTTAGTTGTATAACACCAGCCAAAAATTTAACTGAAACATCAGTTACTGCAAAGGGCTAGCCTATGGTATAGGTACATTCACTTGTTCAAATAATCAGGATAAATGATCTTACCTGTATTAGCCTTCTTCAGATCACTCAACTATCTGAGTGTGCCCTGAGCCAGAACTGTCAACCGGTACACATAGTACACTGGGTGAGCTCCTTGTACAAGAGGAAGAATAATAAAAAATGTATAGTCCAATCTGAGACCTAATCAAGATTCAAAATAATATTAAAATTGAAATTCATCACTGTTGAAATATGAACTGATGCATTTTGTTTTATAGATGTATTTTCAATATAAAATTATGTCCTATAAAATAAAAATACACCACTATGTATATTTAAGCAAGAAAACATATTTGTATTGATTACTGAAATATAAAAATAGTATCATGATTCTAGGAACTTATTATGTATTTTAATCAATTTCTAGGTTATATCTCTCCTTATAACATTTTGATAGCATTTTTAAAAAAGTTATTTTCCATATATCATCAGCATTATATATTTTATTTACTGGGTTTATTTGAGTTGCATTTTCTGGTATATACAGGGTTGGAAAAAGTGGGTATAAAGGAGAAAATTGATAATTTCTTTAAGCTTTTGGTAATATTGATTAAATTCAATCATTTAAAAAAATTAAAAGGGCACAACAAGTATCAAATTCAGTTTAACACATGATAGGTGCCTTGCACAAATTAGAATGTCTGGTACACATTAGAATAATATAGAGTAGCCTGAAGCTGCAATTTTAAACCATTCATAGGACTATAGATTTTTGTTTCTGGTTTCTCAAACATATAAATATAAACTATGAAAAGCCACAAGGGGAATTTCTCAGGCTGTAGAAATTCCATTGTAAATTTTTCAGTCATTGCTAATATGATTAGTGACAAACTCTTATTTATATTATGAAAATCCTTGATTTTTTAAAAACATATTTTTATTGATTTCAGAGAGGAAGGGAGGAGAGAGAGATAGAAACATCAATGATGAGAGAGAATCATTGATTGGCTGCTTCCTGCATGCCCCACACTGGGGATGGAGCCCACAACCCAGGCATGTGCCTTTGACCTGAATTGAACCTGGGACCCTTCAGTTCACAGGCCAATGCTTCCCACTGATTCAAACTGGCTAGGGCCCTAAGCATTTTTAAAGTTTTTTTGTTTATTTGTTTGTTTGTTTTTATTCTTGCCACTGCTGATCAAAATGAAAATTTTAAGTCTATGTTTTGTAATTAATTACCTGCTGCAATCTACGTTATGTGACCATTTTATGACTCAAATTGAATTAAATGTATGCATATAAAATGAATAGGGCCAGGTTTCCTTCAAAAGCTCTTTGTATTTTTATTTCCTTTATGTTAATGTTTTCTCCTTTGCAATCAAATCTCACAGAATTTGGCAAGAGCTAAAAGCTCTGTACTATGTTCTTGTAACCTTTTATTTATTAAAATACTCTGGGTACAGATTAATTTACTTTGCAAATATTTATTGTTGTTTCATGTGGCTTGAAATGGGAACTGCAGGCATTTTGATAAATGAATCAGGAGGTTGTCTGGCTTCTCTATACCTTCTGGAATTACTTTTATCCCTTACCAAAATGATACCTTGCATTTTTCTGTTAGTGTGTTCTTAGAGAAACTATAACTGCTAATTCCTATGAATTCTATTGCTGTATCAACAGCTTTGTTATTATTATTATTATTATTATTATTATTATTATTATTATTATTTTAATTTGCTCTCCTCCAGTGGAGGTCCATTGTTGTAAACAAACAAAACAAAGTAACGCTTTGACCCTTTTTTTAAAAAAATATTATGGCTTTTGATCATATGATCATGTATTACAGATCAAAATGAATGAGGTTGGGCTGTGACTAGTGAGGAGAATGGGTCTTTAATCAGTCAGACACTGTCACAGGATAGTTCTTTGCAGGTATTATGGTGCTAGCCACATTTAAGGATACTCCATTTATCACAGCACTTCCTTAGCTTTGTATGATTCTGACAACTACATGGACCTGTTTTTCTGTAAAGATATTGGTTTTATAGACAAAGCTCTCTCTTTTGTCAGTATAAAGTAAAAATATTTAGTTCAGCTTCAAATCATACTTGAAAAATATACAAATGCAATAGGTTATATGTGCCACTGTTAGTCCAGGTGACACAGTTGACAGTGGAAGTCTTCTATGGGATAACACAGAGCCCAGTTAAAGGGAAAAATGCTAGTTGACCAGGTGAAGTCATGCATTTTCCTAACAAGTCCACCAAATCCACTGGCTGGCTTCAATATCAAGGGAAGCTTTGTCCAACAGCTGCCTGCTCCTCTCTATTAGAAACTCCACCATGTTAATTTATGCTTTTAATTAACATACATTTATTGATTACTAGAAGTCCGGTGCATGAAATTCGTGTATGGGGGGGGGGGTCTCTCAGCCTACCCTGCCCCCTCTCACAATCCGGGAGCCCTCAGGGGATGTCCTACTGATGGCTTAGGCCTGCTCTTCTGCAGGAGGCAACTGGGCTGATCAGGGGAAGGTGCCACCCCCATCACCCCAGTGCTGCTGCCACTGCCAGCCGCCGCAGCCACCAAGGTGTTTTCATCAACACGGACAACTTTTTTTTAGGCATTTTCAAGATGTCTCTTTCATAGGATATGGCATTTCTTTCTTTCTTTATTTTTTTTTATCCTCACATGAGGATATTTTCCCATTGATTTTCAGAGAGTGTGGAAGAGAGAGGTAAAGACAGAGAGAAACATCAATGTGAGAGGCACACTTCGATTGGTTGCCTCCTACATGAGCCCTGACCTGGACCCCAGCCAGGGAGGAGCCTGCAACCTAGGTACATGCCCTTGATCAGAGTCAAACCCGGCCCCCCTGTGGGTTTGTGTCTCTGCTCCAGCCCCAGCAGCCCAGTGCCACGGCCATGGGGCTGGGGCTGCAGGCCAGCCCCCCTGCATATTGTTTTCTCCAGCTCCAGGGCCGCCCTGTCTGTTGTTCTCTCAGGCTCTGGGCCTGCACCAGGCCCCTCTTCCTGAGCTGGTCATGACAGTTATGGCGCCCCTGCCTAATTTGCATATTATATCTTTATATATATATATAGATATTAAAAATGTTTATTTTTTGCTTTTACTGGTACAATATAATCAATGAACACCAAAGAGGGAGAGCAAGAAATATTTGAAAAGTTTGTATATAAATTTTCATAATGGTAAGTCATCCTTGTTTATGTTCCTGTAAAATAATAAGAAAAAAATTTCCTCAGGGTCCAAATGAGTTTAAAGTTATTACACACTAGAGGCCCGTTGCACGAAGATTTGTGCAATAAGCCTTCCTTCCCCTGGTTGTCGGCACCAGTTTTCCTTCAGCACCCGGGACCCAGGCCTTCGCTCTGGCCACAGTGGAGAAGCCAAGCCTCCAGGCTAGGCTTCTCTGCTCTGGCCGCAGCAAAACTTGGCTTCCCTGCTCAGGCCGCAGTGGAGAAGCCAAGCCTCTTCAGTCTTCAGTCTTCAGTCTTCAGTCTTTGCTCAGGCTGGAGCCTTCAGTCTTTGCTCCGTGCCTGTGTATGCAAATTAGCCCGCCAGTTTTGTTGGGTTAATTTGCATACTCACTCCTGATTGGCTGGTGGGTGTCATGGAGGTACGGTCAATTTGCATATTTCTCTTTTATTAGTGTAGATGTTATTGTGGCTCAGAATCTCCATCATGGGATAAGTCATAGAAAAGGATAAAACTTACATCCCTTCCCTCTCCAGCTAAACACCAACCCCATCTCCCTTCAGCTGAAGTGATCAGTAAATATTTCCACAGTGGCTTGGTTCTGAGCTGCTGGCAAAACCTCAAGGTGTCATCTAATTTTCAAGTCTCAGAAACTTTGAGCTATCAAGAAATACCACCTTCAATACAAAGTGACAATTGTTGTGGGAGAAGCTGCTGGTTTTCACTCAGTATGTGTCACCCTGTTTTCCTGTAGAAAATGGAAATTGAAGTTTGGCACGTAGCATTCTTCAACCTTCCTTGTAACTAAGTGTGGTCACATAAAGTGCTGGCTCATGTAATATGAGATATACTGGTGAGTAGAAATTTCAGGACTTATTCCTAAGAGAACAGCTCCACCATCCTTTCCCTTCTTTCTCTATCTTTTTTTAAGAGTACAGATATGGCCAGTGTAGCTCAGTTGGCTGAGCATCATCCCATGTTCAACCAAGAGGTCACAGTTTCAATTTCCAGTGAGGTCATGGGTTCGATTCCCAGTGCCCAGGTTGTAGACTCCATCCCAGTTTTGGAAGTGCAGGAGGCAGCCTATGTATCTCTCATAGATGTTTTCTCTCTCTCTTTCTCCCTCTCCCTACCATCTCTGAAAACCAATAAACATATTTTTGTAAAAAAAAGAGTGTAGGTATGGCAACAAATAGCCTTGGACCACATAAATGAGGGCTGTGTTATAGAGCAGGCAGAGCCACAAAAAAACAAATGTCTGTGTCTATAACTCCATGATACTAGCCCATTATTCTTGGATAGTTTACTCTCACATCATCTCATTAAAGAAAAATCATCTTGCATCTTATTTGTGCCATATGTACTATGGATCATTGTTATAATAGAATGTGTTTAATATTTTAAAAGTAAAAACTAGTGAGGTTTCTTTTTTAAAGTCACTTAATCATCTATTTATTATATTTAATTTCATTAGTCAACATTCTAAACTATATTTTAATAAATTGGGCAATAGAACAAATTGCATAACATTAAATTTAGTGGAGTTTTAAATATATGCATCTATCCTTTCCATAAAAACAACTACAACCATAAACAAACAGACTTTATGTGTGGGAAGCTCAAACAGTATTGCAACTTTAAAATCCAGGTCAAGAAAACTTTACTATCTTTGTGGTATTATAAAATCACCTTTTCAAGATGAAAAACCTGTTCAGTTTTCTAAGGTGTGGCTACATTCTGTATTAAATAAAAAAAGAAAAAGATGTATATATTGACCCCATCTTCTGTAAACTCCATATGTAAATGGGTCACAACCAATCATATATTTTCCTTCACCAACTTGTATTTAGAATCTGTAATTGTGTCAGCGACTTGACTTTGGTTTGACTCAAACTGTTGGCTTTTTTTGTCTGATCAAGTTTTTTTATAAAGGAAGAGTTCTTTGTTGCTGTTTTTTCTCCTCCTTTAATCTTTTAAGTATGGTTCTAAGTTTTAGCAGGGTTGATAGAACTGTAAAAAAAGTAGTAATTTTAAAAATGTTTTAAAACTTTCCAAAGGTAATGCTGTTATTCCAGTTTACTGGGCATGATTCTACCCCCCTTTGATTGCTGTCAGTGACAATACTATGCAATGTGCCTTATTGATCTTAATTTCATCTTCAGTTATTTGGACCTGTCAGCAATTTATAACCTCTGGTTTTCTTTCTTTTCCTAATCAATACTTTTACACACACACACACACACACACACACACACACACTCTTAATCTCACCATGCTTTGTATAGTATGTATATGTGGATATGCAGTTGCAACTGTGAGAATCTGGATGCTGTGTGCTGTTTTTTGTTTGTTTGTATGCTCACATCTTACAGTATTTGACAGAGTAAATTCAATAACCTTTTGTTAAATTTAATTATAATTAGACTGGCAAGACTTTAGTTAAAAAATAAATAAAAATAAATCTCCACATTATTTTGACTGAATTTTGGAGTAATGTTCAAGCAGATGAATTCATTTTATGTATCAAAATCCACTCTTTCAGACACAAAAATCCTAAAGGTCAAATTATTCACGTATGAAGACACCATCATCTAGGATCATTTTGTTGAATTAATCATCTTTTAATATATGGGTTATGGACAAATAACCAGGTGTACACAGATACTAAGTGTGTTGAATGGTATGCCCTTAGGGAAAGTGAAAGTTACTTTATATGATAACTAATTATTTTGAATTCCATGCCTAATTTACAAGTATTCACCATAAAATATTTATATATTCCATACTAGTGGCCAGGTGCACAAAATTCATGCACATTAAAAGGGAATTAGACGAAATATTTTAGTACTGCTATTTGCCCTTTCTCTATAATAGAAGTGTCATTAAAATGTATATAAAATCTCCCTCCTGTCAGAGTCTGGGGTGAGCTGTTGGACCTATAGTCAAGTCCCCGCCCACCACCCGCATGCACTTTAAAAACAGGAGACCCAGGCCCGGCCAGCCCCACCCCTATCAAGCCCCTCCAGGCAGGGGGCACAGCCTCAGGTCCCCGGGCCCAGTGCTGGGGCGGGGGGTGCAGACTGAGGTCCCCTGTCAAGCCCTGTTGGGTGGGGGGCGCGGCCTGAGATCTCCCAGCCCAGCACTGGGGCAGAGGGTGCGGTCTGAGGTGTCCCGGCCTGGCACTGGGATGGGGTTGTGGCCTGAGGTCCCCGTCAAGCCCTGCCGTGTGAGGGGCCACAGCCTGAGGTCCCCATCAAGCTCCACAGGGTGGGGGACGCGGCCTGAGATCTCCTGGACTGGTGCTGGGGCGGGGGGCACGGCCTGAGGTCCCCCCGTCAACCCCAGCCTCCCCTGCAGTGTCACGTCATCGCTGGGCAGGGACACACACAGGCAGCGTGACATTAGCGCTGGGGGCGGAAGTCCCTGCCCCTGTCCCCGGCCACAGACTAGTGGTGACTGGGACACTGTAACAGACAAATTAGCATATTATCTCTTTATATGTATAGATTCTCACATAGATTGAGGAGAACTGTCATAGCTTAATTCATTGAAAAAATTAAAATTACCTTTCTGCACATAAGACTATAAACACCATAGTGGTGTCATAATAAAATTTATGATTTTGAAGGAAACAATGAGATTCATTCTTCTAATCATATTAATGAGAAAATTAAGACAGAAAGAATCACTGATTGTCTATGTGTAAATATATACATAGATGCAAGTCAAAAGTTTTAAAAAATTAGCTCTCGTTTATTGAGCATGTCCTATATTCCAGGTACCACACTACATAGGGAGACAGTTTACTGTTGTGGTATTAAGGTATTGAGTTATTAAGCAAGGGCTCTGCAGCAGAACTGAGTGTCTTTTTTTTTTTAAAGTTTTGAAATGATACTATTTATTTTTTAAAATATGTTTTTTATTGATTTCAGAGAAAGAAAGGGAGAGGGAGAGAGAGAGAGAAACATCAATGATGAGAGAGAATCATTAATCAGCTGCCTCTTTATGCCCCCTACTAGAGATTGATTACACAACCTGGGCATATGCTCTGACCGAGAATCAAACTGTGACTCCTGATTCATAGGTTGAAGTTCAAACAATGAGCCACACTGGAAGGGCAAAACTGAATGTCTTAATCCTGTGTCTTCCATCTAATAACTGTGTGGCATTGGCACATTACTTCTCTGTTTATGTCTCACTTGTCTCCTCTGTAAAATCAGGTATATATTAACATTTTACTCACTGTGACATTATGGGGATTAAATAAGTGAATATATGTGTTAGAGTACTCATTCCTTGAATCCTGCTCCACTACGCTAACTGTTGGGTCCGAGTTCCTCTGCCAGGGGCTGGACCTCCTTAGAAGACAGAGAAGACATGAGAAGTTGTAGGCTTTATAGGGGAGTCTTTATTGCAGACCAAGTCACCATTGCTATTAAGGAGCCCTTAGACAAAGTAGTCTAGCAAAGCAGTCCTTGCTAATACATTAGCAAACACAGGAGCCATTTTAGCAAAAACAGCCAGCACCAGCTTGTCAGTAATACATCTTCCCTACAACTCAGCCCCCAACATAGGAGCTATACAGAAGCCAGCCACACTGGCTGGTCAGTAACATACTCTATACTAACTTAGACAAAAGAGGCTTCTAGCCAAATAGTGACATCAATCTTTTGGTTTATAAAAGGGCATGCTTGTGAAGTGCATACAGTGAAACTGCTGTGTCCTTGCACCTGTCTATGTCAACTTGGCCTTGAACATACTGATTAGGATTCCCACACTCAGATTGGCCTTGAACATCCAGTGTACTCTGGACAGGGCCCCCCACAATATGTGTTACACTTAGAATAAAGTACTCAAAAATTAGTAAGTTAAAAATATCTAGGTAAATTTGTAGAATGATGATATGTTATTGTAAAAGGAATCTTCAAGACAAAACAGATTGAGATATCATCTATTATGTTGTCAAATGCAAATTACTTTGGATTTCAAGTTAATTTATAAAGTAGTCTCAGGTGTTTTTTTTAATCCAGTTTAACTGCTTCCCTTTCCAATAAACCTCCTTCGGGTGCAGACTTAGCTCAGTCTCATTGCTATCTCATAGAGTTGTCTGCTGGGGTAGGCTGAATCATGGCCCTCAAGTTCTGCAGACTTGATTTTCAATCTCTGATATCTCTAAATGTTATCTTATGTGGAAAAAAATGTATCCTTGCATATGTGATTCTTGCATATGTGATTAAGGATCTTGAGATGAAAAGGTTATTCTGGACTATAAGAGACAGGCAGAGGGAAATTGAAGAGAAACAGAAGAGAAATCAATGAGACCATGGAGGCAGAGATTATAGGGATTCGGCTTCAAACCCAGGATGCCTATAGCACCTTGGTTTGCTACAAGAGGCAAGAAATGGATTGTCCCTTAGAGCCTCTGAAGGGAAGGCAGTCCTGCTGTCACCTTTAGGCCCAGTGATACCAATTTCAGACTTCTGGCCACAAGAAGGATGGGAGGATAAGTTTCTGCTGTTTTAAACCATCTGGTTTGTGGTAATTTGTTACAGCAGCCACATGAAACAAATACATATGCTTACTACTATTTCTTTTTCCTCTCACTTCAGATCCATTCCATCTCTCCTTAACCTAGTCCATGTAGCTTCTGTACACGTGTCATTCATTCTGGTTTCAGCATTCACCATAAACTTTCTCCTGCCACACCAGCTCTCATGATCTCTTGAGCCCCTAATTTTTTAAAAGTCTTTGCCAGGTAAATTAGCCATTAGTTCACAGTCT